>NC_047630.2:316250-632500 GCF_009650485.2 Drosophila albomicans | reverse complement strand
CCTGTGATGCATGGTAGCACTTGACGCTGTGTCTTTTCCATGATGGATGGATGCGTCTATTAATTCGTGGCCTTCCACCACCTTAAAATACCATAGGTGACGATAGGGCGAACAACATAGATATATGTCCACCGCTTAAGATGAGGAGAGAGGCCCCAGGTGCACCTAAGCATCTTTTTCGCCTTGTATCTCCAGTGACCTTCTTCACTCTTTCTAACACGTTGAGCTTCCATGTCAGTATGCTGTCCAGTATTTTACTGCTTGGCTGGGTACATCCTATTTTGTGTGAGGGGTGGGGGTATCTCTTCGTGAAGAGGATAAGATCCGTAAGGCCCTTCATGAGTCAGAATTGACGGTTTGGAAGGCGCCTGAAATGTCCGGAAAAGCTCCCAAGGCATATTCTTTAAAGTGGTCTGCTTTTTCAATGGAGGCTACTAGAGCATGGAGAGCCACCTCAATGGACTTGCCCTTTGTATACGCATGCTGATTGGGGCCAACAAATGCAACGAATTCTTTCTGATGTGCATATCAAGTAGCTACTCCAAAGTTTTTAGCAGGCAAGAGTTTAGGCTGATTGGCCGAAAGTCATTTTGTCTGCACTTGCCCGCCTTAGGCAGGAAAATGACTTTGGAGGTCGTCCAAATGGTGGGGATATAACACAATGCCAGTCACTGTTCTCTATTCCAATACATCCCGAGAAATAAGCTGAGAGCAGCGCCTCAAGAGTCTCTGCATTGCTCTCCGTCCACACTTCATCGCTTGACTTGAGCATACTGGGAGTGGGAGCCTGGTTGGACAGCAGTTTCCTCAGTCTGAAGGTGTCTTTAATGTTGTCCAGGTCTGAAGAATAGGCTCTTCATGAGGACCTTTTAAAAAAGCGGGTCATCTTCGCGTCGGCGTCGTTGTCCGTATCTTAGCAAATTGAAACATGCTAGTAAGCTCGTTACGAAGCGATGAGAGATCTGTATTCCACCAAGATAGCTTTGATCTTCTCGTCGGTCTGGAGAGCCTACAGGATTGTCGAAACCCGGAAAGTAGCTCTTCTGAGAGGACATTAACAGATGCTTCTAAGCCCGGGAGAATGGGGGAAAGCATACAGGTCAAAGTGTCTGATTGCATTCAACTTGGTGAATGCCAGCATGATTCCTGCCACTGCTTTCTTCAAGCCGACGCTCTACCTCCACGTGGTTCTCCCTGAATTTTCACTCGACAGCCGTTGAGTGGCAAACTAAAGCGCGCGACGAGAGTCGTAACTCTACAAACTAGGTTTTGGCGTAGGACTTGTAATCCACCCATGTAAAGCACAATTTCAGTGAAGGAAGTAAGAGCAGCCTCGGAAAGGAAACGATCTAACGTTGACGACCATGTGACATTTTCTACAGCTGCCATCCAGAACGGCATGAATTTGGTTGTGGTATCATTGTAGGTGCCAGGCTGCGGCGCCGAGTCTCTCACTTTCGGCCAAACGAGAGAATTGCAACGATCCGAATTACTGCCAAATTCTTTAACATCAGCCTGATATGCGCACATGCCCCAACAGAGGAAAAGGACGATGCTACCAAGGATGCTTTTTATGCGGAGCTCGACCGAGCTTATGGTCGCTGTCCTTCCCATGACATTAAAATTCTAATCGGGGATTTTAATGCCAAGGTAGGACGAGATGACATCTTTGGTGCCACCATCGGGCGATTTAGTCTACATGAGACCACCTCGAGCAATGGTCTCAGATTAATAGGCTTTGCAGCTGCTCATAATATGGTAGTTCGTAGTACTGGATTCCGTCATTTGGACATCCATAAGGGATCTTGGCTCTCTCCCGATCGACTGACCAGAAATCAGATCGATCATGTTGTGATCGATGCAAGGCACGCATCCCTGCGAGCTTCGGTAGAAGAAGTGCTTGAATTCCAGCGTCCTCTAACAAGGAATCCATGGTACGATCAGGAGTATCATGACGCAACAGCTGCAAAGGACGCCGCCTACAGAAGAACACTGCAGGCTGGGGCGACACGAGCTATTGCGGATGTCTACAGGTCGAGAAGGAGAGACGAAAAACGCCTTTTCAGACGCAAGAAGAAGGAGCAGGAAAGGCGAGAGTGTGAGAGTAGAGAGAGCAGCAGATGCAGGAATGAAGCACGTAACTTCTACCAGAGGGTCAAGCGTCTGACCCAAGGATTAAAGACTGGTGGAGTGGCGTGCAGGGACGATGATGGAAATCTTGTCACAGAAGCAGAGGTCGTGCTGAGGTTATGGAGGGATCACTTCTCGAGTCTGTTATCTGGCTCAAGCACAGACTCTGAAGACTATGATCCACGAACCCCAATCTATGGCACTGATATTGAAGTGCCAATCCCAAGTCATATCGAAGTCAAGGATGCAATCCAACGGCTTAAAAACAACAAGTCTGCAGGTGCCGGCAGAATTGTTAAAGACAGCTGGTGATATGTTGGTAGGGAGCATGCACCAACTAATTAGTAAGAAATGGCTCGCGGAGAGCATTCCCGACGATTGGAACCTCAGCATGATCTGTCCCATCCTGAAGAAGGGTGATGCCACGGTGCGCACCAACTACCGCGGAATTAGTCTTCTTCCAGTTGCATACAACGAGCGTATTGTGTGAAAGACTGAAACCTCATGCTGAAGCACTGATTGGACCTTATCAGTGCGGGTTCAGGCCTGGTAAGTCCACTGTTGACCAGATTTTCACCTTGCGCCAAATCCTGGAGAAGTCTTACGAAAACCAGATCGACAAGTACCATCTCTTCGTCGACTACAAAGCCGCATTTGATAGCCCCCGGCGAGATCGCCTATATGCCGCCATGTCTGAGCTTGGTATACCAGCAAAGCTGACTAGACTTTGCAGAATGACATTGAGCAACACCATCAGCTCTGTCAAGTTAGGAAGTGGCCAATCCGAAACCTTTACTATCAAGTGTGGCCTCAGACAAGGTGACTCCCTGTCTTGTATACTCTTCAATATTTTAATGGAGAGTATTATAAGAAAGGCTGGTGTGCATCGGACGGGCACGATATTAACCAACAGATGTGTCCAGCTCCTTGGTTACGCTGATGATATTGATATCATTGGCCGCACCAAGCGTGATGTCACAAGAGCCTTCGGGGCTATTGAAAAGGAATCAGCAAAAGTAGGACTAGCAGTGAATATGAAGAAAACAAAGTTTATTGTGTGCTCTAGCAGAGAATCGCGGCGTCTTAATTCTCAGCTGACTGCAGAGAGCTATAGCTTTGGGTCCGTCAAGGAGTTTATCTACCTAGGCACTGCTATAACAAGCACAAATGATGTCAGTCTGGAGATTAAGCGGAGAATAACACTTGCCAACAGGTGTTACTTTGGGCTCAGTAGGCAGTTCAATAGTAGAGCTCTCTCTCGACGCACAAAACCACACTCTACAAGACGCTCATTCTTCCAGTACTCCTATATGGTGCGTAGTGCTGGACAGTGACGCAGTCAGATGCAGCTGCTCTTGGAGTATTCGAGAGAAAAATTCTTCGCAAAATCTTTGGTCCAATCTGCGTGGACGATGTTTATCGCATCAGATACAACCACGAGCTGTATGAGCTGTACGGTGATGTTGACGTAGCCAGACGAGTGAAATCTCAAAGACATCGCTGGCTACGCCACATTGCCCGTATGGATGAAGACGCTCCGGCTCGTAAGGTGTTTGATGCGGTGATTGGTGGGACACAAAGGAGAAGACGACCCCGAACGCGTTGGCAAGACCAGGTGATGGAAACCCTGTCCACACTTGGTGTTACCAACTGGCGAAGGCACGCTCAGGACAGAGACGCGTGGAGGCACATTGCGCTTCAGGCCGAGACCCGATAAAAGGGTTATCATGGCCATATAATAATAATAATATAATAATTCTAAGCCCGGTATCGAGTTGATTGTACTCGGTGGACCAAGAAAATTAGAAACGAGACTGGAAAATTCCACCCAGTTCGTACTACGGGGATTTCTAAACGGCTCAACCGTAGATACCCTCATGGGTGCATTTAGTCGCGATGGTTTGCAGTTCCGGTCAGGATCACTAGGAATTTTCTTCCTCTCCTCATTTCACGTAGAACTATTAACTTTGCTTGCCATAATCCCTTCCGTATTCTGTGTGTGAATTATAATAATCTCAATAATGTAGTTTGCTCTAATAAATCTATTCCTCTGCTTAAAACCTTATTAATAGCATATTTATTGAGTATTTAATTGTTATTTATCTTCTTATACATACATATATCCTAACATATTTTTAATTTAGTTTAATTAGCTGTCCAGCGTCTTTGAATTTTTAATCGCGGTTTTCGATTAATGCATGCTTTTCACAAATTTATTTTGTTTTGTCCGCGCGTCAACAAGCCTGTGCTTGGTATCGCTGGGCCACTTGATGCTACTGCCGTTAGTAAGTCAACGTCCAAATACACAATATATATATTTAGAACAAGAAAAAATTGCATACTCTGGCATGCTCCGGTATTCACTTTTCTTTTTTGCTTATACTACGAACGCTACAGTAGAGCGTCTGCCTGCTATTTCCAGTCAAGTTCATAATATCAAGTACAGTAAAATAGTGGCAGTCTGATTACCCTTTTGCATATATAATTGCAGCCCGCTTCTTCCACCCTCGCCCGTATCGAAACTCTTAGTTCTTTGTAGTATCAAACATTATTACATTCGAGTCTGGCGCAATGTGTACAGTGTGGTTCACGGCGGAGATGCATCTGCGTGCAATAGTTATCAGTAAGTATTCCCGCAACTGATTGGCGCATCAATATTCGGGGTAATCCTGCCGCATCATGAGAACTTGTCGGGTCTGCAACCAGACATCGGCAGTGTTTTACTTTTACGACGACACATAAATACATATCTAATTTATTATATTATTATTATTAAATCAGTAAGTGAATAAATTTTGAGAAAATAATATATATATATATATACGCTAAAAAAATATAGGTAGATAAATAATTAATAATAATGAATATAACATGTATAAATCACATTGAATGTGTATTTTTAGAAAGCTGACTTGGCTGTTGGCTCTATGACTATTACTTACGCAAGGGAAAGTGTAATTGATTTCACTAAGCCATTTATGAATCTAGGTATTAGCATATTATTTAAGGTATGTAATACACAACTCACCGGAATTAAAGTTACTTGATTTTTCCACATTTGTTACTTGCTTACCAAAGCTTTATGTCCGATTAAAAAATAAACAATTTGTATACACGATACCCACAGGGTAGAAGAGTATTATAACTTTATGCCTGCCGGAAAAGTATGTAATACGCAGAAGAACTCATCTCCGACGCTCTATGATCAAGACGATAAAGCAATGCTCTTTGAAATTGAATAGCAAGAATAATTTTAATTCTAGAGCTGTGATTTTTGATAGCTTCTGCCTGTTATATGCCTTTTTTGCAGGCACAAAGTTATAATACCCTTCTACCCTATGGATAGCTGGTATTCAAATTGTATCTCGAAAATCATATTTAAAAAAATTTTAATTGCAGGTCCCAACAACGCAACCAAATCGATTATTTTCATTTTTGAATCCATTGGCTATCGAAATATGGATCTACGTGATAGCAGCATATTTGCTTGTATCGTTGACCATATATATTGTCGCAAAGCTTTCACCTATGGAATGGCAATTTATTATTCCATGTGATTTAGAGAATATAACAAAACGCAATCAGTTTTCGTTTTCGGATAGTTTGTGGTTTACAATTGGAACGTTGATGCAACAAGGATCCGATATCCATCCAAAAGCGGTCTCTACTCGTATTATTACCAGTATTTGGGGATTTTTTTCATTAATTATTGTTGCATCGTACACTGCCAACTTAGCAGCATTTTTAACTGTCGAACGAATGATGAATCCTATAGAAAATGCTGATGATTTAGCAAGCCAAACCGAAATATCTTATGGAACCTTAGAGAGTGGATCAACAATGACTTTTTTTCGGGCAAGTAGTACATTCTTTTGAGAAAAAATTTTATTATTCAAATACAAGGTAAAAATGTTAATATTTTTAAATTATAATGTAAAAATAATGGAGATAATGATAGGTAATTTGTGAATCGCTTATTGACTTTAGTTTGTTTGTTAATATGTTCTTCTTTTATATTTACACAACAATATTCACTAAAATTACCGTTTATAATTGTAGTTTCATTTTCGATTTTATTCGTAAGTCCTGTTTAGTGTTACCTGTCCAACATTTTATCACTATCTTTCTTGCGCATTGAAAGTAGCTTTCTTTTTCTCCAGCTCGGTGCACAATCTTAAAGGGAAAGGCTTCAGACTTCTTTGGGGGGCAAAGTATACTAAATTGAGGCAATGCCCCTCTTCCGTAGCATCATCCTTTCTCTCGTTTTTTTCTTTTTTTTTTTTTAGAACTTTGCTTTTACTTATTGAATCTTTTTCTGGTAATTGACATTGTTGTTTCATTGCTGTTGTTGTTGTCGTACCGCTAAAATTGCTGGCTCTGAATGAATGAAAATCGAAAGAAATCGAGAACTCGCAAGCGTAATTTTGCAGCTAAAGTTACTAATTTGTTTACAATCAGAAAAAAAAATTTTAGAAATTATTTAAGAATTAATTTTGTATTGCAAAAAAAATGACAACTTCAATCTTAGTTGTTAACAATCTGGTATAATTTGAATATAGTTCTATATATATTTCTCACAGTCGAGCAGACTCGACAAAACTAAAAACTTTGGACAGCTTGGCTCTCAGTTTAGGCCACCGTGTATTTTATTTTTTTTTTATATTTTTCATTATACCATTTATAAATTCATAAAACGAGGTTAAAATAAGTTTTTATTGGTGCGGTTAAATTTCAATCAGTTTGTATAATACGTAATACTCCGTCTAGGGATTGGTTTCACATTAAATACAATATAATCCAAATGAAATACCGAACCAATTCTTAAATGACTGTCTTCATTAGGATTCGATGATTGAGACGTACAAAAAAATGTGGCGAATAATGGATAATAAAAGGCAGTTGGCATTTACAACAACTTATGAAGATGGCATACGTCGAGTGAACCAAGGTAACTACGCATTTTTAATGGAATCCACAATGCTTGACTATATCGTTCAACGGGACTGTAATTTGACACAAATTGGCGGCTTATTAGATACGAAAGGTAAATAAATTTTGTTTACTACTCAAAAACTTAAATATTTATTTATATTTGGAAGCCTGTCTGCTGTTTATATTCTTTGTTACTTTTATCTAAATTTAATAATAACCTTTAATGCTTTAATTAAACTCACGTGGCCTATTAAAAATCAATTAGTAATTAAACATATAGCTTAAATCTAGGATAGGCAAACGGCCGATTTTTCAATCTCTACATAAGTTTTATTGTTCGTAACTGACTTATAAGAAGAATTTCGTTTCTTCAACTTTGCAATATGGCTATAAGCCATAGGCGACTTGTTCCGACATATATGCACTATGAGTCTTATTTACGAAAACATCGTAGATATTAAATAGTTGCCTTCGTGATTTAATCCGATTCAGTAATTGTAAGAATTTCGTTCACTCGCCTAATGTATGTATTTCGTTCGTTCCATATGGGCTTGCTATCGTTTTTCGCGTTTCCGCTGCATTCGATGCATTTTTGTAGTTGCTACCAAGATTGGCGTTAGTTTGAGCAATATGCAAAGCACTTCTACACAAAAAATAGGGTGTCATTTTTGACGCTGCAGTTTATGACTGTAGTAAGGCTTTGGGGTAAACTGACAACTGACAATTTAAAATCATTTGCTGATGGTGAATTGGTGGTGCATTTAAACCTAGTTGAATAGTCGTCGTTTAATGTGGTGCATAATGAGCTTTGAAGAGCTTGATTTTAACCAAATTGGAAGCAAGGAGAGACAAGATTGATGATATTTTTGTATCAATGGAAGTCTGTCTGCAGAATGAACCGCATCTACCGGCGAGCTCTACATTTAGATTTCCACAGCTAGAACAGCCGCTGGAAAAGGTAGCTGCTTCAAAAAGTGGACACGGGAACACAGAGTAGCTGGGAGGAGAGTGTCTTTTAGGGCACCTTTTCCGACTTGCGAGCAGTTTACGCAGTTTTTAATAAAGCGCTGCCATGGAGAACATGGAGCATGACATCGTCTCTTACGTGAAAGCACCATTGAAACACGTCATTGGTTGTTACCGAGCCTAGTGCTGTGGTTTTTGTGATCGCCCGAACCATTTAATTTATAATTGTTCCATCTTTTTAATTTTATCGGCTCTGCGTCTTAAAGAAGCAAAAAAGCTTATGTCTCAGCTGCCTAAATAAAAGGGCATATGCTTCGTGTTGGTAGCTTAGGTCCCTGTAAGTCTTGCGAAGCTAAGGATCACACCTTGGTTCATTTAAACAATTGTGTTCCACAGACGCAATGCGTTTCAATAGATCAGCTGAAAATCGTACAGACGTCTTTGTAGATCTTTCACGCGCATAACAGGTGTGTCCAGGTATGTCGTTCAGCACTGATGGCCATGTGGTATCAATTTGTTTAAAGTCTCAAGTTTCGGATAATTATACCGTTGTTGGTGCAGACAGACAGCCCAGCAAACGTACGACCGACCGAACCTCAGTTCTTTAAATCACAGCGTATTAATTTGCTTCTTAGGGCTAGTTTATTTTATGATTTGCTCTGCGTTGGTCGAATTTAGCAACAACGTATTCATTGTGCTCACTAACAAAGAGCTCGATTGCGATTTTTGCCGACTGGGTGTCGTTTGCCTGCGTGCGACACCGAAGTTTTGGGAGGCAGTTACACTCGCTGGCCCACTTTCAGTGACTTATTCACGGCAATTTATATCCGAAATCCGAGTCGGAAGTTTCGAAGTTGCTCCATCTCAACTCCAAGACCAGCGATGAAGCCCAAGCCATTGTGTCAAAGTCCCCTTTGACCAATGAAGGATTTCAGTCGACTTGGTCCAGCTTGACTGAGCGTTTCGAGAACACACGGTTGCTCGTGAACAGTCAGCTGAGAATTTTGTTTAACTTGCCCTCCATTGGGCAAGAGTCGGGTTCGGCTTTCCAGGAGCGGCAGAGCACCATTCAAGGGTGCCTGACAAACTTAGGTAACTCGAAAATCAACATCAAGAATTGGGCTTGTACCCTGGTCTTCTTGTGTTCTTTGAGGCTTCCCAAGTTGTTCCTTTTCCCTCTGGGAACAATCCATTTAAAACAAAAACGACATTCCAACGTGAGTTCACATCACTTTTCTTCTAGAGAGGTATCGGACCCTAGAAGCGATAGCGGAAGTGTCATCAAGCACGAACGCTCAGATGATTTCAAAAGCCTCTCGCAAGGAGGCCCCCGTCTCTAAGCAGGTCAACTCATTTGAGAGTAGAGTGACCACAAAGACCTAGTCCTGCAAATTGTGTTCCCTGGAGAACCATCCGATTCGATTGTGCCCTCGTTTCATTTTCAAATGAGTGTCAATGAAAGGGTCAACCACATTAAGCAACAGAAGCTGTGCTTTATCTGTTTCGCACGAGGCACAACTGCGCACAGCTGTTTTACGTGCAAGGGTCGTCATCATACACTCTTGCATCGACCCGACGCCGACAGTCAATTATCCCACTCCAACTCACTTTCCAAATCATGCAGTCCACTCTTTCCCCATCAGCTAATGTGCAATGATTCGGTGTTGCCAGTTTAGCTTATTATAAGCTAGTATTAGCATATTTGAAAGTAAAAAAAATATGCTTTATGACATGAAATTTCGGAGCTTGTTCTTTTTTTTTGCCGATGGTTATGTGCAGTTCATATGATCGTCAATTTATTTCTAATCGATAGTGTCATCGAAGATCGATAAGTTGGTTGAAGTGTTACCACTAATCATTTGGAGTTGTGAAATTAAATAAAGCGTTTGGTAAAATGCCGAAATTGATATGTGTATGTATTTATAAACAAATTTTTCGCAACATTGAAGAAGCACATGTTAGCAATCGGAAATAATAAGATATTTAATAAGATTATTCTTCACACATACAAAAAACTGTTGTCCATCACCTTTGGATTGATGTTTTTTCTTTTGAAAACTGTCGCAATGGAAATTTAAATACCTAATCAAAAATTGCCACCCACATAAAAATATAAAAAGGTTACATGTTTTCTCTCAATTGCGTGTAGCTTATTTTTCAGCATTATTTTGTTTAATTTTGGTTTATTCTAGCTTATTTTTTTTTTTTCAAAAGTCTAGCTTTTACGGGTGCTCAAAACCTGGCAACACTGCTGGCAGTTAACACACAAGGTGTTCTGCTGAGAACAGCTGTTATACACGTCTGCCATTACGGCGTTCGGTATACAGATCGGGCTCTGATCGATTTTGGTCAGAGGCCACCTTTATGTCTGAAAAGATGTACAAGCGCTTGATGCCATATACATTCGTTCAAAGCCACGTCTTTGGCCTGACTCAAGCTATAGCAGCCCAGCCCCGAAAGTATTGCCAATTCCTAATTGGCTCCCCGATGCGATCAGATCTGCAGATTGAGGCGTCGGCGTACGTCCTTCCCGAATCAGCAGGAAATCTGCCGTCCTGCTCTGCCTCACAAACAATCCTCGACAATCTGGCCGACCCTAAGTTCAATGAGAGTTAGCAGATAGACGTGCTTTTAGGCGCAGATATCCTCCCATCCGTTCGACTCTAGTCCGAACGTTTGTGGGACCCTCAGGTCAAGAGACTATTTTCGGTTGGATCCTGACTAACCCTGTGTCGGAATCCGTTTCTAAATCCATCTCGTCCTTTTCGACTCGACTGTACGTTGATCTTACTTCTACGATAGTAACTGTGACGGGACTCCCTATACATCTATTTCAGATTTCTCGGCTATATTGTCCGTCGACGTTCTGTGACGGGACTCCACTCTGAACCCTTTTCGTCTTGACAGTCCGTCGAATGAACCCCTACGAATGTTACTGTGAACCCCTACGAATGTTACGGGACCTTATTCTGAACCTAGGTCCAACGAACCTCTAAGATCGGTTCTGTGTTAGGACGTTACTTAAATTCTATTTCGACACCTTCGGCTCGACTGTCCGTCGAAAGAACTCCTATGAAGCGAAATGAACCTTTCTCCAAATGTGTGGAGGAGGAGGACCTTCAACCTTCCGGCAAATCCGTCGGAAGGATCGAACGTTGTCAAATTCTATCAAATCCTGCATATCCATACATGACACGCTAAGTGTGGCGGATAATCGACGTTTATCTTAAATTCGACACATTATCGATCAAAATACTTATGTATAATAAACTAAACACATTTTTTTAAAACGCGATCCATATCTATTTGTTTTTATATCCGCTATTATAATTTTGTACCGACAGGAAATGTTATGCTTTTTAGTTTGCAATTAAGTTTGTTTCAAATTTTTCCCACGCCCATTTGATAATATTTTCAAAACCTATCAAAATAATATACCACAAAAATACTATAAACAAGTAAGAAAGCTACAGTCAAGTGTGCTCGACCGTGAGATACCCGCTACCCATTTTGAATAAAAACAAAACATTGCGGTATTATTTTTAAAATATACCGAAAATACTACAAAAATACTAAAAATACACCAAATGGTGTCGATATAGTATCACATTCAAAATATACCATAGACGCCACAATATACCAGATTGTCGGCCAAAGCCACTAAGACCCCTAGTAGGTAGGCGTTTTTGCCCATACAAAAGTATTTCTTTAATAACTTCCACAATTTTTATCTGATCGCAACCAAAATTTCAGGAATAACAATAACTACAGTTATTATTATATATACCAAAATTCGACTCAAGCTTTAGATTACGCTTGCTATTTGATTTTTGTCGAAATTTTAAATAAACCTGATCTGCGTACAAACATTACAATAGCTCTATCTCTTATAGTCTTTGAGATCTACATAGGTGTTAATACGAACAGACAGACAGACGGACATGGCTGTTGACGCTGATCAAGAATATATATACTTTATAGGGTCGGAGATGAATGTTTCGGCCTTCCGTCCAGGTATTGGGTTGCGCCCCTCGGGGAGTGTCGTGGTGGTTGTGGTTAGATGGGCCCCGCTCCCCACACAGGAGGAACTGTCCAGTCCAAACAACTAACTGGCTCTTCAATTGTGTACCTTCAGAGAATCTTCAAGGGGGCGCTTATCAACGCCAATTCCAAATGTGCTGCATTTTGTCCGACCAAGTGTCATCTCATGTTTTTTCATCTCTCTGTTCGCTGAATACAAATAACAATTCACACATAGTTATAATATATTGTAAGTAGTATTAATGTAATTATCTATTAAGGATATGGAATTGCTACACCAAAGGGTTCTCCCTGGCGGGACAAGATATCATTGGCGATTTTGGAGCTGCAGGAAAAGGGAGATATTCAAATGTTATACGACAAATGGTGGAAAAATACAGATGAGACGTGCAAACGCAAAAGCAGTAATAAACATTCAAAAGCAAATGCCTTAGGGCTTGAAAGTATAGGTATAAATATATTCTAATATTTTTGTTACCTCTGTATTTGTATCTCTTGTATGCCTTAATATCAGGTGGAGTCTTTGTTGTGCTTATTGCTGGAATACTGATTGCCTTCATAGTCGCATTATCCGAGTTTTTAATAAACTTTCGTAATCAAGAAAATACAAAAAGAAATCACCAATGCATCAGTAATAAAAATAATTGCAATACAAGCACCGCATCAATTGTTGGAGATGCGCAGGACGATTATAGGCAACCACCACGATCGTTATGGGCAGAAGTTTTTGAGGAATTACGCTTTGCTTTGTGGTGCACTAATAAACGACAAAAACCACAGCTTAGAACGTGCTGCGAGAAATGTCAAATAAATAAATAATTAAAATATAAAAACAAGTATTCAAACTTATATTTGTTTATGCAACCAATTGGAGCTCAATTAATTATTAGCGCAACTTTATTTGATATATAATTGTTCACAATATAAAAATTACTTATATGATATCAAAGCTGTAACTTGTGGGATTTTATAAAATAAAGTCAATTATCTTACGCTAAGATGAGTCTCACTTGCCGCGGACAAAATATAATTTTTAATTTTGAGTGTTGAAGCAAACGCAAGTCCATAGTAATTTATTGCTTAATAACTCGGTATACACATTTTTATCGTAGCAGATAGCTATCAGCTATATCATCTCAGCGGTTGACTAATAACGAATGTACTTTATGTGTCAAAGATGCCTACTTCTACATGATACTACATACATTTTCTATACGCATCAAATTATAATAGCCGATATAATGATACATAAACGAATCTGCAAGCCCTGCTATTTTCGGATCGGCCTACTGTCTTGTTAAATGTATTCTTTAATACGATTGTATTTATTCATAAGTCCTAGAATTGCAGTCGCTTAAAGTTTAACATGGTGGTTATAGTAATAATATAATATAGACTATCATATAATCCTCATATCGTTTAAAGCGTTAAAGATGGGTCTTCTGTTTATAACACGTATTTCCGTTCGTCACAAAAATCCTCTATGGGTACAATATATACATAAATGACTTCAAATCAAATTTGTTCAATTTTATCCCACATACTCGTAATAAATACTCTACCCTTTCTTGCAAGTAAATTTTATTTTAATTTGATTACCAAGTAGATGCTCTATATATTTAATAGTTAATCACATTGCATATATGTATGTACCTGTACCTTGACATGTAACAATTAAGTGCATATGTAACAACTGACATATGTGTGTAAATATTTCCCAGTGAGCTTTTTCGATAGAAAAAGTATGTTGATACAGTACTACATTGAAAGAGTGCAAAATATAATATACCAGATTGTCAGCCAAAGCTACCAAAAAAACCGTCTTCCCCATACAAAAGTTTTTCTTTAATATCTCTTACATTTTTTATCTGATCGCAACCAAATTTTCAGGAATCATAGACAATAGATATTATGGTCTGGCTATAAAATTCAATTAGTTATTCAGTTTTTGTCGATTTGCAGAGGGTGAAGTGGGCGTGGTAAAAATTTGAAACAAACTTGATCTGCCTGCAAACATAACAAGTGTGGACGAAAAAAAAATAATATCTCTGTCTCTTATAGTTTCTGAGATCTAAGTGTTCATACGGACAGACGGACATGGTTATATCGTCTCGGTTGTTGACGTCAAGAATATATATATATTTTATAGGGCCGGTGATGCCTTCTTATGCCTGTTATGTAAATTTCCTGCCGGCACAAAGTTATAATACTCTATGCATAGAGGGTGGTAAGCATTTATCTAATTACGGTGGAAATCATCTAGTACATCCTTCAAATTGGCAGCACCGAGATGTGTATAAAATGTTTCTGATAACACGTTGAACGTTTTACAATTAATCCGGGCAAACATTCAAAAAATATAATTTTCTATAATTTGTTGCAATATTTCAGGTGTGCAGGTTTAAGCTACTGCACGATATTCTTATACCGTTTACAAGTAGATTAAAATGTGTTCAACAGACAGAAGGAGGCATCTGCGACCCCATAAACAATATACAAATGAAAAAAATAATAGAATCGAGCACGCATAATTGAAAGCTGAAAATTTGCTTGCGATCCTAAATACAAAAAGTAAGAAAGGCTACTTTCGACTGTGCTTGTCTGTGAGGTACCCGCTACAACATTTAAAATATACCACAGAGTGCAAGATATACCAGATTTTCAGTCAAAGCTCTTAGTTGCTAGTAAGTAGGCGTATCTGCCCATACAAAAGTATTTCTTTAATAACTACGACAATTTTTATCTGATTACAAACTTTTTGGGATGACAAAGACTGTAGATATTATTGTATGTCATAAAATTCGACTCTATCTTTAAAATTACGCTTGTTATCTAGGTTTGTTTATTTGTGAAGACGGTAGTGTGCAAAAATTTGCACACGGGTACAATCATTCCTTATATTTGGAGTTGTTGATATGCTTAAAAATTTTGACACTGTAATTTATGTAATTTCAATTTAATTAGCTCCATGTCTTTGGAATCAATATTTTTAGCGACAATAGTCGCAAGGAATAAAGATGCTTGAATGCTCAGAATATGAAGTTTGATCAATTTCATGCAATAAGTGTATTTTTTCAAGTAAAAATAGAAACTTCTTTTAATTTTTTTTGTCATTTTATTGCATTTTACATAAATATACAACAGAAGCCTATATTTTTCAGTCAATAATAAAAACTTAAGAAAGACAAACGAATTTTGTCATGATGATCTTTTCAATTTTTATTAATGTTAGTAGTTTGTAAAACTTGTCAATAGTGTAATGTAAAATGCTTAACAGAATACAAGAAAATTGCTGTTTTTTTAAATCTGAATTTAAGCAAAAGTTATTTTTGTAATTTGTTTGAAATATCATTATATAACTATTACATAAAAAATAATCTTTCAATGTCACAAAAGGAACACTGAGCATGTGCAATAGAAGACCTACTCTATGCGCAACCCTCGCTTGCCGATGTACATAAACACCAACTGGGGTGACTATAATGTAAAACGGGTTCGGATCTGCGACATTTATAAGCTGCCTGCGTTTGCGTATATTTTCAGAGATTATATGCATCTGTCTGCGAACTAGAACACCCGCAGTAAATCATTATTAAATTAAATTGTATTAGAAATGACTGTCAGTGTTGTTGAGCCGATGCTTCACTTAAATTACTAACATCTCTTTTGATTTGGTTCATATATAACGAGCATTTATTTCCAGAGTCTAAAACACACATAAACATTCAGTTTGATGTAAGCTAGTGGACTGTGTGGATGTCGTGGGTGCGTTTTTAAAAATTTGTTGGAAATAATTAAAATTTAAAATCTAGAGTAACCAAAGTTCCCTGTGCTTCTATAATCGAGGTCCGGTGTGGTACTCTTTTATTTTTATAAAATGCCAATGATTTACTGCTAAACATCGAATTATTTGAAACCTAATAATACGTTCATTTTAAATATGCTTATCAGTTCATAAAGCACCACGAATGTGCGCTTCTCTGCTTATAAAAAGAATTTGTGATTTTTTACTCAATTACGCACCTATTTATATAGTTATCTATTGATACGTTAAAATTATATATCCTTAAAACTTTGCAATATACTTTAAACATCATTAAAACAATTAAGAAAGCTACAGTCGAGTGTGCCCGCAACCCTTTTTAAGTAGAAGCAAAATATTGCGGCATTAATTTTAAAATATACCAAAATAAAAAACCGCAAAAATACTAAAAAAAATTTGTCAAATGGTATATTGATATGGGGCTACATTCAAGATATATTATACCGTGCAAAATTTGCAAGATTGTCAGCCAAAGCTATCCGTTTTCAACCATATTTACCAGAATATCAACTTAATATACCAAAAAAATTCTGATATTGAATAAGTTTATGGTGACGGAGAAGCCTCTGTCTTCCTGTTACATACATTGTAGGCACAAAGTATAAAACATCACATGCCAGTTGGAGATTTATTAATTTAAAATTAAACGAAATTAATTTAAAATAAATCAAATTCTTCTTCGTTAGGAAACTATTCAATTAGCGACCGTGTTTATGACTGACCTTACAAAGTCAGCCAGAAAAAAAAGACAAAGAGAGATTAAGAATCGCGTAATGTTAAAAATAAACGCTAGTTACAATGATAAACAAAAAATTAGGTTTATTTTCACCAAACGATGCGCAAAAGACTGTAATTTATTTAAATGTAGTAATTTCTCAAAAATTATATTATTCAAAAATTGTAAGTATACAAAACATTGTTAAACAATAATTAGCAAATTGTTGGGACTTTAATTTACACCACTTGAATAGGACTTTAGCACTTTAGCTGAAATCCACTTAAAAATATTCCAATTTTTTTTCCATTTTTTAAATTAAATTACTTAATTATAAATTAATAATATGTTATATTTAAAAAAAAAGTTTTAAATGTTTGAGCAACCTTTTTTCTGCAAAATTTCACACATTCGGTCCGGAAGGCAAGCATACAATTTTTACAAAGAATTGCTGACCATGCACTTGACGTGTTAGCCATCACATTCTCAATGATATTCAAGTCTGGCGAATAGCCAGCTTAATAACTTCACGTTTTAGCTCGGCATTAAACTATCCGGGCCGTATGTGAAGGTGTATTGTCATGCTGGAGTATGTATGAAGGTTGGAACAAATTTAAACGCACAGGTGTAATAATAATAATAAAAATGGCCGCCCACACTATAATACCTCCAGCACTGCTCTGTGACTTGTTAAGATGTAGTGGTTCTTTTCGAAAATCGTAAAAATAATAGTCGTAACCATCGAAACCCTCCAAATAAAAACGAAAAGACAACACGTCGCCACGTTGATTTTTAGTCTCTTCAGGTGTTGAGTATTATCTATAACACGCCGCATGGTTGTCAAATTTGCCTTAACGTTGCATTTTTCCATTTATATGTATATTTAAATAATAAAACCGCAATATTTGGCTTTTACTAAAATGGGTACCGGGTATCTCACAGTCGAACACACTCGACTGTAGCTTTCATACTTGTTTTTTTTTGTAGTTTGACAATAGATACCCCAGAATCCTTGTTAGCTTGGATTTTTTCTTCTACCCACTCAGATAATGAAGTACCATGCCCCATTTGAATTATTTTTTATTTAATATAAACTTCAAATAAATCAAATTATACTTTATGTTGTACACAGATAAAATTGGACTGTGTCACTCAACTAGAGCCTTATTTCATAATTTTTGGTACAAATATGTACATACATATTTATATAGAACATTTTGAGTACTCACAGATAGACGACAGCATAAACATAAACAACGAATATAAGCAAACAAGAGACGAAATTTCTACAAAATAATATGTCGATTAATTGTGGAATTGATAGTGATGGAGGAGGAGATAGACATGTGCACTGTCAAATCGAGATGAGTAAAATTGTATGTCCTAAGAACCTAACTCCAGGATTATCTGCAAAAAACATTACAGACACAAACACAAATCAACAAGTAAGTCATGTAAAAAAATACAAAAATACCGAAATTTATCTATCGTGGCATTCACCATCAACTTGGTACTTGGTATTTCATTATCAAAAGTTTTTCCAGCAACGTAAATAAAACAAATTAAATTTTCAAATCTATTTACATATATCGGGGAAATAAAAAACTTCTTTTTGTGCTGAAAATGACAGAATTTGTCGATATCAAAGATTATTAAACATAAAAAACAAACGACTCACGAGGCGAAAAATAATCAACTTAAAACCCATGTTCTTTTAAATATTGTATTTTAAAACAAAGAGTATTTAATCAATTTATTAAAAAGTGATTACTGGTCTAAGAACTAAGCACTAATGAGTATAAAAATAAAAATCAGAATCATTATTCCTTGTCATTGCCATTAATTGTAATTTGAATGCCACAACAAAAATATTGGGTTTCGGTGTAACCAAAAAATATGTTTACCACTTTGGTTTAAACGGATAGTGATGACTTAAATAGTATTTATATGTTTCAAAATTTATTGAGGCTGGGATTTTCGCTTAAAGGAGCGGTTTAACATTTAACTTTAGTAGTTCCCCTCCTTCTTGCATTCTCGCCTAATATACAAATTTCTCCCAGATAGCCACAGTTCAACTTCCAGACCGCGGAAGTTGGAGCTCGAAATTGGATTTTATCTTATCTGTCGTTGGATTAGCGATTGGTTTGGGAAATGTATGGCGTTTCCCATATTTGTGCTACAAAAATGGAGGTGGCGCGTTTATACTTCCCTACATCATTACATTATTCCTAGCTGGCATTCCAATGTTTTTTATGGAGCTAGCACTTGGCCAAATGTTAACCATCGGTGGATTGGGGGTATTTAAAATTGCACCAATTTTCAAAGGTATGTGACATTTTAATTTAAGAAATATATAAATTTTGTTTTTGTCTTAAATATAATGCTAATTGTTGTGACATGTGTGTCTCCCTCACGTCACATCGTTGTTTCACGCATAACCACGAATTTAAAATATCCATTTATGAGGTTTCATTAGAACTAACATGTCACCGTAAGGAATCTTAACTCATTTTAAACCAGGGGTGCTTAATCTATTGCTCTTGATGCTAATTTTCTTTATGTATATGTATATAAGAAAATACATATGTACATTGTATGTGGGCAATCGTCGTAAGTATATGTATATATGATGACCATTACATTGGCCAACCAAAAAATACCAACAATTTTGTCTTCTCCACATCGGCAAAATAGAAAGAAAAAATTGGCATATATTTTCTAATTCTGCTTATAGATCGACATACACCATCGGCATCAACATAGACCTACACGTTTATATATAATTCTAAAGGCTCCTTTGGCTAAGCATTTTTTTATGGAAAGGAAATGGAAATGTTTATCTTTGTATTCGTACCATATATAAATACCGTCTACCCATATTGAATAAAATATACCAAATTAATACCGCTAAAATACTGAAATATATCAAAGGCTATTTTTGAAGCTGGCGAAAAAAATTTTAGCTCTATCTCTTATAGTCTCTGAGATATAGGTGCTCATACGGGCAGACAGACAGACGGACATGGCTAGATCGTCTCGACTGTTGACGCTGATCAAGAATATATATATATATAGGGTCGGAGATGCCTCTTTCTACCTGTTTCATGCATTTCCCCCCGGCGCAAAGTTATAATACCCTATGGGAAGCGGGTATAAATATATGCGTACCTTTATAAAAAATTAAAAAAGTTATTCAAAGGGAACTGTCGCAAACAATCAGCATATTTCTTAATATTTTATCATGTAGTAAATTTACAAGAATTCCATTAATTAATCTCAAATTTCCATAGGAATTGGTTATGCTGCAGCCGTTATGTCCTGCTGGATGAATGTGTATTACATTGTTATATTGGCTTGGGCTGTATTTTATTTCTTCATGTCGATGCGAGCGGGTATGTTTTACTATTCAATAGTTTCAAATCATTAAAAAAAAAAAAAACAAAAAATATTTGAACATTTCAGATGTACCATGGCGTACATGCAACAATTGGTGGAATACAATAAATTGTGTCAATCAGTACGAACGAAAAAATTTACTTTGTTGGGATAAAATCGTTAATGGCACTACTAACAAAGTTTGCAATGTAGCTGCCACGAATATTTCATCTTTGGAGCTTACGGATCCAGTTAAGGAATTTTGGCAGTAAGTAGAAATTACCGTATAGATAAAGAGCTGTTCCCAGCATAATATATATTTCACATTAATTTTAGTGTGACCTTTTTAGCAACCTTTCTGACCCTTAACTTGTCGCTGAAATGGTAAAAAATAAAAATTGATATTTAAACAGATGAAATTACATTTATTGCCTATTTCTATGGAGACAATATCCCATGAACATATTAATGAAACTTAAATTTTTATTTAATTATCCTTCTTTATATTTGTGTTCACTTTGCTGGTAAAAGTCCAGAGTAATAGGTAGTCTATTTCTTCGTCTGTGGCACAACTAATTTGACATCCACATACATACATTCCAGTATCGGAGAATCGATTCGCTTAACATTTTTTCTTTGAGCTTGGAACAGCGAAATGATGCCGAAAATTTTTTTCGCAGCCTTTGTTATATAAAATTGCGCGGAAAAAACACGATTTCGCTTATCTGGGAACAACACTTAAGATTGATTAAATCTCAAGACTCTCAAGCATTTTTAAAAGGTTGTAGATATAGAAAACAAAAAAACCCAAAATTGCTTATTAGCCAGCGGTGCTACAAGACCGTTGTATATAAACGTTAATTACGAATTTCATAGTGAGTACTCTTTGTTATTTTTAGGCGCCGGGCTCTACAAATATCGTCTGGAATTGAGGAAATAGGCAGCATTCGCTGGGAACTCGCAGGTACTCTTCTACTTGTTTGGATATTATGCTATTTTTGTATTTGGAAAGGAGTCAAATGGACAGGAAAAGTGGTCTATTTTACCGCACTATTTCCATATGTACTACTAACTATTTTATTAATTCGCGGGATTACGCTACCCGGTGCGTTGGAGGGTATTAAGTTTTATATTATTCCAAACTTTTCAAAACTTTCCCATTCCGAGGTACGTTTGATATGAAATATAAATAAAATCAATTAATCATTGAGATATTTAAAGGTCTGGATCGACGCGGTTACACAAATTTTCTTTTCGTATGGACTGGGACTGGGAACATTAGTGGCTCTTGGCAGCTACAATAAGTTTACTAATAATGTGTATAAGTAAGAACATCAGGTTTTAAATTTTAAAATATTAGTTCTTAAATTCGAAATTTTTAAATCTAGGGACGCATTAATTGTTTGCACTGTAAACTCAAGTACAAGCATGTTTGCTGGTTTTGTGATTTTTTCGGTTATTGGATTCATGGCGCATGAACAAGAAAGGCCAGTGGCAGAAGTGGCAGCATCAGGTTCGTATATTGAATTTAAGTTTACAAATATCCAGGTATGATCATGTATTTTAATAATTTACAAATAATTTGTAAATCCCATTCTTACATTTTATAATTTTTTTTTTAGTAATTACGGTTACGTGAGTTTACTTATAGTATTTGGGCTTAGCAGTCAATTACGTGAAGAATCGAGTCATAGTTGTACTTTTTGTATGTAATTGGCTTGCTTCGTTTTTTTAAAAATTCATTCATATACTACATATGGCAGTTTTGCTTATTATAAGCTAGTAATAGCATATTTGAAAATATAAAAGCTTGTAAAATATAGTATGTATCTAGCTTATACTATAGCTTGAAATATAGCTTATTTTAAAATTCATCTAGCATATTCTTGTTTTAAATATATTTCCGACATAAACGGTTTGTTTTATAAGAAAAATAAGAAAATAGCAAAATAGCAATTCACACAAAAAACTATTATAAATCCATCACCTTTAAATTGATGTTTTTTCTTTTGGAAACTGTCGCAAAGGAAATTTAAAGACCTAATCATAAATATAGCCCTCAAAGATTTTTTCCTCCTACATAAAAAGATAATAAGGTTTCATGTTTTCTCTCATTTGGGTGTAGATTATTTTTCTGCATTATTTTTTTTTTAAATTTGGATTGTTCTAGCTTATTTTTTCAAAAATCTAGCTTACACAGGTGCTCAAAACCAGGCAACACTGTTCATATGGTGTATTTATTAATTCTTAATTTTTTACCTTGAATGGTTTGCTTCATGATGCACCAATATTTTTTTATATTATATACATTTTTCTTTAAATATATACATATATAAAAAAGAAGATATAAAATTGATTTCCACTTAATATAAAGCATCAGGTTATTTTGCTCAATAATCCATCATTCCTGAACATTAGTTTTTGCATTCAGCAGAAAATTTCACACTCAAAAATGTAAAATTATATTGGTATCACAATAAAATACCATATAATCAATTTACTGATATTTATCGGTGAACAGTTTTTTGCTATTCCGGGTTCACATTTTGTAAATAGTTAATTGAATAACTGAAAAAGTTAAATTTTGATTTGAATTTTGAATTTTATGTAAAATGCATATTGATTTAGTAACATTAATTATTAATTGAATGAACTACATACCGTTGAAAAAATTAAAATTATTAAACTGAACTGATTTCTGATCGATCATAAAAATGTTATAATTTCTGATCAGTATTATCAGTTAAAAATGCCTAAAGGTCCGTTTTATTGTTTTATTTTGATACGAGTATTTTTCATGAAAAAAAAAACAATAATATTATAGAATCCTGCATACATGATAAGAGCCGCGAAACTTTCAAATAGACATATGTATGACAAAAGTATATATGTGTTGCAAAATATATATATATTTTTTATTAAATCTTAATTCACATGTTTTTTTTTTTTGTTTTATTTGATTTCTTTAGGACCTGGATTAGCTTTTCTTGTATATCCCTCAGCAGTGTTGCAACTTCCAGGATCTCCAATGTGGTCTTGTCTTTTCTTTTTTATGCTTCTTCTAATTGGTTTAGACTCGCAGTTCTGCACTATGGAAGGCTTTATTACCGCTATCATAGATGAGTGGCCACAACTATTAAGAAAACGCAAAGAGATTTTTATAGCTGTAGTGTGTTTGTTGAGCTATTTAGTTGGATTGACCTGTATAACACAAGTGAGTTTTTCCTTAATATTTCATTCACCAAACCTATGTACTTATTTTAAGAGCATTTCGCTCACACTCTGAATGGACAGGTTCCAAAAGAAAACACCTCCGACCCGACGTTCTTGATCAACGCCAAAAGCCGAGACGATCTAGTCATGGCCGTCTGTCCGTATGAACACCTAGATCTCAAAGATTAAAAGATATAGAGATATAACTTGTTATGTTTGCACGCAGATCACGTAAATTGACAAAACTCGAATAACAAGCGAACAACAATCTGGTATATTTTGGTATATTTATAATGCCGCGCTGTTGTACTTTTATTCAAAATGGTTAGCAGGCATCTCACAGTCGAACACACTCGACTGTAGCATTCTTACTTGTTTTTTGTTATTATTGTACTATGTACAATAAATCGAAACACTAACTTTAAGATTACACATGCTCAAATCGATTTTTTTCAAAAACAGTACGGTATTTTTCTCATAATATACCAAATTAATATACCGAAAAAAAATACTAAAATCTTCTGAAGGCTAAATCTTGATCTGCGCTACATAACAAGTTCTGTCGAAACAAATTAAATCTCTATACAAAAGTTATAATACCCTCTCACAAAGTTATAATGTTGTATTAACATTTTTCGAGTACGATTTGTACTCTTTTGGAGTACCAAGCGGTTAGTGTGTTCAAGTACTTGTGCTGCACAACTACTACCTATGTACGCTATTAAATAATAAATTATCTTACTTTTTTTAATCACTTTTTCTTAGGGTGGAATGTATATTTTCCAAATTTTGGATTCGTATGCTGTTAGTGGCTTCTGTCTACTATGGCTGATATTTTTCGAATGTGTTTCAATATCATGGTGTTATGGCGTTGATCGCTTTTACGATGGTATTAAAGACATGATTGGATATTATCCGACTGTGTGGTGGAAGTTTTGCTGGTGCGTAACAACGCCGCTTATATGTTTGGTAAGATTGCCATTACAAAACAACAATCTAAATATAAATTATTGAATTGTATCATGTTTAATATAAATTTTTTTCCAGGGAGTATTCTTATTTAATATAGTGCAATGGACGCCAATTAAATATCTAGACTACAATTATCCATGGTGGGCACATGCATTTGGCTGGTTCACAGCATTGTCGTCGATGCTATATATTCCGGCATATATGATTTGGTTGTGGAAACGAACGCCTGGCGACCTATGCGATGTAAGATTTAACTTAATCCTCTAGTACCTACAGCCTGTGTGGGAACTAAAGAGTTCATTCTATAGCATAATTGTCTGATAGGAATAGAAATAGTTTTAAATATTGTATTAGTGCTAACAAAAGTATTAAGGCTTTATACAATTTCCTTTTGCGAAAACTGTATTTAGCTGGCCCATCCTACAAACGACATTCATTTTGGTATGCATGAAAACCAAATCGAGTGGTCGGATAAAAAAACTATTATTATCTTTTTATGTATATAAATACAAAAAATTAAATATATTTAATATGGTTCATTTTAACGAATATTACAGAAAATTCGGTCGATTGTTCGAATTGAAGAAGATATTCCACGATTACGTGAGAAAATGCAGAGGGAAGCCATTGCAAAGGAAATTGATGCGGCTTAAATGTAATTATTTAAGTAATTTTAGAAATATTTTAACATCCCTGCAAAGTGATTCTGCAGTTACAGTTATAGAAATAAATTTCGATTTTATTGTGTTCTTATCTTAAAGCCAGAAGAGAAATGATGATAAGCATTTCGAATATACATAATTATGATAATTTTTATTTTTTGAATTGTAAGTTGAAATATTTTTAATTAGTATAGAAAACTTTTTACTGTATACTATTGTAAAATATTTTGGCTTGAAGAAAACAAGTACCTAACGATTATTATCACTGGTAAACGATTTTAGCACAAATAACAAATTAATAATTTAGTTATTTTAATCAAATTTATGATTATCTATTTCTGGTTATCTATTGATTTATTGTTAAGTCAATGGCTTATTAGAAAGTAAACATATTTGTTAAATCTAGAATTTACTTATTAATAATAATTTAATAATCTTTAATCTATGCCTATATTGTGCTCGCAGGACTTTATCGTAGTCTATTTGTAAAAATTTAGACGTTAACTGTTTGTGTCAATTAGTTTTATTTTTTATATGCAAAAAAAAAAAATATATATATATATAATTATTTTTTCGCGTAACGCGAATGTTAAACAAAAAATAAAACAACGATTTTATTTTTAAATAACTTATAGACGAACTTTATTGGTATTGGAAAATTAGCGGGCTACGCGTCTTGTCTGAGGAAAGTGTCTTTAAAAACTAACTTTACAATATGTTGGGTTTGAACAAGAAACTTCATATTGCGACTTAGTGCTAACATGTTGAGTCCCCAAATTGCAATGGAAAATTTTAATTGATCTTTGGACTTTGAAAGTGGCGTGAGGTGGATCTTTTTGTTTGTGACGATTGGTCGCCGTCGCGACGGGTTTTATGTTTAGAATATGATCTTTATGTGAATGCAATAGTATCTTTTGGAAGATAGGGGAATAATTACGAGAATGTGTCACATACGAGAAATGAGTGTGGTGGTGGATATGTCATGTGTTTTCTTACTTGCTAAGTAGTATATAACAATAAGAATTAAGATTAATACAATTGTTATTGTTGAATATTTGTAGATAATATTTTCCTTATTGTTATACAAAATCATTATACCCGCTACCCATAGGGTAGAAGGGTATTATAACTTTGTGCCGGCAGGAAATGTATGTAACAGGTAGAAGGAGGCATCTCCGACCCTATAAAGTATATATATTCTTGATCAGCGTCAACAGCCGAGACGATATAGCCATGTCCGTCTGTCCGTCTGTGTGTCTGTCCGTCTGTCCGTCTGTCCGTATGAAACACTGGATCTCAGAGACTATAAGAGATAGAGCTATAATTTTTTTTCGATAGCATTTGTTATGTTTGCACGCAGATCAAGTTTGTTTCAAAATTTTTGCCACGCCCACTTCCGCCCCCGCAAATCAAAAAAATCGAATAACAAGCGTAATTTTAAAGCTAGAGTTCCGAATTTTGGTATATACAATAATAACTATAGTATTTATGATTTCTAAAAATTTGGTTGCGATCAGATAAAAATTGTCGAAGTTATTAAAGAAATACTTTTGTATGGGCAAAAACGCCTACTTACTAGGGGTCTTAGTTGCTTTGGCTGACAATCTGGTATATTGAGCCGTCTATGGTATATTTTGAATACGGTACTATGTCGATATACCAAATATACCATTCGGTATATTTTTTTTAGTATTTTTGCAGTATATTTTGAGAAAATACCGCAAAATATATTTCTTTTATTCAAAATGGGTAGCGGGTATCTCACAGTCGAGTACACTCGACTGTAGCTTTCTTACTTGTTTCTTTTGTTTCTATGTTTGATAATGGCACTATTTTAGTTACATTGTATTCTGTAAGCATAAGTGTTGTGAATTGTTGGACTCTATTTGATAATTTTACATTTTTTAGTTCGATTGTACAATTAAATATTTTGATTATTTTATCCTTTTCAATGTAAATGTCTAAATTGTTACAATTTTGGTTTAGTTTGGTTTGTTTTATATTCCAAGTTAATACAATATTTGGTTATACTATTTGGATAAGATCTTGTTTGCGATCTTTATTGAAAGTACAAACTGGTGTTTCATAACATATTTTATTATATTTGCAATGCATTGGTCATTTATGAACTTTTTTGAAATAGTATATCTAACAAAGTTATTATGTAAATAAAATTTCCCTTCAATGTTTTCATTAATTTCCGTCTGGGTATGGAATTATTTGGAAAGTTGTAACTTCGAGATTGCCAATTGGTATATAAGACGTCAGAAAAATTTAATTTGTTATTGGATTGAACCATGCTGAAATTTAATTTTTCATGATTAATATTATCTATTTGATCATGTTTAAATAGTTTCAGTTTAAAGATACCTGAGCGGGTTGATTGTAATATTCTCTTTTATTAATTACTTTCATTTTAAATTTTGATTTATAACGGGCTACTTTTCTTCCTCTGTTTGTTTCTTCAAAACGATTTTCGTCAAGTTTCTTTATATTACCTGTATTTTTGAAAGGGTTCGTTGTTTTAGACTTTACTAACGGGGCTTGTCTAAATCTTGTATCTACTTCAACTTTGTTTTCTTGTGAATTATACTCAGGGGTTCCTGCATAAATAAAAATGTCTGCTGGGGTTCTATTAGTAGCTTTATGCTTTGTTTTATTATTATTTATTATTAGGTGGCACTACTTCCCATTTCGGGTTTTGGCCGATCTCAGCGTCTCCCTCCAGGCGCCTCTGCTCTTCGCGCGCCTCCTCCAATTGGAAATACCCAGTAGATTGAGGTCCTGCTCTACTTGGTCCTTCCATCGGAGATTTGGACGTCCCCTTCGTCGTCCCCTGCTTGTCGACAGCATATACTTCGTCTTGCCCTCGTTTACCGCCAAACCCACTTTTGCTGACTCTTTTTCGATAGCGGAAAATGCAGCAGTGACATCACGCTTGCTGCGGCCAATGATGTCAATATCATCAGCGTAAGCAAGGAGCTGGACACTTATGTGGATTTACCACGTCTGAAGCCGCACTGATAAGGTCCGATCAGTGTGCTGGTGTATGGCTTCAGTCGTTCACATATTACGCTCGATAGGACCTTATATGATATGGCAATCAGGCTGATTCCCCGGTAGTTGGCGCATATCGTCGGGTCGCCTTTCTTCAGCACAGGACAAAGGACGCTGAGATTCCAATCGTTGGGCATGCTTTCTTCTAGCTATATTTTGCAGAAGAGCTGATGCATTCACCTTATCAGTTCTTCGCCGCCGGCCTTAAACAACTCTGCAGGCAGTCCATCAGCACCGGCTGCTTTGTTGTTTTTGAGTCGCATAATAGCAACTCGGACCTCGTCATGGCTAGGTAGTGGTATATCCACATTGTCGTCGATTGGTGGTATCGGGTTGCTTCCTCCAATGGCGGGATTGGTGCCGTCATCGCCTGCTAGCAGCTTGGAGAAATGCGCCCTCCATAACCTCAGCGTGCACTGCGTATCTGTAACCAGATTCCCGTTTTCATCTCGACAGTTAGATGCTCCGGTCTTGAAACCATGTGTCAGACGGTTGACTTGTTGGTAAAATTTTCGAGCATCATTTCTGTCTTGCAACACCTCGAGTTCCTCGCACTCTCGCTTTTCTTACTCCCATTTTTTCCATTTAAAAAGTCGCCTCTCTTCCTTCCTGTTCTCCCTGTAACGATCACACGTAGCTCGCGTTGCGCCAGACTGCAGCGTTTTTCTGTAGGCGGCGTTTTTTGCCGCAGCTGCGACGCGACACTCCTCGTCATACCATTGGTTCCGTGTGGGTGGGCGCTTGAACCCAATGGTTATTTCAGCGGCAGCTCGCATGGAGTGGGATATGTGCGCCCAGAGTCCGCCGGCGTCAACAGGGAGAGGGGTAGGTTGGTGGAGCAGTTCCGAGAAGTGAGTGGAGTAGGCTGTTGCTGTCCGTTGTGATCGCAGCCTAGTGACGTCAAGCTTTCGTTGCGTGATGGGGCGTACGTTTTTCGCTCGGCATAGCCGCATGCGTATCTTGGCTGCGATAAGATAGTGGTCCGAGTCTATGTTGACTCCACGAAACGTACGCACGTCCATCACGCTTGAGGCATGCATTCCGTAGAGTGCATCCTTAACAGCATCGTCCTTCTCCTCCGTCGGGGCGTGCGCGCAAATTATGCTAAGATTGAAAAATCTAGCTTTGTCGCGGATTGTAGCAAGCCGTTCACCCACTGGGGTAAAATTGGAGACGTGGTGGCGAAGTCTCCGGCTTACTACAAATCCGCATCCAAATTCGCGCCTCTCCGCATGGCAGCTGTAGTAGATATCGCAGTTTGCTCGCTTGGAGCAACCTTGTCCTGTCCATCTCATTTCCTGGATGGCGGTAATGTCAGCCTTTAATTTTTCGAGGGCATCCGCCAGTTGGATAGAGGCACCTTCCCAATTAAGGGTTCGGACATTCCAGGTGCATATCCTTAAATCGTAGTCCTTTTTCATTTTGGGGTGGTCGTCAACATAAGGGGGGATCCTATTCGAGGCTTTCGCTTTGGTTTTCCTTGGGCTTCTTTTTTCCGAGGCGGGTTCCAAACCCTGCGCTCAACCATTTACCGTCCGGATGACTCGCTGCACACATTAGCTCATTATCTAGCGGATGCTAAGATAGCTACCCAGGCGGTGCCACGAGGAGGCTGTGTGTCAACTTGCAATCATTCGTAGAAGGTTTGTAAGTCAATTAATTTCAAACTTGTTTTCATTACTTTAGTTAAATTATTCAGACTTATTACTTCTAAATAAGCTCTTTGAAAAATTGGAAAATCTATTTCGTTGTGAAAATAGACAATACTCTTTTTTGAGCAAAGATATTCTTTTATCATGTTTAATTTATGGAAATAGCGAGTTGTCTCGACTTTGTTATCATCACCTTTTAGAAATTCTATGTGTTTGTCAAAATAGTTTAAATGCCTTTCGGTTATAGGTATGTGATATTGACTATCTGCTTGAGCGCTATGTATAGTTGCTCCTGAGCCAACTGCATCTTCTCCTAGGAAGTTTTCTTCTATTTTGATACGCGAAAGAGCATCTGCTACATTGTTCTCCTTTCCTGGTAAATATTTGATTTCATAATCATACTCATTTAATTGGATCTTCCATCTTTCCAATTTCATATTAGATTCTTTAATATTACAGAGCCAAACTAATGGTTTATGATCACTTAAGATTTGGAAATTTCTACCGAATAGGTAAGAACGGAAATATTTAGTTGCCCATGTTCATTTAGGGTTCGACTTGCATAGCAGATTGGTTTATGTTCTTGTGACAGAACAGCGCCTATAGCAAAATTGCTAGCATCGGTTGTTAATGAGAACGGTTTCTCAAAATTTGGATAAACTAATATTGGATCGGATGTGATTAAAACTTTGAATTTTTCAAATGCTGCCACACATATGTAGGGTCTTTAATATTTATAATTGCGTTTTTCTTTAATTTAAGTATCGTTGGCTTTGCAATGTTTGCAAAGTTGGGAATGAATTTGCGGTAAAATCCGCATGACTTGATTTCTTTTGACGTTTTTGGTATTGGAAAATCAACAATTTGATTTTGTTTGGGTTTGGTTTTATTGCCTTGCGTGGTAATTATATGCACAAGCGAATTCTGTTTCCTTTTTCATAATTCACACTTTTCAAGTTGAAATTTCAAATTGGCTTCTCGAAGCCTTGAATAGACTTTAGAAAGAGATATATACATATGTTCCTCCAATGAAGTGGAGTAAATAATGATATCATCTAGATATACAAGACAATCGTTGAAGATCAAGTCTTCAAGTAAGTTATTCATACTGCGTTGAAAAGTCGCTGGAGCATTTTTAAGCCCAAAGACAATCCAGATTGGTGAACAACAGGGGAATTTAGATTTTCTAATTATACCCTGCTCTATTATTTCATTGATTTGTTTGTTGACCTCATGATCATAAGCTTGTGGATATTTATAAGGTCTCTTGTATATTGGATCTTCATGTTTTGTTTGAACTGAATGCTTGATCGTACTAGTGAGTCATATTGTCACTTTCCCTGTACTGGATGTCGCGAAATTCGTGTAAAACCTTTTTTAATTTTTCCACTTCACCTTTGTTGAGATGTTCTAACTGAACTCATTATACTCTTTTAGTTTATCTTCGATTGCAAAGTTGAAGGGTCTATCTTTAAGGGTGGATTTGTATAGTCCTCAATATAAGTTTCTTCGGAATTTTCTTCACTATTTTGAAATGTGAATTTGTAGTCTCCTAATGTGACTGCTTCGTTTTCGTAATCGATTTGAGATTTACTAGCTTTTAAATACTCCCTTTCTAATAACATATAGTAATTTTCAGAGAATTCTTGAATACAACATTTTTGTTTTATAGGACAAAGTCTACTAGGATCGAAAATATATCGCTTCTCGCGCGCACTCTGACATCAGCCTTAGCGGTCACGACTGTTTGTTGATTTATAACTTTTACGGCATATCCTACCGGCTGCGCCAATTATGACTTATTTTTAAATAACTTAGAGACGAACTTTATTGGTATTGCAAGATTAACGGGCTACGCGTCTTGTCTGAGGAAAGTGTCTTTAAAAACTGACTTTAAAACTTTGGGTTTGAACAAGAAACTTCTTTTTGCGACTTAGAGCTAACATATGTATAATGTTTTGTGTATGTGTTAGTGTTTTAATGCTGAGTCTTCAAATTGCAATGGAAAATTTAAAGTGACGTGAGGTGGATCTTTTTGTTTGTCGTTGGTCGCAGTCGCGACGAATTTATGTTTAGAATATGATCTTTGTTTGAATGCAATAGGACCTTTTTGTTTATTACTTGTCGCTGACGCGACAAGTTTATGTTTAGAATATAATATGATCTTTATGCGAACGCAATAGGATATTTTGAAGATAGGGGAATAATTACGATATGTCACTATATATATCTCTTCGAACTCTAGAGCACTTTGCACTTTGAATGTTTCACCAATTGTTATTATTTATTAGGTACTTCACTAATTATTTATGCAAATCAATTGCATTCACAACACTAAGCGAGAGTATATGTATCTCGCCGGGGCCTCCAAATGTTGAGCTACTAAGCTTTTTTAGTAACTTTTATTCGCAAGAATATTGTTTATAAATAAAACACGCGAATTCAAATTAAATGTTTATTGCTGTGGTACATATGTACATATATGTAACCACTTATGTTTTGGCTGTGACTTGAACACTTTCAAGCTTCGCCACCGACACGATATACAACAGAGTAACAATTCAAGAGTGAAAAGGCAATTAGCCGAAATAAATGTAATGTAACAGTGTCAGAGAGCATACAGTGCTGCCGGCAGAAGCAGCGCTGCTGGCAGACGCTGTCACAGCATTACATTAAAATGCGCCGTCTGTTGCTCCCGACAATTGTAATATAAGAGTTCCAAATTTCCAAACTTTTTTTTCTGTTCTAAATATTGACGCACCCTAACGTAGTCATCTCACTATCTGCACTTGCTTATCACTGTCTTCGCAAAGCTCTTGCAAAAGCTCGGCTTACCATGCGGTAGAGCAGTAGAGAAAAGCAATTAGATAATAGCAATTAGATACTTTGTGCCGGCAGGAAATGTATGTAACAGGTAGAAGGAGGCATCTTCGACCCTATAAAGTATATATATTCTTGATCAACGTCAACAGCCAAGACGATCTAGCCATGTCCGTCTGTCCGTCTGTGTGTCTGTGTGTCTGTCCGTCTGTCCGTATGATCACCAGATCTCAGAGACTACTTGTATAAGAGATAGAGCTCTAATTTTTTTCGATAGCATTTCTTATGTTTGCACGCAGATCAAATTTGTTTTAAATTTTTGCCACGCCCACTTTCGCCCACGAACATCAAAAAAATCGAATAACAAGCGTAATTTTAAAGAGTTGGTATGTACAATAATAACTAGAGTAGTTATGATTCCTAAAAATTTTGTTGCGATCAGAAAAAAATTGTCGGAGTTATTAAAGAAATACTTTTGTATGGGCAAAAACGCCTACTTACTAGGGGTCTTAGTTGCTTTGGCCGACAATCTGGTATATTGTGCCGTCTATGGTATATTTCGTCTATGGTATATTTGTTATATTTTTAATACTTATGCAGTATATTCGGTATATTTTGAGAATAATACCGCAAAACATATTGATTTTATTCAAATTGGGTAGCGGTTATCTCACAGTCGAGTACACTCGACTGTAGCTTTCTTACTTGTTATTGTCTCTCGGCAACCAAATTTTTATAACTCCACGTTCTACAATTATATAATCTGGCAAAGGAAAAAAACAAATCAACCTCAACTAGTGACAGTATATGCTAGGAGATACGCATATATATAAATATATATATAATAGTGCAGTGCTAAATTCGATAACTAATACAGGTATGTGAAAATAATTGTGAGTGCAGTGATAACCAATATCTCTTCATTATACTGACGGAGAATCCCCAGCAGTTCGTCTCATTTAGCTCAGCACTGGCGGATGGTAGCCTCTCTCTAGCGGTCCATTCCACCTCTACCACAACTATAGAGCGCTGACCCTAGTGAACATAATCTGTAATCCATTGGGTGCACAGATTTGGTTGGATGTCATAACAAGGTTGGCTGGTCATCGGAGCACCAAAGACTCTGATTCTGAAGGTCCACCACACACACACAAAGATCACGGACTGGCATTACATTGATTATTAATAAATCCTATGTGCCTGAAGACCAGGAATACACTGGATGAGTAGCGCATAGTACAACAACAGTACAACAATCCACAATGCAACATGAATAAATTCATTTATATAGTATCAATCATTCCTCTTTTGTTGCTATGATTTGCTGAAAAGCGACAGGAATTTCATCGTCGGTATCTTCTAGTTATTTTGTATTAAATTAGAAAACATAAAATTAATAATTCTAATTGAAATTGTTGGGGCATACTCGTGGATACAACAAAAAAATTAAATAATTCTGATTTTGGTACATTTATATTAATCATCTGTATATTTTTCAATATAGTACATTATCATCACAAACAAAATTCAATCATTCATTCGTCACTCATCTTCGTCATGGTATGACAGGAAGAACGACATCTGAGTAAAAACTACAAGTTACAAATGTATCATAAAAGATATACAAATGATTATATAAATGTGCCAATATGTTAAATGAATTTGTCCCGAGTACGCCTCAGACCTTAAGTCATTTTGTAAATATTCCTATAGATATAATCATATCTAATTATAAATATGTATCAATCGCAGTATCTTGAATTATTTTTATAATTAAACAAATCACATGAAGTACTGAATGAAATAATGTTTTTGCTAAATTTTCTTAGTATGGTCTGTCGAGTAAACGAAAAGAAGATGTCGAATATATAAAAAGAATTAAATATGAACTAAAGTAGGGGTAACTCATAAAAAATTCGACAGTTACCATGGTCGGGAGGGTAGAGACGAGGAACAAAAAATCTAGATTCCTCTACTAGGTAATTTCTTAGAAGGAAACTCCACTGAATCGTTAATTCTTCATTTTTATTTTCTATAAAGCTTTTTTGTGTATAATATTGTACATACCGTTTGCGTATTACTATTTGGATGTGTTAGCGTAGCCGCAAGTGATCGAGTGAGAAAAGACCCCGACCAATCCGACGAGCTAGATCCGAGCATATTAAGAATACGCAACCTACCAAGCTCGATGACGGACAATCAGTGCCTTTTAAAGCCTGATAAGGTTTTGATACACTACAAACAGAGGACGACAACGTACATACGTACGAGATCCGTCGTGACCGGCTGCAAGTTCTCTGGGACAATGTCGAGGCCGCTGATGCATTGCATCGAGACGGCGACCTCGAAGACATAGAGACATGGAGGCAAAAAACGATGACTGGTACTCAGTTTACGAGCGGTGTCTCGGCCAAGTGAAGGGGCAAATTACCCAAGTATCCGGGTCAATCATGAGTGGCACATCCGCGCCTCCTGCCGATTCCCTCCAGTTGACACCGAAGTTTTCCATGGTGATTACTTGCGTTAGCCAACCTTCCGTGATCTTTTTACGACCATCTATGTCAACAACCTAAGGTTGACTCCTGTCGAGAAATTGTTCCATCTTAATTCCAAAACTGTAGATGAGGCCAACAAAATCATTGCCAAGTTTCCGCTCACGAACGATGGTTTTGAGTCGGCTTGGAGTGCTCTCTGTGAGCGCTTTGAAAACAAACGCTTACCGATCACGAGCCAACTCAAAATACTCGTCAACCTGTCCACGATTTCACAAGAGTCGGGGGCAGCGATTAAGGAGCTGCAGAGCACGATTCAGCGGTGCTTGAGCGCTCTGGAGCACTTAGACATTTCCGTTTCTAGTCGATTCGCAGACTGCATCCTGGTGTTTCTTTGCTCCTCAAAGCTCCACAAGATTATATTCTTATTATTGGAGCAATCTTTGGTGGGCAGTCCAAGATTCCCGTATGGCAAGATATAAGCACGTTCTTCAACGAGCATTATCGTACACTCGAGGCTATTGAGGACGTGAAGCAAACTTCTTGTCGAATGTGACAAACCCCTGCCCGCGGATCTTTTGCGCGGATCTGGAGTATCTCGTGAGCTGACCTGATCTGAGTAAGATCCGGACTCCAGTACTACGGGTTCTTTGATGCTTCAGAAAGACCGTATGGAGCGGCTATCTACGTCCGCGTTGAGACAGAAAACAGAGTGACCACGCATCTCCGTACTGCGAAAACAAGAGTGGCTCCTGTCAAGTCACCATCAGTGCCACGTCTGGAACTGTGTGGCACAGTCGTGTTGACTGAGCTGGGTCCTCTTCCTGAAACTTCCGACCGAGAGTTTCCAGCCTTTTTTTTTTGAATGATTCAACAATAGTTCTGGCTTGGATGATCGGAGACTCTGCTGGAGCAGCGCATTAGATGTGTAACATCGCCAAGTTACATCCTACTTTATTTCCTGAGCAGGTTCTCTGACTTTACTAGAGCACTTCGGACTGCCGCCTACATTTTCCGTTTTATTGATACCATGCTCTACCGTGGTCCACGCTGATGAATTGTCACAGGACCAAGAGCGATTGATCATCATATCTCAACACCAAACCTTTCCGAAGGAATACCACTGTCTGCAGTAAGAACAACAGGCTTCTCCTTCAAGTTCCGTCCGAAACTTGAATCCATTCCTTAATGGCAAGGGGATTCTATGGGATTGAGGGCGTCTCGCTGCGCTGTGATGAAAGTCATCCGGCGTAAAGAATACTCTTTTACAAGGCGAACAAATATACGTTCGAAGAATTTGAGGCCGGTCTCCCAGATGTCCAAAGACCCTACGGACCTACTAGCCATTTTCTAGTAGAAGGCCCGCTTATTTGGGTGCTGGAACCGGAAATTAACCAACCGGCCACCTCCATCCTATATCGATGGCAGCGACTGAAGGTTCTTCACCAACAATTCTGTTTTCATTGGAAGGATGAGTACCTGAGGGAGCTGCATAAACGGACCAAATGGCAATCCCCTACACGGAACCTGCAGACCGGTGACATGGTCGTCGTGAAAGAAGACAACTTTCCCTCCAACGAGTGGCGCCTAGGACGGCTACTAACGACGAGTCCAAGCACCGAGACAAAGGTCGAGATCGTAGATTTGCTCACGGCGCGGGGTACTATCCGCCAAACTGATTCTACTCCCAATGGAGGACCGCAAAACTGACACCTCTCCGTCAGAAGGAATGATAGACAAATAAGTTTATATTTCGTCTCTATATTCGTCGTCCTGTGTTGTTTTATTGTACTAACATGCATGTTCATTGGAACTTATAAAGAGGCTACTATAATAATCATTGTTTTGTTTCCGCAGCAGCAGCCCAACAGAGCGTGTACCCAGGAATCCATCCGCTGAGGAAGTGCCAGCGATTTCTCAGCTGTCAGCTTGATAAGTACTGCTCCAATTGTCTAGCCCACCAGCACTCTGAGCAATTATACTGCGGCCCGGGAAGTTGCAGGGTGTGTCATAAGGACCACCGCATTTCAAAGATGCACGCAGCACTTGCCTCAGCGGTCAGCGAGGACGCAACGAACAGGCGGACCCGGCTCGGACCCCTATCCAGGCACGATCATTTAACCACTCTCGCTCGCCTTTCCACCATTGAAAGGACTCAAATTTACACGAGGGGGCGTTCCCAACGTCCCTCATATCCCTTCATCAGGACAAAGCTGTGAGCATCCTGCTGACAGCCAACATTTTTATCGACACCGGATGCAAAACTTTCGAGATGCGAGCGCTGCTCAACTTTTTCAAAGTATGACAAGTATATTTTCAAGTGCGACAATAAAGTGCTTTAAAAAATGAAATTTTATACAAAAGAAAAAGTGTTTTTATTTATTTATTTGCAACATTTTCCGAGTCCTCGCTTGGTATCAAAAACAGCTTTACAAAAAGACAAAAATATGGTACGTGGTGATAAGGTGAAGTTAGTGCCTCAGCGTGTGGTTTCAGTCTATCCCCCAATACGCTCGTAACAACCTTATATGCGACATGAGTCAGGCTTAAGCCATGATAATTAGCACGCCCAGTAGCATGGCCCTTGGTGCATGCTCCCTAACAACTCATCGCAGCCAGCCCTGAACAATTAATCTGATAGGCCATCCGCACCATTTTCTATATTGTTTTTAAGTCTATGCACTCAAGTGCGATTTCTGCTTCTGTGACCAGGTTTCCGTCATCACTCTGCATGCATGTCTACTAGTTTTAAAACCTAGGGTCAGACGCTTAACGCATAGAAGTTGCGAGCGCCATTCCTGCATCTGCTGTTTTCCACGCTTTCACACTCCCGCCTTTCTTGCTCTCGATTCTTGCGTCTAAAGAGACGTTTTTCTTCTTTCTTCCTTGCCTTGTAAACTTTAACAGTAGCTCGTGTAGCATCAGCGTGGATGAGCTTTACGGCACTCCTCATAAACCATGAATTCCTTATGGGTGAAATACAATCATTTCTTCAGCAGAAACTCTAAGGGAGCCCGAGAGTCTAGTGGACGTACCCTTTGGTTGTTGTGATTGCAGTTTTGCGATTTCCAGCTTTCTCAGCATACATCGACGTTCATTCTTCGACACACTTAGCCGTCTGCGATCCTTGGATGCAAGGACCACGACACGATTGTATGCCGAGAATGCTAGATGCATGCTTTCAATCAATTACAACATAATCAATCTTATTTCGAGCCAGACGACTGTTGTGTCAAAGATACTTTCTCACTCAACTTTGCCATTTAAAACAAGCAGAATTTTAGAGTTATGAGATGAAAAGCGACTATAGACAGCAAGGTAATGGCGTGCGTACATATCAGGGTGATGCTGGAAAATTTAACACTAATTCAGATCGTTGCAAGTCTCTCATTCTTTGGCAAAAAATATAAGACTCGGCACCGTATCTTGGCACAACTAAACTCATGCCAATCTGGATGACAGCTGTAGTAGATATCCCTCGCATTTCGTGGATAGCAATAATGTCAGCCTTACAATTTGTTGAGGAGCACCGGTCGTTAGTACATTTATTATTTTCGTCAACACTTCTAGTCTTTTCCGATGTTATGTTTTTCTATTGATGGATCTCAAGTCTTACGCCAAAGCCTAATTTAAAGTTTTAGGAAACCCGATGCGAATTTGAACGGGCATTGAGAGATAATTCTGAGAAAACCATGAAGATGTAGTTCGTTGGCTTGAAGAGAGTAACGCAAGGACCATGCTGGTAATCACTATACACAGAATACAGTGTGCATACAGCCAAATAAAAGAAAACGACCAAAAATTTTAGTTAAAGTTAAATTTATCCCGAACAGGCAAGACCGTATACCTATCAAAGTGAATAATACCACTCTCCCGGAAGTAAACGAAGTAACTTACATTTCTTTATGAAGCCGTTTGGTTTCCACGGCTGTCAGTTGTGCGAAAACGCACAGAGCCCAATCAAAAATCTTGGGTATTATCACCGGTGGACCGCGGCAGATTAACACACATACAATGTGACAATGGACGGAGTTGAGGTGTGGATGGAAAAGGATAATGGAGGATAATGGCTTCATCTGGCCGTTGCTCTTATTAGCAGATGGAACCCTAATGAGAAAATATCGACAGAGCGGTGGCAGTTGCCTCATGGCAAACCGGTCATTGTCAGCATGGAAAACACGCTAGACATCTCAATGCCTACTTTCGAAAGAGACCATCACCAAACTGAACACCTTAAGGAATGGTGTCATAACTGGAAGACTTGGAAAAAGCTGCTAGTCATCATTCTCACCAATATCCCGCGAAATGAGATTTGAGCAGCGCCTCCGGCGCACACCTTGCCTAGTTCTACGCTCAGAATGAGAAGGAAGATTTAGTAATGAAATTCTACTGCGATAAGGTGGTAATCTAATATTAGGATTGCAATTTGCACTACAAGAATTTTTTCTGCACCGACTCAAACCTATCTTGATAAACCCTATACTGAGGATTCCAGACAAGAGATCCGTACTCAAGGATAGGACGAACCAGTGAGACGTACAAAGTTTTAGTAATGAAGGGATCGTTGAACTCTTTCGACCAGCGTTTTATAAATCCCAGAACACCTATGGCCCTATTTACACCAGACAAAATATGTTTATCAAATTTTAGTTTTGCATCAAGCAGAACCTTTAAGTCATTCACACCATCAATTCGCTCTAGGTGAGTATCATATAAAACATAGTTATTTACCTGGGAAGAACCCCTACAGAAGGTCATAAGCTTATATTTATTGCAATTGAGATGTAACATACATATTTACTCTGCACCAAGATTCTAGACGATCAAGGTCACATTTCAACCGTGAGCTCGCAAGACTATCATTAAATGTCAGGCAAAACTTAACGTCATCAGCTTACATAAGTACACGGGAATGCTCAATAACAGAGGGAAGATCATTTATGAACAAAGTGAACAAGAGAGGACCCAAATTACTACCCTAGGGCACACCAGAAGTAACTTCGAAACATTTAGATACAAAGCGATTATAATAAACATTCTGAATTCTGTTTGATAGGTATGAGGGATCCACTCAATTAGGCTATGAGGAAACCCTAAAAGATTAAGTTTATACAGTAATAGGTGATAATTTACTGAGCCAAAAGCCTTACTAAAATCGGTGTAAATGACATCTGTTTACATTTAATTCTCGAATCCTTTAATTACAATAGAAGAGAACTCCAAAAAGTTATTAGAAGTGGACCTAGATTTCACATACCCATGTTGGTAAGGTGAAATTATTGATTTACGCAAATGTTGCAGTTGAGAAGTTATGATTTTTTCAAATGCTTTCGGAATCGCAGACAATTTAGATATACCGCGATAATTTTGAACTTTCGATTTGTTCCCTTTTTTAAGGATAGGTAAAATCTATGACTATTTCCAGATTTTTGGAAAAGAGCATGGGTTAGGGGATAATTCAAACATATTAAAAAGCGGTTTACAGATACTACCAGCACAATACCTTAGCACAAAATTGGGCACTCCATCCGGACCTGCCAAAAATGTTGTTGATAGTTCTTCTATATTGGCTATCATCAACTTATTGACTGGAATGAAATCGATTACTGATTTACCCCTTTCATTAGCGTCTGGATTTTCCCAAACGCTATAGAAGTGTAAGAAAGGTTTTTTTGGAGGAGCAGGCATGTCCCGCAGAACGGGAAGTGGCCACATAGCAAGATGCTATGAGCATTCGTCCTTCAAAGGTCACCATCACTGCCACAATTAGATTACCAGTGCTAAAATTAGATAGTATATGAGTTTTCAACTCCTTCCTGACAAGGATGGATCTAGATACCACTTTACCCGATGTGCTTGTAAAACAGATCCTCAGTCTTCTAATTGATATGAAGGAGAAAGTGCTATCCGCCATTGTTATATAAGATGGACCAATCGTTCGTTGAAAATGCCGAATATTGCTTTTAAGGAGCTGAAGCGCTCACTCATTCTGAACAATTACGAAGAGGTTTTTAATCCTTGTTGTCTATTCTCTGTACGGTTTTGCTACCTTTGGAGGTCCTTTTCGGGGCTCTCAGCAGGACGTTGTTCATCGTGGACAATTCTTGGTAGTATTTGGAAGGAGGTTAGGGTGGTTGTCATGACAAGCGTCGGCCCAGGCAAGTTTCTCTTTGTTTTGTGCAGATAGGCCATCTACGCCATCAAACCGAGCCCGAATGCGGATAGATGCTTTGTTTTTGGTCTAGAAGACCGAAAGAGGCGTTCGTCTTCATCCATAGAGATTGACGGCAAGCTTTCTTGGTCAGTTCGATAAAAAACCTGAGACATCGGGGAATAAAAGAGATCTGCTACCAGTTAGGCACCCTTGTGGAGGATTCAGTAAAGGATTTTACCTGCCTGACCGCAAGTACATTAAAATAAAAATCCTATCTTGATAACAGAGTTATTTACCTGCGGAACCCCTAAAGAAGGTCCAAAGCTTTCATTTATTGCAATTGAGATTTAACGTATTTACTCTGCACCAAGATTCTAGACGATCAAGGTCACATTTCAACCGTGAGCTCGCAAGGCTACCATTAAATGTCAGGCAAAGTTTAACGTCATTAGCGTACATAAGTTCACGGAAATGCTCAATAACAGAAGGAAGATCATTATTGAACAAAGTGAGCAATAGAGGACCCAAATGATTACTCCGGGTCACACCAGAAGTAACTTCGACAGATTTAGAGACAAAGGCATTATAAGGCATAAAGGCATACATTCTGGATTCTGGATTCTATTGGAAAAATATGAGAAGATCCACTCAATTAGGCTATGAGAAAAATTAGATAATTTTGAACATGGGATTTATTCCCTTTTTTAAGGATAGGTATAATATACGGTTTTTCCAGATTTTTTGAATAGATCATGAATTAACAAATAATTTAAACAATATAATAATAATATATCCGGGGCCTGCCGGAAAAACAGATTTTATAGCCAATAGTTAAGTTAAAATAGAGCTTTCGTTAATTAAAGAACCAAAAATAAAATTATTTGAATTTACCTGATGGGGATAAGAACGGAATATGTCGTTGGGAAAAAGTCAGCAAATAAATCTGCAATGCCAGGACCATTAGATATTGTCGGCTATACGCTTCGAGTTAACAGAGTCATAAAATCGTTTTGGATCACTCTGAAATCTTATTCTGCACCTTCTCAAATAATCATTATAACACACATTGTTATTAGTGCGGAAAGTTCCTTGAGCAACAGCAAATTAAGGGAAGAGCCAGTTTCCTTGAGTTTTTTCTCGACGATTTTTTAAGCTCGATAATTTCTTAGTAAACCATAAGGTCTTATCAGACCTATGTAGAATTCTTGATGGAACACACAATAGCAAGTTCAAAGTAATATAAAAATAATTCAACAGCTATATCCATGTTCCTAGACAAAGAAAGTTGTGACAAGTCAGTTTGAGATATAAGCAGGGAAAGTTTATCAAAATCGGTTTTCCAAAATCAACGAGAACGTTTAACTAGACTCTAAAGCGTTTTATGTCAGCTCAAGCAAAATCACTAAGGTGGGATGGTTAGGATATTCAGGAGAGGATATTGGAGAGTTTCTTGATAAAGTACAGGAATCTGAGTCTAAAACAAAAAAAAGGTCTAGAGATCTTTTTAAACATTTTAGAATATCATTAATCCGAGACAACGATACACCGAAAAAATAGCAATATAAACGTCGGATATAGAGGGGCACAGTCCATTAAAAATCTTGGCGGAATGCCATGAGATATCAGCAATACTAAAATCCCAAAGAGCTATAAAATAATCACGATCAGAAAGCATGTTAGAAATACTATTAATTATAGAAAAATTACCTAAATACAGAGTACCATCTGAAGCAGAAGGTCAGTATCTGGGCTTGAGAAGAATTCGGAAAAATTTTAATGTTATCTATATCTATATATAATCCAGGCACGTGTCTGCTGGATCAAAAACATAGGCATACTTCCATTGCCATTGGTTTAGGCTTTGCCATCGAAGCAAATAGCGCGGTGGTGAAGCGAATCTTGGTCTGTAGATGGCTCCCTATTGTATTGCTGGGTCATTTTGTCGTTAAGGGAAAGGTATGTAAAGGCTCAGATGAAAAGCAGAATTCGGCTATGATGTTTGTGGTCGAGGTCCCTAATTTTGTCGATTAATGGATATATAGTATAACGATGTATGAAATTTGTGGTCACTGTTGGACAATTGACAATTCGATGGTTGGTCTTGCACCTGACTAGGTGGCAGTGAAGATGGTATTTGCCTAGACTTAGGAGAAAAAGAGTTTCGGTGTTTCTGGTATTGTAACAAACTGCATATGATAAACGCTGAGCATGGCTTAGATCGCTTGGGTCTTTGATAACCAATAGACTCTGTTGCTGATTTTAATAGCTATCCAAAGTATTAACAAATCTTCGCTTTTTCTGATTAATACATGTTGTTTTAAAAATTAATTTTGTTTGTCCGCACGTCAACAAGCCCATGCTTGGCATCGCTAGGCGACTTGATGATAGTTATGGCGTCCAAATATTGTGTATAGGTTTGACGCCACTCATACTCATGGACCCTTGGAAAAGAGATTTATATCCATTGAAGCAGGCGGAAAAAGATTTATATATATTGGGGGTAGTCTTGGCGGTTATGATACAAGGAGCCAGTCTCGGCATAAATTAAATTTTACCGAGCATTCTTCGATCCATGACGAAGTGCATGGCTGACTTTTAAAGCAAGTGCTTCTCGCCGTGCTGACTATGCAATTTTAGATGGATTTCGGTATGCTACTTTCAGCTATGAAATTATTAATGGTTTTCATTCTTCAAATTCTGAAAAATATTTTCAATTCCAATTAAAATTGGACTAAAGCAATTGACTTTTAGATATATGTATTTAGGCAGTTATTCCCTAATAATTTTTTCCGCTTACCTTTTGGATTAATACAACGTAGATAATTTCATTTATCATTTATTTGATTAAATGTTTTATTGCTTAACATATAATGTGTACACTTTTTGGCTTGCAAGTGTTAAGTAGAGTTAAGAGTTGAACAAATCGTAGTTAAAGATTCTAATCTAATTTGAGATTAGCAACAAGGTATATACTTGCGTAATTATAATTTTCCGCCTAAGGTCAACACTGAAAATTAAGTTAAATAATTTTACACAGGTAAAGTTCAGTTAAGTTATTTTATTGTTTAGATTATTTTTCTTTTACTGAACGAGTTTACGGTTAACGACTAATCGGACAGTTTTCGGGAATAAGGGCTTATGGCTCTTGCTGTCTTGTCATGTATGCGGCTCATATTCGCGCGTGTACAATTCGTGGTTAAGCTATGTGCGATTTGGCGGCACATGCTGAATATGCTTTATAAGCATTATGCGACTTGCTTTGCTTATGCAACTTACTTTGTAGTCCGCAATATGTATGCGACTTGCTTTGTTTATGTAAATTACTTTGTAGTCTGGAATATGTATGTGACTTGTTTGTTGGGAGCTTTGACCAGATATGTTAGGTAAACATAAAATGTCTAGTAGTACGCTTCTACTGGGTATGTTATGTTACTATATACATATATTTTATATTCATTAAGTATTTACATATTTTCTTGATCACCGTCTATAGCTGAGACTGAGACTCTGTCTATCCGTATAAACACCTAGATCTCAGAGACTATAAAATCTATAATTTTCGACACTTTTTATACCCGCTATCCATAGGGTAGAAGGGTATTATAATTTTGTGCCGGCAGGAAATATTTGTAACAGGTAGAAGGAGGCATCTCCGACCCTATAAAGTGTATATAATCTTGATCAGCGTCAACAGCCGAGTCGATCTAGCCAAGTCCGTCATTGTTATGTTTGCACACAGATCAAGTTTGTTTCAAATTTTGCCACGCCCACTTCCGCCCCCGCAAATAAAAAAGAATAACAAGCATAATTTTAAGGCTAGCCACGAATTTTTGTATATATAATTATAACTATAGTAATTGCAAAGTTATTAAAGAAATACTTTTGTATGGACAGAAACGGTATATTTTGAATATGGTACTATATCAATATACCAAATATAACATTTCAAATAAATTTAGTATTTTTGGTATAATTTGAGAATACCGAAATATTTTTCTTTAATTCAAAATGGGTAGCGGGTATCTTACAGTCGAGCATACTCGACTGTATCTTTCCTACTTGTTTTTTTTTTTTGTGTTGCTTGGTATTGGTATTTATCAATAAATATATTGTGATAATTATGATATATTAAGATAAATAGAATTGACTGCGATCAGATACAAATTGTAGAAGGTATTGAGAAACGATTTTGAATGGCAAAAGACGTCTGGCTTGGGTGATAATCTGGTATATTTTATGATTTATTTTAAATGTTGTACTCTATTTATGAATCAAATATAGAATTTGGTATATTTTAGTATTTTCCGGTATATGAATTCGGTATATTTGTAGAATATGGGTTTATTGAAAATGGGTTGCGGGTACCCACAGTCGAGAAGGAAGTCTAAAGGCCATGTATGCAGTTGTATATGTAGTCACGAAGACTGTAAACCCAGAAAATAGAAATTACAAATAAAAAAATCCAAATATTATAGTTTGTTAATTAAAGTGAGAAGGAAGAGAACCCATCAAAGAAGATATCAGGTTATCTTTTCGTCCGAGAAGTTTCTTTTGTCGTACACATACCTATTCTCAACTAATAATTCATATAATTTCTATTTATATTTAGAAACATTGCTAACGATTTTATCTCTTACTTTAAAGCATTGTGAAAATGTGAATATAATTGCAGATTTAATTTATAAATTAACGGAGATGGGCCCATTTTATTTATTTTGTACCTTATTCATATATGTGATTATATATAAAATTTGGAATAACGTCTGAATTTCAATTATCTATGATCAATCAATATATTTCATAGTTTAACAATTGATAAGCCCCACTTAAATGTTATTCGTTCATACATTTCCTTAACTTAAATACATATATAATTATATTGTTAGTGTTGTTCAACCCAATCGTTAGCGCTATTAAATCGGATATTCGTACAATTACTGCTTAAGTCACAATCCTCAACAAACTCAACGTGTGTAAATGGAAAATGACCCTTGCGTCCATTCAACTCGCCTTCCCATTGACCATTAATATTGGTTTTAGTGACTTTAATGATATCACCAATTTCCAATTTGAGCGCAGTCTTATCATACGCGTTTGGCACTCTTGATTGCTTAACACGTGCTCGGGCTGGGAGCTTTCGCTGAAAGTAACATTTTTATTAGATAATACAAAGGAAAACATGGGGCAAATATTACATTCATTTACTTACGTTTAAGTCTGTCCGTTTTAATGTACTAAACTGACCAGTCGATACGGTAGGTGGGTCGCAGTTTGCACTATATGAAATATTGGTACGTGCTAAACATGAACTGATGTTTAATGTTGTCGGCTGATCCACATTATCTTCACCTATAGAGTCATCATAGAACTAAAAAGTTATAATATAAAAGAAAATATTTATTCCAATAGAAATGGTTCAATCAATGAAACTATTGTTAAACATTTCATCATAATGAGAAATCTGTTAATCGATTGGGTATCGCGGTTGCTTAAAATGTAGCGAACCTGTTTTCTAAAATACAAAATATAAATTCCACTGAAAATTGCGTAATGACTAGATTTTATTTAAAGTGAATATGGCATAAAATTAAGAAATTTGTGTAAAAAGGCAACATACTTTTTGAACGTAGGGAACCGGTATTTGTCCAATTTGTCCCGTAGAGCTGCGAGCAGTCCACCATTGATCCTCATCTTTTCGAATTATAGTAAGCACTTCGCCTCTTTGAAATGGTAAATCATCTTGATCCTTACAAGGAAATGACAATTACTAATACATCTCAAATTCAATAAATACTGATGGTATTTTTGTTGTACATACACTGCCAACGAAATCAAACTTGGCAATAACCTTTTCAATTTTTTTCAGAGCTGGTCGTCTTAATGGTGTGGTGTCCAGATAATGTAGTGTGTAAAACGTAAGCAGTTTTGGTAAATTTTCAAATGACTGATCACCGATGCGGAAAACAATTTGGTCTTGTTGCTGCACTTTGTTAATAATGTAGTTGCTCACTTTAGTGTCTTCTCTAAATTAAATGTATATTGAAAACAACAAAATCAACAATTTGCTCACTTAGTAACAATAAATACCTAACTACTGTATAATGGTATATAAGTATTGTTTACGATTACCTCACGCAAAGCACATAATCGCCTTCTATTGAATTGCTGTCACGAACCAAAAAAACTCCACGTTCTCGTTCATTCATTAACACCTCAGTTGCTTCTTGCCGAGACATGGATCCAAAGTACCAACTACACCAATATACATCGCGATTAACCAATTAGTTCATAAATTTTAAACTCATATATACTATTTATAATATATATGTATGTGTATGTCAATACATATGCAAATTATGTACAAAACAAAACTAAATTTATATTACTTTTTAATAGAAAGTACATATACATATTGAACATTCCTACCTGCTTCTATCAGATACATCAAATGTATCCATATTAAAATAGAATTTATAATGATTTTTTGGCGTGCAACAGTTCGATTTTAGAATGAAATCTTTAATTTTTTCTTTGTGTATGCTCTAACTCTTGTTCTTATTTTTGGTCTCAGTTTCAATTCGATACTGCTAATAGATATTCGATTACAAATGTTTCGATTTCGATATTTTTTGAAGAATTCAATTTTATGGATACGTTCATCCATCAAATATTATGAAAAGAATGCATAAAGGCACTAACTCAATAATACGTAGATACTCAAGTCTAGAATCAAAAAGTATAATTTGCAACGGTATTATTGCGACCCTAGAAAAGCTGAGCGCTGCTATTAGAACCCCAGAGCCTCTTCGGCTCATTTTGAGATTCAAGGCTCTAACGCATCGCACAGCGTACGTCACTAGGTTCAGTCGAAGGTCTCATGTGAAACTACGAAAACAACTAATATACCAGATACATTACATTTTTAATGTGAATATTAAAATGGATTTTACCGACTATAATTTTTAAAAGTTTAGCTTACTACTTACTATTTTAAATATTCTATTTTCTAAAAAGTTATTATACAACTGCGCGTTGCAAAACTTCACATGCATACACATCCCAATATAGGCGAGCATGTGTGTAGACGAAAACATATAAACAAAAGTACAGCGCCACGAAATGCACCCATACACATCGTTTTTTATGCGATCTGTGACTGAACTGAATGTATGACGTACATATGCTATTCGCTGTTACTAACTTCGAAATGAATAATATCGTAATTTGGATATTAAAAAACGTCTATTAATATCTCCATTTTTAAATTGTTTTTGTTAACACTATTAATTGTATGAAGATATAAAACGACATAAATAAAAAATGTACTTTTCGGGAAGAATAGATTAACTGCATTTGGATCAGAATAAAGTTGTTTGTCTTGTATGCTTCTGAAAATTTGTATAGTTTATTATTATTATTGTAAAAATTATTTGTAAAAATCATAAAACGTTAATAATATAAATTATATATATGTTTTTTTTTTAATGGGATTAATTTGTCGCAATATAATACAGAATGATATATAATGTTTTTATACCCGCTACCCATAGGGTAAAAGGATATTATTACTTTGTGCCGGCAGGAAATGTACGTAACAGGTAACAGCGTCAACAGTCGAGGCGATCTAGCCATGTCCGTCTGTCCGTATGACCAAAAACGCCTACTTACTACGGGTCATAGTTGTTGACAGACAATATGGTATATGGTGTCGTCTATGGTATATTTTGAATGTGGTATTATAATTATATACCAAATATACTATTTGGTTTTTTTTTTTTATAGCATTTTTGAGTTCTCGGTATATTTTGAGAAATATATCGCAATATTTTGATTTAATTCAAAATGGGTTACATCGACTGTAAATTTCTTTTAGCTCATACAATAGTGGGTCGAATTCTGAAACACACCAAATTGATCGAAATCGCGTTCTTTCCGCCTAACTCCATAAACAAAAAAAAAAAAAAAAAAAACAGCAGTCATTTTCAATCCGCTGTTCCCAGCGCACTAAAAATTTTGCAGCTCGATACTCCGATAATGCAATGTAGATATCAAATCAGCTGTTTCACAGACGAAAAAAAAACACAACCTATTATTCGGCACTTATATCGGCAAACCAAACACAAACATAAACCCTGGTAATTAAAAAAAATTAAAAATAAACGCTGCATTTTCTCTTGAAACAGCTTTGCTTAAAATTGTGGAGTTGCAAGGCTGCATTTGAAATTTAAAATCAAAAAAATATTGCAAGTTGCAATATTTGTTTGGGATTGCATTTATTTAATAGACAAATGTTGCAGTGGTGTGGTCATAAATATTTATTCGTCACGTCATAATTAATTAAAACATGTACTAAACACGCTTATACGCAATGCAGAGTTCGAACAAGATTTTCGAGAAAAAGCCCAGAAGCTGTAAACTAAGTTTCTAATTTGTCAATTGTTGGAAATAATTTAGAATAATTCTTGAATAATACTATTGCTGAAAGAGCGCACATACTCGCCTCAAAAGTTATAAATAGACAAATTAGTCTAAAAATGCAAAGCAACTGAAACCCAACAATGCTGATAGGTTAAATTTTAACAATTGTATGTGTAAATTATACCAACATAAAGTTAATATTCTGTAATTATTAATCTGCTGACAATATGTGAACTAGATTAGCTTAAACATCGATATAGTTTATGGAAAAATATATCGTGGCTAAACTGTTTACACTACAATCGATAAGTCGATTATTTTTTGTTCATCTTTATAAGCATCGCCATTTTGTGTAGAAGAAAAAAATTAAGAAAACAAAGTTTTTACCAATTTCATTACCGATGAAATAAAATCAAATTCGATTAATCATGTCTTTCCCTGTGAATTAAATGAATTAAATTAAAGTGCAAGAATAATAATTACAGGATGCCAAGCACCCATATACTTTTCTAGCGTATGTGTATGTTGTAACAATGCATCCTTAGATTGATATGTACATAATGTATATGTGTGTGTATGCATGCATTTATGTGCATAAGACCACTATTTGGAAATGCATATACATGTGAAATTAAACTTGTTTGCTGGTAGATATGTATCTACATATGTACGCACAAATCTGTTATTATGTGAATGCGCATTTGAATGCAAAAAATACTGAACTTTAAAAAATATATGTTATTTTACAAATAGATTTATAGACTTATGCGATAATAAAATGAAACGAACATTAATCAATGCTATACGAATGTTGCATCGATTGCCTATCAATTAGTTTGGAAGTTTGGATATATATTATTCCTACAATATAGTGTAAAGATGACAAGTAAGTGAACCTACATATGTATGCATATGTGAATATAACATGTATGTATGTTCTGTGGCATACTTTATTTTAAATAGTATTTTCTGCTTCTATTATTGTTTTTAAAATCGTTTAACACTTGAATAATTATTAAGGTCCATGAGAATCTAAGTATGTATGAATTGCTGAACCTTATAGATTTTTTTTTTAATTTTTCATAGATCATGTAGCATTGATTTATAATAATCATTAAAATAAATGTCAGTGTAATTTTATGGAATCTAAAATAAAAAAGCTGAAATGCATTTGGCACATCTATTACAACTTTGAAGTAAAAAAACCATTTATTTTACGTAACGGGCAGAAGGCTGCTTTTCGAACGTGAACCCATAAAATATGGATCAACGGCGTGATAACAGTACTAATAGTACTCTTGTGTTTGTTTACATTTTATATAGTATGTTTTAGATTGTTTGGGCGTCATCTAAGTATACCAAATACATCGTATATTTTAACGGCCCATTTTCGACAAAAGACTCGATTTCCACAGAGACCTCACATTTTCATTCACCTTTGATCATGATTAGTATTGCTAGATTCAAAGCAAAAGGTAAGTTTTAAGGGCGACCGCTCTCACGCAAAACAGCTGCCTCAAATGCGAAAAAAAAACTTCGGGCAAAAAATTTGTTAAAAAACCACCGATTTAAACATATTCTAGGTGATATAAATATATTGAAAGCAATAGTTTAGTTATATCACTAAAATTTATTGTTGTAATCTTTGTATACTATGTTGGTTTCACAAATATAAAACTGTCGTATCGGAAAAAATGTGTTGAAAAAATCGAGCATTAGAATGAAGCCAAAGTTTTAACATATTTCTCACGTTTAAAGTATTATATTATATATATATATATATATATATATATATATTATATATTATATTTTAATAAAATCGATAGTTCAATAATAAACATTTTATGGTTTGTGGAACGTATTAAATCTCTAAAAAAAAAATTCCAATTCTTTTTATATTTTCAGTGTTGTATATTCCCGAAAGTGAAATATAATTTATAAATTAAATGGCTGGATTAGATTACATCAATAGCGTTTGGTCTTCAATATTTTGAACAAATTGGCAAAAACGATGAGCGAAGAAAACGAGACTAACAGTTGTAGTAAAAGGCAACTCCGTGGCTTGAAAAACCATTACATCCTGGCAATGCCACCATCCTGTAGAGCAAACTGTGAAAGAATCAAATACAATATGAAATTTGTCTTAATAATTTCATTTTATCTAATATGCTCAACGCAATGCATATTAGTTGAAGAGCACAAAACAGCTTCGGAAGAATTGCTAATGGCAATTTCATCACCTAATAACAATACAAACAATAGTTCAACTTTCTCTAATAATGGCATGAATACTACCAATAATATTGGATCAAATGTCATTCATTCATCACCCGGAGTAGGATCGAAATCATATTTGGACAAATTGGACAATATGGAACGGAGTGTAGCGGCTGTGATAATTAAAGTCGCTTATGGTACAACTTCAACAACCAAACGGAGTATTCCGGACAACAGCTATGTTTTGGGGTTGACCACTGTTGCAACACCTCCTTTAACCACTCTCCGGTAAGTTGCAAGATATGAGACCGGAATTGCATTAAACAATTTAATTTTTCTGATTAGTTATATCAGTATCTCTTTTTACTATATGTTAAAACGTTGTAATCATTTTTGTGAATATTAATATTTTCATCCAATTTGTTTATCAGCAAATGATTTGTTTTCTTAGTATTGCGTTAAGTAGCAATGACAATTTATTTGTATTTTAAAGAATTTGATACAAGTAAATTATTAAATAATTGAAAAATTGTAATATAAATACAGAAACTAATTGCTTTGGTTGACAACTCGTCCGTGTGTGTTTCGTTCTGTACTCATTGGTACACTTCTATGATAGTGATATATTTTCATAGTTTTTTCAATCGAAATTTGATGTAAGGTATTGAACAAAATATGCATGAACAAGTTTATTTACAAAAATCTTTTAATTATTGTGCAATTTGTGAAAATATTTGAGGGAATTTATGCTTTTGTCAGGTTACATCTTGAGTGCATTGAATCTCCCAATCACAAAGAGTTCCTAGAAATTGGTAAATATGTTATAAAGTTCTTGAGTTACTTTTCATGTGTTTCGAGACAACTTTTAAATGTTTTATGAATTTCAATTTATCAGTTAATTTGATAAATGAATAATAAGAAAATTAAAACCAAGGGTTGTAAAACGATAAACATCTAATGAAAAGATATGGATATTTAATTTGACAGATGACAGCCATGGATATCCAAGTTCGAAATAGTTGGTAAAATTGCTAAAAACTTTCAAAAATTTCTGGTTTTGGGAGCGGAATTGCCGTTAGCGGAATCAATTCAAACGCCTTAAAATGAATGGTTGTCAAATATATGTTTAGTGATCTGTTTGTTGCGCTTAACCCATATTCCTAGTTTCTATTTGTAGCCAGCTTTGTAAAACTGGTTTTAACCGTTTTAGGCAAACGTCTATACGTCCTATATTTGCATCGCTGATATGATTAATTTATTTGACTTATTATACAATTGCATTACCCTTTTCACTACGAGACCGTGGCTATCTTTCAATGGTTTGCCCATTTCCACAAACCAGATTTTGGTAGGACGGCTTAACGGTATATTAGAAAATAAATTTCATAATCCAGCCCTTTATTTCTAGTACTCTCAGCGAGAGATTTGCTAGTCAGAATGATGTCTAAGCTTCTTGCCTGAAATTAATAAGTTACTCGCGTTGGCCTTTGACTTGACTGAAAGAGTTTATCAACTGTTTGTTCTATATATTGGTTAAAGTCGCTAAAGGTTACTTCAGTCAGTCAGTTATACCGGATAGAAGGGTGTTATGACATTATGTCTATATAAAATTTATGTATGTAACTTGCAGAATGTCGAGCACTATAAAGTGTATTTCTTCTTGATCATCATGTCCGTTGTCTGTCTGCCCATTACCTCCATTGTAAATCGAAAAAACCTAATAGATTCACGACTTTCGGTGCATACAATAATAACTAAGAGAATTGTATTCGTTATTATACATTGGAATAAAAGCAAAATATTGCGGTATTATTTTCAAAATATACCTAAAACACTACACAAATAATAATAATATACCAAATGGTGTATTTGGTATATCGATATTGTACCACATTCAAACCATAGACGTCACAATATACTAGATTGGCAGCCACTAGTAAGACCACTAGTAAGTAGGCGTTTTTGCCCATACAAAAGTATTTATTTAATAACTTCCACAACTTTTATCTGATCGCAAATTTTCAGGATTGATTTGATTTTCAGGAATCATAAACACTATTGTTATTATTGTATACACCAAAATTCGCACATCTAGCTTTAAAATAACACTTGTTCGATTTTTATACGCGCTGCCCATAGGGTGCCGTCAGGAAATGTATGTAACAGGTAGAAGGAGGCATCTTAGACCCTATAAAGTATATATATTCTTAATCAGCATCAATAGCCGAGACGATCTAACCATGTCCGTCTGTGTGTCTCTCCGTCCGTTCGTATGAACACCTAGATCTATAAAATATAGAGCTTTAATTTTTTTTCGACAGCATTTGTTATGTTTGCACGCAGATCAAGTTTGTTTCAAATTTTTGCCACGTCCACTTCCGCCCCCGCAAATCAAAAAAATCGAATAACAAGCGTAATTATACCCGATACCCATAGGGTAGAAGGATATTATTACTTTGTGCCGGCAGGAAATGTATGTAACAGGTAGAAGAAGGCATCTCCGACCCTATAAAGTATATATATTCTTGATCACCGTCAATAGCCGAGACGATATAGCAATGTCCGTCTGTGTGTCAGTCCGTCTGTCTGTATGAAACACTGGATCTCAGAGACTATAAGAGATAGAGCTATAATTTTTTTTCGACAGCATTTGTTATGTTTGCAAGTTTGTTTCAAATTTTTGCCACGCCCACTTCCGCAACCGCAAATCAAAAAAATCGAATAACATGCCTAATTTTAAAGCTAGAGTTGCGAATTTTGGTATATACAATAATTACTATAGTAGTTATGATTCCTGAATCAGATAAAAATTGTCGAAGTTATTAAAGAAATAATTTTGTATGGGCAAAAACGCCTACTTACTAGGGGTCTTAGTTGCTTTGGCCGACAATCTGGTAAATTGTACCGTCTTTGGTATATTTTGAATGCGGAAGTGGGCGTGGCAAAAATTTGAAACAAACTTGATCTGCGTGCAAACATAACAAATGCTGTCGAAAAAAAATGATAGCTCTATCCCTTTTAGTCTCTGAGATCCAGTGTTTCATATGGACAGACGGACAGACACACAGACGGACATGGCTAGATCGACTCGGCTGTTGACCCTGATCAATAATATATATACTTTATAGGGTCGAAGATGCCTGCTTCTATCTGTTACATACATTTCCTGCCGGCACAAAGTTATAATATCTTCTACCCTATGGGTAGCGGGTATTACAATATACAAAAAATATGTCTTATTTTAGTGTTTTTATACCAGATTATCAACCAAAGCAACTAAAACCCGACTTATACTAGCTCTATTATTTATAGTATCCGAGATTTAGGTGTGCAAATTTGTATCGTCCTAGCGTTTAGGCTAAGCATTGTTAGTTATAATATTTTCTACCTTATGGGTAGCGGGTATAACAACAGTATTACAATATACAAAAAATATATCTTATTTTAGTGTTTTTATACCAGATTATCAACCAAAGCAACTAAAACCCGACTTATAGCTCTATTATTTATAGTATCCGAGATTTAGGTGTGCAAATTTGTATCGTCCTAGCGTTTAGGCTAAGCATTGTTGGTTCAATCTTTCAGTCAGTCATTAGGTCAAAGGCAAACTATTATTATAAATGTTTATATGGGTAAACATGTTTGCTTTACGTAAGGATTAAAATTGTTCTAGAATTTTAGAGTTAAATTTTATGCAAACATTTTTTTTTTTGTTTTTCTGTTATTTTGATCTTTTAACATATGCGCACCACATGTTGGATGCATTTTGAAATTGCAGGTTTTGGTTTTCTTCCTCGAAAAGAGCCGAAATTGGTTTTAATTTTATAAAAAGTGAGTTTAATTTAGTTCATTATTGCAATTTATATGACAATGACTATAACTATGCAAAAAAAAAATTATTTTAATGTCTAAAGTATTTTATTGCTCCAAGGGAGAGAGTAGGTCCTTTCATGGGCTTAGGAAAGAGGGAAAAACGTATAAAAAAGTTCTATGTCGTTTAAACTTTTTTACCAAGATTTTTTCAGTGACCCAAATTATGAATTGAAGCTCGTAAACCGTGGTGCGATACGGAAAACCACAATTTTAGAGAACCGATGCATAGCGCTCTTCAGCAAAACTAATCCTTTTGCATCCTCTAAGGATATTAAATAAGAGCTGGTCTGGAGAATCAGTGATGTGGCTATTAGCCGAAGACTGGTGGCTATAAATTTGAGTACCTGGAGTCCAGGGAAGGTGCCATTACTTGGTGAAAGACATTTCAAAACTTGTCAAAACTGGTCACTATCCAAATGGCGTAATATCCTTTGGACAAATGAGTCTAAACTGGTGTTATTTGGTGGAAAGGTACATGACAATATGTCCGTTGACCACCAAACACCGAAAACGACCTAAACTATACCCTTAACACCGCTAACCATGGTGGTCTTAAAATCATGATGTTTCTCATACAGTGGTGTGTGACCTATAAATATGATCGATGGTATCATAGACCAACAAGTCATGCTGAAGTATTCTCAGGATGAAATGTGGACTTTTCAGCAGAGATCCTAAAGACACCGGCAAACTGGTCAAGGAGTGGTTTAAGCAAGAAAAAACAAGTAGAAAAGCTACAGTCGAATGTGCCTGACTGTGAGATACCCGCTACCCATTTTGAATAAAAGCAAAATATTGCACACAGTTCCCGTATTTAAATCCGATTGGGAACTGATGGGGGACTTTAAGCGTTACGTTGCCAAGAAATCCCCTACATCTAAGCCACACCTTCGACAAGTTGTGCAGGAGGTATAGGGCCAGAATCCCTGCGAACGTTGCGAAGACTTGGTGGTCTCCATGCCACGTAGGTGTGAGGCTCTAATAATCAAAAAAGACTATACAAAAAATGAAAAGGTCGTATTTAACTCGTAATGTGGTAGGATTAAGTTATTTATATAATATTTTTAAATTTTTCTTTTGACACTGTTATTTCAAAGCTATTCATTAAGCACCCAATTTAATTTGTTATTATCCATATTCGCTAAAATATTGAATTAGCCAAATGGAAAAAAGTGGTTAATTACTAAAAATTAAATTATTTAAGCTGTTATAACTACATTTTATCTGAAATTTGTATTTATAACAGTATTTTTCAATTTTAAACGCACAGGTCGTCGCTAGCACTGCTATTTCAAAGTTCACATCTAAACAAATTTAGTTAATTTTTGACAGGTGCACTACTAATTTTGCTTGAAATATGTCTAGGTATCAATTGGCCCACCATAAACCACAAATTACGAGCAACAGTCGTCATAGGAATTACGAATTGGATTTAGAAAGAGATCATGCGCTTCCTACATCTGCGCCAAACGCCGACATTTTGAAGAGCAATAATAATCCAACATATCCAAATCCAAATCGTCATCATAGCAGTAGTACCAATAATCATGACAGAGATCGACATCGACATACAATGCAATATAATTCAACACCGATGCCATCATGTAATTATGCATTTGCGTTTTTAAATTTTTTAAATTAACGTCAAATACTTTTTTTTCAGTTCCGAATTTATTAAAGAAGAACCACCCAAAAGGACAGCCAACAATACCTATGTACCCAGGAGATATACCATCGTATTCACCGCCGTCCCGATCATTTTTTACTCCTCCATTGCCGCCCGAATATCAAAATCCATTCGCTGATAAACCAACACTGCGAGGCACCAACAACGAAGGTTTGATTGCCGGTAATACTGTTCAATATAATAATCGACGTCCTATTCCACCTCCAAGTTTGACGCCTGGTCATGAGAGAATACCATTTCGTCCCCCAGATTTAACTGGTGAATCAAATGTGAATGGACATCCAAATATTAGTTACTCAAGCCATATTCTAGACGTGAAGAAGAAGGCAAATGCTTCATCGAATACTGAATTTACAGGTGATCGCAAAAAAGCACTGAATACGCCATCCCGCAGCACCAGTAATGAGCAAGATATTGCAGTCGAAGCAACAGACATTAATCATAAAATTAATACGCATATTGATCACAAATCAAGCCAAGATGTCAGTGATGGCAATGCGATAAAGCGGCAAGAAGTGTTGCCAAATATACGACGAATTCTTGGTTCAAATGGCAAAAAAAGCGATATACCAGCAGTGTTGTTACGCCAGGTGACTCAGCGTCCCATTGTCAGCTACCAAAAACCGCCAGCCTCGGCAATTGTTGCTGTGACGGCAAATGAACATACAAATATTGATGAAACCACTAAGGAAAAGAATAATAATGATGAATCTACGAATGGTGCTGGCTCAAATATTAATAAGAGTAAGCAAATGGATCACAATGATTTTGCAACTCATGATTCATTTGCTAACAATATAAGCAAAGTTGGAGTTACCACACCATCTGCGGCAGCTGCTGCCATTGATGATGCAGTTGCCACATCTTTCACATCAGCGACAATGCAGCAAGCGAAGCCAACAATAACCGCAAAAGATGTTCCACGAAAAGCATCATCAAGTGACGGATCAACAGCATCCACTGCCGCAGCTACAATTTGGACGTGGGCATGGCACGTCCACATCTATCTTTCCGTTGTTTTATTTACAATACTCGCAGTTTATTCGCTGTACAAGCTGCTGACTTACAACAAATTGACACACTTATTTGCTCAATCATATTTTGTATACATTCATCTCATTCTAATTGCAATTTGCATAATGCGAATATTTTATTTATGCTTCGATGCATACAATGTACATGGTACTTTTCATATATTTGTTTCTGAGCTGTTGTTAAATTTGCCAGCGACGTTTTTAACGGTTGCATTTTCAGTTTTAATTTTATTTTTATTTTTGAAATCATTGAATCACAAAAACAATCGATATTCGGCATTAGTCCGACCTTTGACTGTAGTTGTCGGATGTGGTGTTCACGTGTTGCTCTGTATAACGTTGCATTATGTAGAATCGTATACTTTGCAGAATCATCACATGTACTTTCAGCAGCAGCAACAGCAGCAATATTTTCGCCGGCAACAGCAGCAACAACAGCTCCAACAGTTACAGTTGCAACAGCAGCATCAATCGCAGTCATTATCTTCAGCAACAATAACGTCTATTACATCAGGGTCAGCAATTACAATGTTATCATCAACCAGTTTGGCTAGTCCACAGCCTCCGCCTCGCGTTCTTTCACTTATCTGCCAAATTATTTATATATTTATTTGCCTGAGTCTAGGTTTACTGTACCTTTATTTATATCGCATACTTAAGCGAATACTGCGCAGTAAATCTCAGAATTATATACATGGCTATCAGAATCTGTCATATGCTATTCATATTACTATTGCAACCGCGTTGTTATTCGTTTTGTTGGCCACGCTGCAAATCTTTGGCGCGGTTTGCATCTCGTCGGTGCGTACTAGTCTTGGCGAAGTCGATGTAGATTGGATGCAGTGGGGCTATCAATTTTCATTGCGTCTCATTGAGATTGCTATAATTACGTTGATTTCTTGGGTCACGGGTCTCAAGCACAATGTGAACGGCACTAATTCAAATGCACCCAGCGCTGTAAATGGCGATGTTCATATGATTGGCCACTCGGCGGTTGCTGCAGTTGGCACTGGGACTGCGATAAGAGAAAAGCATGGTGCCGTCGCACATCAGCACTCCAATGTCGCCAATTTCTTTTTGCCATGTACATCAGGTTCGAGTCAGGAGCAATTTGAAAATGACTATCCAACGATTTGCAATGCAAATACAAATCTACATACATACACAATGCGTACGGGGAAGCTCATTTATGATGATAGCTATGCGCTGCACTCATTAGGTGGACCAAGCGCTGGAGTTGGTGCAGGGGCTGGAGCAGTTGGCGTCGTTGTCTCGCCGGAATATCAGATGCAAGAGCCAACGTATCAAAGACCTTATGATACGGGATCTATTCGTAGCGCTCTCAATCATAATATGAAATCCGCTCAGACTTCACAACGCTATCATCATCATCAACATCAACAAGCTACATATATAACTACCACCGGCTATATGACAGATGCGACAACGGATCATTATGAGAACCCCAATTTTGATTTAATAACCAACTCCTCTACAATGGGTGGCAGAGTGGAAATTGCTGTTCCTGGAGGCGGTGCCAGTGCTGGAAGTTGCGGTATGAAGTTGAGCAAAAATACTGTTAGCTCTGGGTCGGCATCAGTAACCGGTTCTGGATGTGGTTCAGGATCTGGTTCAGGTTCTTCAGGTACTTCACAACAACAAATGTTGTTATTACAAAGTGACAGCTGTTACTCAGAGCCCCTACAAGAGAACTCTAGCTATGAATTCCATAATTTTGAGCGGCCCATATTTAAAGAAGAGTCCCATGCCAGCGACGAGTGTTGGCCGGAGCGGGATCGGGAGCGAGAGAAACACAAGAAGTGTAAGGGTCGCAAGCAAAATAACGTTGGAAATCTAGAGCGAACCACATATGATAACCAGGAACGACGCAGTTCCAATTCAACAAATTCGTGTTCCTCTTCCTCAAATAATGGTGTCGTCGTCAGTAGCCGGTATGCGAGCTATAATTCATATGAACGTAAACATCATGATGGTATAAGAAAGAGTGGCACTCTTAACAACATTGTGAATGGTTCGACAATGGGAATAATGATTCCTCAAGGACCAGCTCAACGTCATGGAGTGATGCAATGCGGCAAGCGCTCCATAAATGGTACTCAAACTTTGAATGAACGTTCGCATTATTATCAGCGCAGTACTGCACAACAAAGCAGAAATCGTTGCAATGATTTTGAACTGGCTGCACCAATCCCATCAACTCCGACGGCTCAAAATGAATTGTCCCTTAAGAAACATCAGCAACAACAACTGCAGCAACATTACAATCATCACAACTCCGATGATGAAGCAGATGAGGAAGAAGAGGAGGATGATGATGACGAAATGATGCCTGGTTGCAATGTTGAAAGCGCAAATTTGATAACAAATAATGACAACAATAGCATCACATCTAATCCACTTACAGTCCATCTGCATCATCACCTACCAAATGTGAGCAATGCAAAATCCATTCATCATCAACATCAGAATCCATTGGAAATGCCAGAGTTGAGTGTGAATTTGGGATCGGCATCAGTAACAGCAATGGCCACTGATAATTTGATGGTTTCTGATCAGACTTATAGGAGATCTCGTGCTAATAATGATGACGAAAATGTCGATCAATTAGGAGCTCGAACTCATGCTATTCACAACGTGCTGCATCAACCAACTCATAGCATTCCCAGCACCTCTTTATTGCAAATAAATAGCAATGGTATTGATTGCTAGAGGCATCGACAGACAGCTAAATAATCAGAAATAGTTTATAGATTATGCTGTATGCGCAACATACATATTTTATGTCTGCTAAAATTGCGTCGATTGCCAACTGCTGCCGCTTACTGCCAATATAGTTAATATCGCCACTTTCTACTCTCTTCAAACTTGTGATATACATACATATATAAAGAACGAAGAAATCTATAAAACTAAATATAACATTAAAACTTACAAGCTACCGAATACATTTAAAAATATTAGTGAAGAAACGGCAGCTTACAATAAATTAATCGGTTATTGTCAATATAAGGATGATGAAAATGTTACAAAATTAAAAAACGCAACAGAAATATGTAGTATAATGGTCGAGACTTTAATGTGTACGTTTTAACATCTTATTCAGTACACATCCATTTCTTTCAAATATCATACTACATACCTATAAATGCGTATTAGTTAAAAATTATAACATTACAAAAAAAAAAAAAAAAAAAAAAAAAACGACAACTTATCCGTACATACTAAGTAAGTAAGTACTATGTAAGTACAGAGTGTATTAAATTCTATGTAGGTATATATGTATAGTATATAGGTTTATTTCATAGTTTTACAGAAATCAATTTAATGTAAATATTAATAATGTATATTGAACCTATTAACTTTTAAGAATAGAAAAATACACCTTATTTTAACTTTGTATTTTATTATCACAAATTTAATACATATTAAAATACATATGTATGAGAATAAAATATGAAAAAGTATAACGCTGAAACTTTTAATATTTAAACATTTATTTTCTTTATTAAATTAACTAAATCTAATTACGAATTTTAATTTATGTAAAATGTATTCAAGTGCACTGAAATAATTAATATACATTACTTATTTGCTTACATTTTGATGATACTACATGAAATATAATATTTTTGACTGACATTTATTTTGAGAAGCTTTGTAAACGAATCAGTTTAAGTTGTCTATATGAAAACATTAATTATATTTAAAAATATAATAACTACCTTTAATTTGATGAACATTCTTATAAAATCCTAGCGCTATTACTACTGATCAGGAAAAGGCTTCTGCATTTTTAATGTAAAAATTAAATGTAAATCATATTTCATCATCGATGTTCGCACATTACACTTAACGTGCTTTTAAGGACGGCGCATTGGAAAATATTTATATCCATAAAATCTGAAATGAGAATAAAAGAAAAAACTAATTCAAATTATAATTACAAAAAATAAATATATTCAAATCAAGGCGCACTACATGATATACCAATTGAATTGAACACATTTTTATAATATAATTATATTAATAAAGTATTTCCATTTACTATAATACATGTATATTAAACAATTACTCTATTTAATAAAAATGGATACAAACGTATTAAAAAAAAATTTTATTTTCCGTAAGCGTCCGCATTTAGTAAGTAAGTTATATAGATAAAACAGTGATCGAGAAAATGAAGATGGTGGCTCTCTTTGAAGTTAGTTTAATATAACATGACACAATGTGCAGGGATCACATTTTTATACCCGCTACCCATAGGGTAACTTTGTGCCGGCAGGAAATGTATGTAACAGGTAGAAGGAGGCATCTCCGACCCTATAAAGTATATAACATATATTCTTGATCAGCATCAACAGCCGAGACGATCTAGACATGTCCGTCTGTGTGCCTGTCCGTCCGTCCGTATGAACACCTAGATCTCAGAGACTATAATAGATAGGACTATAATTTTTTTTCGACAGCAGTTGTTATGTTTACACGCAGATCAAGGTTGTTTCAAATTTTTGCCAAGCCCACTTCCGCCCCCGCAAATGAATAAAATCGAATAAAAAGCGTACTTTTCAAGCTACAGCTGCAAATTTTGGTGTATATAATAATAACAATAGTATAAAATTTTACTGCGATTAGATAAAAATTGTGGAAGTTATTAAAGAAATACTTTTGTATGGGCAAAAACGCCTACTTACTTAGTTGCTTTGGCCGACAATCTGGTATATTGTGCCGTCTATGGTATATTTTGAATGTGGTTCTATATCGATATAACAAATATACAATTTGGTACATTTTTAGTAATTTGTGTTTTTGGAATATTTTGAAAAAATACCGCAATATTTTGCTTTTATTCAAAATGGGTAGCGGGTATCTCACAGTTGAGCACACTCGACTGTAACTTTATTACTTGTTTTCTATACGTTTTTTTATTGTTTTGCATTTTTGCAAATCTAAGCGAAGAGTTGGATACATTTTTAATTTGTTAAACTACTGTACGATTTTTATATATGCTACCTGTGTGTAATTGGCAGAAGAAGTCATTTCCGACCCCATAAAGTATATATATTATTGATCAGCGACAACAGCCGAGGCTATACAGCCATGTCCGTCTGCTCGTTCCATGTCTCTCTGACCGCATGAAACACTGGAACTCAGAGACTATAAAAGATAGAGCTGTTTTTTTCGAATGCACTTGATACTTTTCTACGCAGATCAAGTTTGTTTTAGATTCTAGCCAAGTACATACATACATATGTACATACATACATATAAAGATAATATGGTATTATATTTGCGAATGTTGATAGTTTTTAGAATTCGTCTAGAATACTGAGACAAATTATAGTACTATCTCATGATTTGGATAATAAGAACAAAATATGTACTTTTTCAAAATCTGGATACCTGGAAGTGATGTTGCACGTTCATTAATTTCACGAAGCATACAAAATGTTGAACAATGTACTGAAAATAATGATGTATGCCCATGTTGAGTATTTACATTAAGCTTAAAGCTTCTGTAGAGTTGAGTCGTGGTATTGTTGCTTTGTTTGTCTGAAAATAAAAATTACACTTGTTTTTATATTTTAGTGGGATGTAGTGAATTATGTACATATGTATGTACATATGTGTTATCAAAGATTACACACATAAACCTTTCCAATTCAGTATGTAAGCAAATATAAAAATACAGTATAAATTGAAAAAGTGGTTATTGCCGTTAAGTTTTTTTTTTTAGATTAACTAAATAACATTTTATTAAAGACAAAAGTGTAAGGAAAAAAAATCAAAAATGGAAATCGAAACAAAAATATACGCATGTACATACAAAGGTTTAGTGTATCAGCTGATTGTGTCAGACTAAAAGCTGATTGCTGTAAGCTTCAAGTCAAAGACGCATATTGTACGGTCAGTAAATAATAATAAACAAAAATCATTTAGCTGTTTACACATATACGTATGCGGATGTGTACATACAAAGATATATTCGAAAAAAAGTATATAACATGAAGTGTGTAGTACATCAACGCAAAATTGTTTGTAATTATAAGTTGCATTGTAATTAGTGCAGAATTGCATATGCAGTACTTATGTACATACATAAATACATGCATATGTTCCGAAAAATACGTATGTATTATAAGTCTCAAAGTTCAATTAGTTTTTTCTGTTGATTAATCTCAAAATTAATGTTGGTCTTTTACGACGCTGCTTATACTTTTCTTATCAAAAAAGTACAGAAAATTCAAAGTTCATTAAAACTAGCACACACTTTATACATTTCTGTATACAACATTTGTACCTACGAGGCAGCTTCGCCCGGTTTCTGGCTCAGATTGCATTGGTGACAATTTTTGTTTACCTACAGCATTTAAAGATGTACATACATACATACAAAAATACCTGTAATTGTTAGTGAAGGAATGAATTTTCATGAATTTTGCTGTTTGGGCTGTGCTTTGATGTGAGTAAATGAAAGAATTTTGGCGAAGAGATTCATATATGTATGTACATACATATGTACATATTTGTCCTGAATTACCGAATTAACGCTCAGCTCAAATGATAATAGATATAGACTTATGTATAAATCGCAAAAGTTCTTGAAACAAGAGCGCTTCCAAGCAAGAATTTTGTTGAGATTAGTGATTTCTTTAATTTGAGAGTCATGATCCTGTTAGTGTTGGATAGTGCTCTTATTCCATTTCTATGCAACGGCTGCAAACAAATTTATTTATAATTATTGCACGCTGATCATATTAAAATAATAATTGAACATTTATTTGTTCGCTGTTAGTCATGACCGATCCATCGTTCTCAGTTTTAAAATACCACTAACCCTAGTGAATACATGCTTTTGAAATCTCAAAATATGTACATACATACATATTCACATACATATCTATATCTTAATGATTTAAAAAAAAACTTTTTATGCCCGCTACCCATAGGGTAGAAGGGTATTATAACTTTGTGCCGGCAGGAAATGTATGCAACAGGTAGAAGGAGGCATCTCCGACCCTATAAAGTATATATATTCTTGATCAGCATCAATAGCCGAGAGGATCTAGCCATGTCCGTCTGTCCGTATGAAACACAGGATCTCAGAGACTATATGAGATAGAGGTCCAAATTTTCGACAGCATTTGTTATGCTTGCACGCATATCAAGTTTATTTCAAATTTTTGCCACGCCCGCTTCCGCCCCCGAAAATCAAAAAAATCGAAAACAGCTCTGAATTTCAGTATATACAATAATAACTATAGTACTTATAAGTTCTGAAAATTTGAATGCGATCAGATAAAAATTGTCGAAGTTATTAAAGAAATAGTTTTGTATAGGCAAAAACGCCCACTTACTAGGGGTCTTAGTGCTTTGGCCGACAATCTGGTATATTGTGCCGTCTATGGTATATTTTAAATGTGGTACTAATCGATATAACACATATACCGTTTGGTATATTTTTAGTAATTTTGGTATATGTTGAGAATAATACCGCAAAATATATTGCTTTTATTCAAAATGGGTAGCGGGTATCTCACAGTCAAGCACACTCGAATGTAGCTTTCTTACTTGTTCATATTTTAATGAATCAATAAATTGAAATTTGGGGAATGATTTCAAATTTTTAGCAAAATTGAGATAAGTTGCTGGTTTTTTTTATACCCGCTACCCATAGGGTAGAAGGGTATTTTAACTTTGTTCCGATAGGAAATGTATGTAAAAGGCAGAAGGAGGCATCTCCGACGCTATAAAGTTTATATATTCTTGATCAGCGTTAACAGCCGAGACGATCTAGCCATGTCCGTCTGTCTGTCCGTATGAACACCTAGATCACAGAGACTATAAATGATATAGCTATAATTTTTCGACAGCATTTGTCATGTTTTGCACGAGGATCAAGATTGTTTCTAATTTTTGCCACGCCCAATTCCGCCCCTGCAAATTGACAAAAATCGAATAACAAGCATAATTTTAAAGTTAAAGTCGCAAATTTTGGTATATGCAATAATAACTGTAGTAATTGTAATTTGTTTGCGATCAGATAAAAATTGTGGAAGTTATTAAAGAAATACTTTTGTATGGGCAAAAACGCCTACTTACTTATTGGTCTTAGTTGCTTTGCCTGACAATTTGGTATATTGTGCCGTCTATGGTATATTTTGAATCTATATCGATATACCAAATGTACATTTTGGTACATTTTTAGTATTTTTTGTTATAATTTGAAAATAATACCGCAATATTTAGCTTGTATTTATTCAAAATGGGTAGCGGGAATCTGACAGTCGAGCACACTCGACTGCAGTTTTCTTACTTGTTTATTATTAAATTAGGACTATAGTTTGTTGGATTTAAACTTTAAAAAAGTTTCAATAAATTTTTAAATTTAAGTATTTAGAGGACATTAGTAGAAGTTTCTTTTTTTATTATTTTTTTTTAAAGAAATATTCAAAAGCAAAATTTAATAATTATTTGCATTTAAAAGTCAACATTATGAAAATATTCCAAAGCAGATTAAGATGCGGTAAAATCATGCTAATATAATCTTTTTTATACCCGCTGCCCACAGGGTAGAAGGGTATTATAACTTTGTGCCGGCAGGAAATGTATGTAACAGGTAGAAGGAGGCATCTCCGACCCTATAAAGTACATATATTCTTGATCAGCGTCAACAGCCGAGACGATCTAGCCATGTCCGTCTGTCCGTCTGTCGGTATGAACACCTAGATCTCAGAGACTATAAGAGATAGAGCTATAATTTTCGACAGCATTTGTTATGTTTGCACGCAGAAACATAGAAACAGAATTGTTTGAAATTTTTGCCACGCCCACTTCCGCCCCCGCACATCAATAAAATCGAATAACAAACGTAATTTAAAAGCTAGAGTTGATTTTGGTATATACAATAATAACTATAGTAGTTATGATTCCTGAGAATTTGGTTGCGATCAGATACAAATTTTGGAAGTTATTAAAGAAATACTTTTGTATGGGCAAAAACGCCCACTTACTAGGGCTCTTAGTTGCTTTGGCTGACAATCTGGTATATTGTGCCGTCTATGGTATATTTTGAATGCGGTACTACACCGATATACCACATATATCATTTGGTATATTTTTAGCATTTTTGCAGTATATTTGGTATATTTTGAGAATAATACCGCAAAATTTATTGCTTTTATTTAAAATGGGTAGCGGGTATCTCACAGTCGAGTACACTCGACTGTAGCTTTCTTACTTGTTTTTTTTTCATTTTCTTGCGGTTTGTAAATATTTAATGATTTGGAAATATATTATGAGTCCGCTGAAATTGGGGTTAGTTACCATTATCTATACTGAATAGTCTAAGTTTCAAAGATCAATAACATGACCAAGAACTGCAAAGAAAGCAAAAAGAAGTAATCTAATCCAAAAAAAAAAAAAATTATCAGCTATTGTTGATTAAAGTAATCTAACCATGTATTATTGCACCTATTAGGAATAGCTCAATTTTTTTGAAATAGTTATGCACAGTTCGTATAATCCCTTGTGAGTAGTTTTAGTTTCTCTGCAATTTATATTCAAAAGTTTATATATGTATAAAGTTTTCTTGACAATTAATAACATCGTCGTATAAAAAGCTTAGTTCTTCAGTAATATATGTATGTATAAATCTGTGTTAAAATATAATAATTTTGCGGGTCATTGTTTTGTTAAATATTGACTGACCATGTCCGTCTGTCTTCCGCGCCTGTAGATCGAAAACTAATAAAAAGCAATCGTAGCTAGAATTTTTTGGTACACACAATAATAACTATGATTTTTGAAAATTTGGTTTCGATCGGATAAAATGGTTATGTTATTTAAGAAATACTTTCGTATGTCAAAAAATGCCTACTGCACTCGGGTGTTAGTTGCTTTGTCAATCGATCTGTTATGTTTCATACTCAATGGTATATTTTAAATGTAGAACAATATTGGTATACCAAATATAGCCTTTGGTATATTTTACTATATTTTTAATATACAATTTTGGTATATTTTTAGATATGTTTTTTATTTAAAACGGGCAACGGGTATCACACAATCGATCACATCCGACTGTAGCCTTTTTATACCCGCTGCCCATAGGGTAGAAGGGTATTATAACTTTGTGCCGACAGGAAATGTATGTAACAGGTAGAAGGAGGCATCTCCGACTCAACAGCCGAGACGATCTAGCCATGTCCGTCTGTCTGTCCGTCTGTCTGTCTGTCTGTCTGTCCGTCCGTCCGTCCGTATGAACACCTAGATCTCAGAGACTATAAGAGAAATGCTTCGACAGCATTTGTTGTTTGCACGCAGACCAAGTTTGTTTCAAATTTTTGCCACCCCTCCTTCCGCCCGCGAAAATCAAAAAAATCGAATAACAAGGGTAATTTTAAAGCTAGAGCTGCGAATTTTGGTGTATAACTAATAATAATAATATAATAACTATAGTATTTATGTGTCCTGGGAATTTGATTGAGATCAGATAAAAATTGTGGAAGGTATTAAAGAAATACTTTTGTATGGGCAAAAACGCCTACTTACTAGGGTCCTAGTTGCTTTGGCCGACAATCTGGTGCATTGCGCCGTCTATGGTATATTTTCAATGTGTTACTATATCGATATACCAAATATACCATTTGATGTATGTTTAGTATTTTGTAGTATTTTCGGTATATTTTGAAAATAATATCGCAATATTTTGCTTTTATTCAAAATGGGTAGCGGGTATCTCACAGTCGAGTGTGCTTTCTAAATTGTTTATTATTATTATTATATTGTTTTTAAGAATTATTTTGATTAGATAAATTTTGTATATATTATTATTTTGTGGAGTAGTGACTAAAAACGAGTTAAAAATACGAAATTACATTTTCTTAAAAAGCTAAAAAGTAGCAAAGTGATTTCTGCTATAACTGTAAAACATTTGCTATAAAATATATATTAATATGACTCATTAATTTTTATTTGCAGCGATAAATTGGACATTAGTCTTCCCTGATTTTAAAATTTGGGTTGGATAGTTTTACTTTCATATATACTGACAATGGCAGTAATATCAAAATATGTTGATCGCATAGCGGAGAAATGTGAACAATCTGGATTGTCAATACAAGCATTTAGTTATGCCCTAGTGGGCTCAGCATTATGTGCATTAACCATTAAGTTAACAGCCCCATACATGAAAAACACACAAAGTTCCAACAAATATAAAATTAACAAAGGGCCACACACGCCGTTACCCATTGATGGCTCTGATGATGATATGAAGTTGGCTGAGGCTGAGAAGCTGTTGGTTCAACAGGAATTAAAAAAAACAAATTTGCAAATGGTTGAGCCGGGCTTAAACAAGGAGTTCCTAAAGCAACTCAGTGCGCTTGTTCAGATAATGATTCCGCAAAAGCTATGCTACGAAACCGGACTGCTAACTATTCATACATTGTGTCTCATCTCACGCACGTTCCTCAGCATTTATGTGGCTGCATTGGAGGGTGCGATTGTTAAGTTCATTGTTCGCAAGGAAATTAAACAGTTTGCCCTTGTATTGCTTAAATGGTTTGGTATCGCGATTCCAGCAACATTCGTCAATTCCATGATACGATTTCTGGAAAGCAAACTGGCTTTAGCATTCCGGTAAGAGTACAACTTTCAATTATAATATTTTCGAAATGCGATGTGTGAAATTAGCAAAAATATGTATTTATTTCAGTATTTCTTATTATCTTTTTGCATTCCACGTAGATAAGTTCATTTTGGTTTTTTACTTTCCAGCAATTTTGTGTTTATACACACATATATATATATATATATACGATAGTAAACCATCCAACCGATTCCTATGGTTCGGACTCTGTCATTTGTTGTTAATCTTCTATATATGTATATAAAAGAAAGTCTATAAAGTTTCACCACTTATAAATCAAGAACGGCAGAACAGATTTGAGGGAAAATTGGTAGGGAGGTAGCTTAGTGCCAGGAGACTGCTATGGATACTTTTCATCCCTTTCGACAGCGCGAATTTTACTCTACCGACATGGCTGCACTTATAGTAACAAATAACAGTAAATAGGCTATGAAAAATCATTTTACAGTCAGAAAGGGCGCGAGCAAGACGATCAAATCTTAAATAATGAAAAAAAAAAAAAAATAAAATAAAATAAAAAATTTGGCAGTTTTAAATCTTCTATCTATTATCTATCAACAACAACGTCGATCAAATCTTAAAAATTAAAAAAAAAATAAAAATAAATAAATAAAATAAAATTAAATAATGAATGGTTGAGGGAGCGAGCAATTTTAGCGGAAAAAATTATAAAATCGACACAATTTTAAAAATCGGAAAAATTTTAAAAAATGAAAAAATGTAAAAATCGGCAAAATCGGCAAAATTTCGGAAATTTAAAAAATATGTAAAAATCGGCAAAATTTTGGAAATTGAAAAAAAATGTTAAAATGGGCAAACTTTTAATAATTAAAAAATAAAAGTAAAAATCGGCAATATTTGGAAATTGAAAAAATAGTAAAATAGGCAAAATTTTAAAAATTAAAAAAATGTAAAAATTTGCAAATTTTGACAAAAAAAATAATAAAATAATGAATGGTTGAGTAAGCGAGTAATTTTAGTGGAAAAAATTATAAAATCGACACAATTTTAAAAATCGGAAATATTTTGGAAAATGAAAAAATGTAGAAATCGGCAAAATTTCGGAAATTAAAAAAAAAAGGAAAAATCGAAAATATTTGGAAATTGAAAAAATAGTAAAATCGGCAAAATTTTAAAAATTAAAAAAAATTTTAAAATCGGCAAATTTTTAAAATTGAAAAAATTTTAAAATCGGCAAAATTTTGAAAATTGAAACAAATGTAAGAATCGGCAAAATTTTGGAAATTGAAAAAAAATCTTGGAAATTGAAAAAACTTAAAAATCGGAAAAATTTTAGAAATTGAAAGAAAATGTAAAAATCGGCAATAACAATGAATGAAATAATAAAAAAAAAACAACTTCTTAAGGGCGGAACAAAGTTATATGTTATTTACATATTTTCATGGAGTTTTTGAAAGCTTCTTTTAGAGGAGCGTCTTAATTCTTCAACTCTTGGGTCATAGGTGGGAACGGAATTTTTCCCTAATATTACATATTTTGCGTTGTTTCGTGTAGGCCAATTATTGTTTCTGATGTGATTTCTGGTTGACAGGGAAGCAGCTAACTAACCAGCTGGCTCGTAGCCTAGATCGCAGCTAGATTTTTCCATTCATAAATTCTTAAAACTACAAAACTTATGAAAAATGTCACATTTTAATCTAATCTTCAGTTATAAATTCAAGAGGCGGTGTTAACTGTAATACAATTTTGAAGGTGGTATGAAAGACACTTGGCCCTCGCTTAACACGGGTTTACGTTCCTAGAAATCCTCGTGTTAAGCGAAACATGGATTCAGTACAAAATAAGGGGTTAGGTTCGCAAAATTCAAAATTGGTAGAAAAAAAATTTTTTTATTGTTCAAATTTGGTGTGTTTTTATTTATTTACATTTGTCCAAAATTAACCAAAAGTTATTATGTATATACCTTTAATAAATGCATAACATTCATAATTTCAAAATTAAAAGTTGGTATTAAATCAAAAAAGATGCTTCATATAATTAATTAACAAGTTAAACTTTATAGAAACTTAATGTTTCTATTTCTATCAAATTTGAAATGCATTTGGTTTCATTTATAGTCAAAGCCAATTTGTTTCAACATGTTGTCTCAGTTTTGTGGCTCCTTATCAAAAAATCGTGTAAGAACGAGGTTTTAGCGTGCTAAAAGGAGAATGACAGCAAATTTATAACCGTGTGAGAGTCATGCTAAAAGAGTCCGTGTTAAGCGAGGGCCAAGTGTACTTATTGAATAATTTCTAATTTATGTTTTATCGCAAAATCGAGATCCTAGCTTTAATATGACGTTGAAGAAAATGTACATATGGGTAATTCTCCAGTGGAATTTGTCACGGGCGGCACTATTTTTCAGTAAAAGAAACATAAACTGAAACCATTTAAAAATTTAAAAGTTATTTCTTTAGCTCTGGATTAAGATTAATTTTAGTAACTTTTTCTGTTTTACCATAAACTATATAATTTTTTTGGCTAATGAACGAATTTGTTCATTCTAACAATTATATTAAAACAGCAAAAAATAATTTCAACTTCATTCTTAGCTCTAATTAATGTGTAAATCAAGAGCTATAAGACTTATCTTTACTCAATATAAAAAAATGCTTTAGTATATGATCTTTCACTTTAGATAATATCGCATTTTCGCCAGAGAATTACTCATATATGTACATATATATAATGTAAGGAGATGCCTCCTTTTGTCTGTATCCCATGATTTCTGTTGGCAGCGTATTATAGTACCCTACACATAGGTTAGGTCAGACCGGCCGGCATGGGCAGTCGACAGACAGTGACCAGTTAAAATCTTTCCTTGAAAGCTGCATGACGAATTTGGTTGAGTTATTGTTTATTGAAGCACACATCAGCCTGCAGTTTTGCAAGCCAGCTCGCGTCGCACTGAAGTCTATAGCGAACTTCAATTTCTCTGCCTAGAGATCTCAGACCTTAAGCCCTACCCCCTCTTTGGCAAGAGTATCGGCGATCTCTTACATTATATATATATAATGTAAGGAGATGCCTCCTTTTGTCTGTATCCCATGATTTCTGTTGGCACCGTATTATAGTACCCTACACATAGGTTATATCAGACCGGCCGGCATGGGCAGTTGACAGACAGTGACCAGTTAAAATCTTTCCTTGAAAGCTGCATGACGAATTTGGTTGAGTTATTGTTTATTGAAGCACACATCAGCCTGCAGTTTTGCAAGCCAGCTCGCGTCGCACTGAAGTCTATAGCGAACTTCAATTTCTCTGCCTAGAGATCTCAGATCTTAAGCCCTACCCCCTCTTTGGCAAGAGTATCGGCGATCTCTTACATTATATATATATAATGTAAGGAGATGCCTCCTTTTGTCTGTATCCCATGATTTCTGTTGGCACCGTATTATAGTACCCTACACATAGGTTAGATCAGACCGGCCGGCATGGGCAGTTGACAGACAGTGACCAGTTAAAATCTTTCCTTGAAAGCTGCATGACGAATTTGGTTGAGTTATTGTTTATTGAAGCACACATCAGCCTGCAGTTTTGCAAGCCAGCTCGCGTCGCACTGAAGTCTATAGCGAACTTTAATTTATCTGCCTAGAGATCTCAGATCTTAAGCCCTACCCCCTCTTTGGCAAGAGTATCGGCGATCTCTTACATTATATATATATAATGTAAGGAGATGCCTCCTTTTGTCTGTATCCCATGATTTCTGTTGGCAGCGTATTATAGTACCCTACACATAGGTTAGGTCAGACCGGCCGGCATGGGCAGTCGACAGACAGTGACCAGTTAAAATCTTTCCTTGAAAGCTGCATGACGAATTTGGTTGAGTTATTGTTTATTGAAGCCCACATCAGCCTGCAGATTTGCAAGCCAGCTCCCGTCGCACTGAAGTCTATAGCGAACTTCAATTTCTCTGCCTAGAGATCTCAGACCTTAAGCCCTACCCCCTCTTTGGCAAGAGTATCGGCGATCTCTTACATTATATATATATAATGTAAGGAGATGCCTCCTTTTGTCTGTATCCCATGATTTCTGTTGGCACCGTATTATAGTACCCTACACATAGGTTATATCAGACCGGCCGGCATGGGCAGTTGACAGACAGTGACCAGTTAAAATCTTTCCTTGAAAGCTGCATGACGAATTTGGTTGAGTTATTGTTTATTGAAGCACACATCAGCCTGCAGATTTGCAAGCCAGCTCGCGTCGCACTGAAGTCTATAGCGAACTTCAATTTCTCTGCCTAGAGATCTCAGATCTTAAGCCCTACCCCCTCTTTGGCAAGAGTATCGGCGATCTCGTTACCATCGATGCCCTGTTGGCTTGGGATCTAGTAGATGCGCAATGGCTGCCAATGGCAAAGACTTCCGCCTGGAAGATGCTGCACTGGTCAGGGAGTTTATAGGAGGTACATAGGACCCCAATACCTCTTCGTGAAGAGGATAAGTCCGCGTTAATACTGAGCCCGGCTGCTTCGGCCCATGCCTTAACTTCCCGCACATTAAGTTCCATTACGGGACTGAGGGTGGCTGGGCATATCCCAGTTATCAGAATGCTTATGTCGTCCGCATAGGCAATTAACTTGGGAGCCCGTCTAGTGAATTTTTGTAATAGGCTATTCACAACCAGGTTTCAAAGGAGAGGCGATAGAACCGCACCCTTGGGAGTGCCACATCGCACTTCTTTTGTAATGGTCGAATTGCCTCACTTGGCCACCATCCGCCTGTCGCTAAGAAATCGGTTGATCCATCTATCGATCGAACTTTGAAATGGTCTACTTTTTCAATGGAGACTTCAAGAACATAAAGAGCTGTCTCTGTAGACTTGCACTTCGTGTATGAACGCTGGTTTGGGGCAATCATATGCAATGAACTGCTCCTGATGTGCATATGAAGTAGGTTCTCCAAGGTTTTTAGCAGGAAAGCGGTTAGGCTGATTGGCCGAAAGCACGTGATTGCTTTTGCCCGCCTTTGCACAGTGGGCGATTTGGTCTCGCTAGCGGCATTTAATTCAAATTTTGAAATTTAAAAAGCGTTGATATTTTTTCACAAATCGACAACAGATGCTTTGATTAGATTTAAGCGTTTTAAAAGCTCTACGATCAACTGATCATCAGCTGTGAACGGTCAAACACACCATATGATTTTGCAAAGAGCTCTAGAAAATTCTTTCTTTTTTCGCGCATTGATTTCGAGTTCCTCGGAAATTTACAATTTTTATTGAATTTGTTAAAAGTTTGGCTTTTTATTATCTTTAAGGTATGTATTACAAGAAAATCAATGTTTGTGACCGGTCTATAAATGTGTAGCTCATAAAACGTAGTGGTAATTCAGTGTATTAACAACGAGTCCGGATTAGCGTACACCTGTCTTTCGTGGAGTCGAACTTACTGGATTCAAGTGGATTCAGTCTAACTCTTTTATTAGCCAAAAGTGTGAATCAGTGGCGTCCAAAATGTGTAATATGAACTGCTATTACCTGCTAGCCTTCAAACTATGGTACTTTTTAGGCACAGTGTTAGTACCAAAAAGGGATCTTTTTTTAGTATTGCACTCAGAAGTTATCCCATTTTTTTCCATCGTCCCATCATTTTTTAGATAAAGTTTATATATGAAATTTGTTAATTGAAGTTTTAAAAAAATAAAAGTAAAACAAAATTTTATATTTGAATAATTTTTTTTTTATTAAAAAAAAATAAAAAAAAAATTTTTGTAACTTCAAAAAATCTATGCCTTTTCTCTGATCAATGAAAAAAAACCTTCTCAAGACATATATTTTAGTATAGAAGTTATTAATTAAATGCCGCTAGCGAGACCAAATCGCCCACTGTGCTGCAGCCCGATTTTAAAGATTGGATTAGCTGACATCAAGTTTAGTGAAACAAAGTAAAATTTGTTTCGAGCCGGTCAAATCTTCAGAAACTTGTCGCCAAGAAGCTGCAATAGCTATGCCCAGCATTGTGCTAGTGAGCCGGTTGGCCACCTTAGAGTGCACTTATTAAAAATACAGTGTCTGTGCACTTTAATGAAGATCTGCGTTTTGGGCAACGAAAAGAGAACATCGTCAATGTCATCATTGCAAGCTTCTAAACTTTGATTTTTTGTAGATTGGTTGCTTCCAATCACTTTTAAATATTGTTCAGGAATTTCATAATCATGGCAATATACGCCTTTCCAGCGTAGCCCAAACTTAAAAAGGAAAAAACAATTTTAATAAATGTGTGAAACAAAAGAGTATTAAAATATTTACCTGATCGATAAAATCGCATTTAAAGTTTTTATTTGCAGTCGGTTGCGCAATTTGGTTTTTACAAAATTAGCTTGGCTAAACGCTCAACTTCTGCATTTTTGATCACGACACACCTGCACCAGATCCGGCTGATTTAGCCATGAGTGCTTGTAAACTTCTTTTGGCATCTTTCCCGCACAAATTTCACAATAAAAGTAACAACTGATAGCACTGTTTATCGATATATACGATTCACGATTACAACGGGGTTGCATTAATTTAAAAGTGCTGCTATCGATATAAAAGTAATGTATATTTGGATTACTTTTCAGCACTACACAAAAATAAAAAGCAGATTAAAAAGGCCAGACCAACATTTTTTAAATTTTTTCCGGCTGACGCAGTTAATAACCGGACAGATCGGTCCGGAAAAAGGATAAAACGGCAACACTGCATCTCAATCGCAATAAATATAAGCTTATGACTAAAACTCACTGGTTCGTCCTATCCTTGAGTACGGATTTCTTGTCTGGAATCCCCAGTATAGGGTTTATTAAGATAGGATTGACTCGGTGCAGAAACAGTTTTTAATATTTGCTCTTCGTAGCTCAAATTGGATCCCTAATATTAGATTACCATCGCAGTAAACTTTTGTTACTAAACCTTCATTCTCTCTCTGACCGTAGAACTATGCAAGGTGCTGTTTTCATTCAGAGACTAATTAATGGTTAAATAGACACTTTGGAGCTGTTAAGTTAGTTTTGCGGTTCCGGTCAGGATTACTAGGAATTTTCTCCCTCTTCTCATCTCACGTAGAGCTACTACTACGCTTGCCATAATCCCTTTTGTATTCTTTTGCTCCGGCAAATCTCTTCCTCTGCTTAAAAGCTTCTTATTAGCATATTTATCGAGTATTCAATTATTTTTATCTTCTTATACATATATCCTAACATATTTTGCTTCCCTATTAATATAGTATTTCTACATAGTGTGTTTAATTAGCTGTCCACCGTCTTTTTAATATTTATTCGCGGTTTTTGAGTAATGCATGCTGTTCACAAACTTATTTTGTCTAGTCCGCGCGTCAACAAGCCCGTGCTTGGTATCGCTGGGCCACTTGATGGTATCGTCGTTAGTAAGTCAACGTCCAAATAAATGAATAAAAACTTATAATGATTACCCATAGGAAGAAGGGTATTATAATTTTGTGCTGACAGAATATATGTACATATGTATGCCGAGACGATATAGCCATGTCTGTCTATCCGTATGAACACCTAGATCTCAGAGACTATAAGACATAGTGATATAATTTTCGACAGCACTTGTTATGTTTGCACGCAGATCAAGTTTGTTTCAAATTTTTGCCACTTCCGCCCCTGAAAATCAATAAAATCGAATAACAAGTGTACTTTTCAAGCTACAGCTGCGAAAATATACAATAATAATAATAATAATAATAGTATTTCTGAAAATTTTATTGCGTCAGATAAAAATTGTGGAAGTTATTAAAGAAATACTTTTGTATGGACAAAAACGCCGTCTATGGTATATTTTGAATGTGGTACTATATCGATATACCAAATATACTGTTTAATATTTTGTAGCATTTTCGGTATATTTTGAAAATAATACCGCAATATTTTGCATTTATTCAAAATGGGTAGGGGGTATCTCACTGTCGAGCACACTCGACTGTAGATTTCTTACTTGTTTGCAATACAAAAGTATTTCTTAAACAACTTCTACAATTTATTTCTGATCACAACCAAATTTTCAGAAAGTGTAAGCACTGTAGTTATTATTATATGTACCAAAACTCGCCTCCAGCTTCAAAATTCCGCTGACTATTAAATTTTTGCCGATTTGCGTGCGGAACATAACAAGTGATCTGCGTGCAAATACTCGTATAACAAGTGATGCAAGGAAAAAATTGATAACTATCTCTTATAGCCTCAAGGAGCCAGCGTTTCATTAGTACAGACGGACATAGCTATATAATTTCGGCTGATCAAGAATATATAATATTTTTGGGTCGCCACCCTATACGTAGCGGGTATAAAAATGATAAGGGACAAGCTTGCTGGTACAATACACTGCTGGTCTTGGGTTAGACGCACTCAATTTTCCACACAAATTTGATTTATATTGTGGTGGCGACTTAAATATAACATAGCTCATCTTTTCGCAAATCATGATAATAATATTGAAAACCATCGGGGCCATCTAAATTAAAACGTTTTTCATCAGTAAAAACAACAGAACGCCAATAATTAAGCCGAGTGTCTGTTTGAACATTCCACGTCATGTATTCTTTCGCGAATTGAAGCCGTTTTTCTTTGCGTATTGCATTCAGAGGAGATTTTTTCTTGATTTTTAGTCGCTTTAGGTGTTCTGCATTTCTGATTGTACGCTGAACAGTTGAAAGGCTTGCTTTTACTCCGGCTAATTCCTTAATCTTAGCTGCGGACTTAGTCGAATTTGATGCAATTCTAACAATTTTGCGTACTGCTTGTTCAGATAGTGCTCTTTTTTTTTCCTTTGAAGTTTTTTCCATATTCCTCTGGATCTTTTAAATATCTATCAACAGTTCTGGAGCTGCGATTTATCTTTTTGGCAATGTTTCGATTGGACAGTCCTTGCGAGTGAAAAAGTCTACTTTTTGACGTTCTAATAAGCTCATAACACCAGCTTTTCCCATTTTTACTTTAAATATAGCTCTAAAACAATTAATTTGTTTATTTTTAATATTTTATCAATACAAAAAACTGGACTTTTTTATGCAACACAAAGAAATCTAAAGTGCGTCTATTTCATTGAACAACCGAAAACACGCGTGATTGCCATAGAACTTTCTGGCATCTTCGAATGTACAGTTATTTTTTCGCAAATCAACTAGCTGTGAGCAAATATTTTTCGAACAAGATTCGAACTATGATAAGAAAAGCTTTTTGGACAATTATAATAAGCATTATTATAAATATAGCATTTTATTTAAAATAAGAGTGGGTGCGTCTAACCTAAGACCAGCAGTGTATATAAAACAAATTATCTCAAATTATTTTCTTTCTTTTTGTTAAACAGGACTCGTTTGGTGCGGCATTCATATCGATTGTATTTCAAAAACCAAAATTACTACAGGGTGTCAAATTTGGATGGACGCATCGAAAATGCCGATCATAGGTAAGTAACTAAACATTTTTAAGTCTAGAATATTTAAAGTAATATTTTTGGCTGATAATAAGAAATTTTTCTTTGCTTTTGTTTCAGACTTACCGAAGATATTTCTGTTTTTGCAAGCTCTGTAGCTCATTTATACAGTAGTTTAACTAAGCCATGCTTCGATCTAATGTTAATTGGTTTGGCATTAATGAGATCTTCTAGACAAATGAAAGCAAACATTTTATCAGGTAAAAATCCTAATTTTGTTGAGAAGATATTTGTATACCATTCCTTCATATTTGTATACCATTCCATTCATACATAGTTGACTCTAACAAATTACATAACGTGTGCTTAACTTCAGTTTGAGAAAAACCCAGTTTCTATATATTGTATTAAAATTATGTATATTAAAGTTATATTTTACAACAAATAAGTGGTAAAAATTAGCTTAAATTGTATAGCAACATCTTTTTTATCTTTGCCGCAGTATTTTGTTCATGCTATACATCACTATATTTTTATACCCGCTACTTATATGATAGGTTAGAAGGGTATTGTAACTTTGTGCCGGCAAGAAGTGTATGTAACAGGCGTCATCTCCGACCCTATATATTCTTGATCAGGATCAACAGCCGAGACGATATAGAAATGTCCGTCTAACCGTAAGAACACCAAGACCTCAGAGACTATAAAGTTTGGTTGCGATCGGATAAAAAATGTCGAAGATATTAAAGAACAACTTTTGTATTTCCCATACAAAATTACTTACTAGGGGTCTTAATTGCTTTGGCTGGCGATTTGCTATATTTAAAATGAGTAGCGGGTATCTCACATCTTATCTTAGCTAGCTTTACGTTACCAACAAATGAATTGATTGCAATTCGGATTAATTGATTAAACAACTTATTTAAAAAATATTACTCCAAGTGCAATTAGCAGGGAGACTAGCATAGACTAGCATGTACTGACCATATTAATACGATATATGTACGTAGAACCGGACTATTGGCGGGAAGGGTAATGCATTCCCGAAGCCCTCAACCTCTTCACCGACGGTTCGAAGATGGATGACGCAGTCGGCGCGGCCGTATACTGCCCCAACCCAGACACTCCTTTAAACTCCCTGACCATTGCAGCATCTTCCAGGCGCAAGTTTTCGCCATTGGCAAGGCTACAGAAGGGGCTCGGGTATACAGCACAATTACAATTCTATTAACATCTTTGTTGACAGCCAGGCTGCAATAAGATCAATACACTCTGATTTGGTCAAGTCCAAAGTTGTCCTGGAAAGCAGAAGCGCAGTAGAGTCGCTGAACGCATCCGTGGTCGTACGTATGTATCTACTGGATCCCAAGCCGCCAGGGCATCGATGGCAACGAGATCGTTGATACTCTTGCCAAAGAGAGGGTAGGGCTTGATGTCGGTAACGTGTGCAATGTGTCGATATGCCTGAGATCTCTAGGCAGGGAAATTGAAGTTCGCTCTAGACTTCAGTGGGACGCGAGCTGGCGTAATACCAACTGGTGCAAAACTGCAAGGCTGATGTGTGCTTCAATTAATACTAAGTTAACCTAATACGTCATGCAGCTTTCAAGGAAAGACTGCAGGCTAATGCATTTTAACTGGTCCCTGTCTGTCGGCTGCCCATGCTGTAAAGATGGGCATCACGAACAGCGAACAGTGCAAGAAATGCAACGAGTCCGGAAATAAGGAAGCACTTGACCATCTTCTTCGTAGATGTCTAGCGTTATCCCGGCTCCGGATGAAATACCTTGATCGCCGTGTCATAACGAACTTCGTGATGTTTCAGGGCTACCATTCAGGATGCTGCTGGCCCTTGCCAAAAATGCATCCATACTGTGCGCTACGGTCTATGCTTCGCCCCCGACGACCGGTCCCACCTAACCTAACCTAATATATTACAAAAAAGTATGAAAGCTACAGTCGAGTGTGCTCGACTGTTGGGTACCTGCTACCCATTTTGAATAAATGCAGAATATTCAAGTATTATTCTCAAATTATACTGAAAATGCTGCAAAATACTAAAAAATAACAAGCAATATGTTTGGTATATCGATATAGTACCACATTCAAAATATAGCATAGATTTCTCAATATACCAGATTGTCAGCCGAAGCAACAACGACCCCTAGTAAGTAGGCGTTTTGCCCATACAAAAGTATTTTTTCCATACCTTCGACAGTTTTTATCTGATCGCAACCAAATTTTTAGGAATCACAATTACTATTGTTATTATTGTATATATGAAAATTCGTGACAATTGTAGCTTTACAATAACGGACAGACAGACGGAAAGACGGACATGGCTAGATCGTTTCAGCTGTTGACGCAGACAAGAATATATATACTTTATAGGGTCGGAGATGCCTTTTTCTACCTGTTACATTTTCCGCCGGCACAAAGTTAAAATACCCATCTATGGGTAACGGGTATAGACATTTTATACTTGTCTTGCTCGTCAGATTTTTTGCCACAATTTTTTTGCACCAAGAACGAATTGAATGCGTTCAAAAACTTTTTTATTTATATTTATAAATTGAACATTCTTTCCGCTTTCATATGAGAGAGGGGAGGTTTTTTTACAATTGGGTTCCGCGCTTAACAAACATTTGCTTGGTGTCGCTTGGGCCACTTGAGAATGTACTTTAAAGTCAAAAAAACTAGACAGGTTTGTTAAACCTGCGTGGTTTATATAATATAACGATACGCACGTTTTAAAAAAATAATTTATTGGTGATATACGGGCTATATCACCGAATATCAATGCTGTCTACGAACCCGAAAAGTCAAAACTGCAACATACAATGACTCGAGTAAGGCTTTGAACTCTGTTAACCATAGCCACATAAACCACAAGCTTTAAGAAATTTGATTTGTAAGGGTTTTCTAAAAACTTAATTCTCCTCACGCCTCACCATTAGAATTCAATTAGTTTATTTTCATGGCTTCCTGTAAAAATCTATTCAACTTAACTCAGGGTAGTTTTTAATTTTTCATCTTTATCTTCCTCCTGCTATAGTAGTACATCTCTTACTCGTATGCTTTAAAAAGCTTTCGAAATCGCTTTAGATTCGGGGTTTAACTGAGTCTCCGAAGCGAAAAAGGCAAAACGAGCTGTCATTGCCTCGAGAAAGCTTTCTGCTTTCAGAACTATCGCCATTAAGTTTTCCGTTTCATTCAAGCCTCGGTAGTTGTTTAGGTAACACATAAGGACATTTCACAATCATCTGTTAAAACCATTAGTCTTTCAACTATTGAAGAATAACCTCATGATTCTAATTTATTTGTTCAACACGTTAGTTGTGGTGATGTAGTAATTTGGCAAAATTTTTTACAAAGAATTTTGGCCGGAACACTTATTTATTAAAGAATTTATTACAGAAGAAAAATCTCCAAATTGGCTTCCTAATATTAGCAAGAACTTTTAATTTTAAAACTCCTACTATCTCTGCAAATTCAATAAACTAACATTCTCTTGACTTGTTGGCTATAGAAATGTAAGAGGCATTTACATTACAATTACATTTTTTCCTATTCATAACATTGCCTTGGCTGTAAAATTACGCTTTAGATTCTAACTTTTTTATTAATATATCCCTCCTGTTGCTGATTATATAATTTATAACATTTCCAATAGGCGAGTAATCGAAGTTACAATATTCAAACCAGAGAACGGCACGATTTTTTTGGTATCAAAAAAAAATTTTTTTTTCTTTCAATTTTTATTTACTAATGACTAATATTTATACAACAGGAATATCAGATTTCCAGTGAGAGCTGCTATTAAATATAACTTCTTGTTTAGATAAATTTACCTTTCAGGAAGATCAAGACTGTGAAATCTTTTGAGTCTTCTATAAGTTGAGCTATTGTCTAATAGACCTAGGGCTAGATTATTTACATGATTGTGAAGTCGGTCTGTATATTTCTTACTATATTTGTTTATCTCTTCTTTTATAGTTCGAATATTTAGGTCCAAACTGGCTTCAAAATGGCTTTGTAGAGGAGAATTTTGTTTCCCAAAGTGGCTGCTGATTTTCTACTCAGTGTTTTTTTTTTTTTTTGATTTTTTGATATTTCGCTTTTATGTGCGGTTTCCATGTTAGTCTGTGTTCGAGGTACATGCCAAGATACTTAAGGTATCTTCTGGAATTGCTGAGACGTAGAGTGTGACATTTGGGCATAAGCAAAAGTTATTTGGACAGACTTCAGGGAATTAATTGTAATTTTCCAGCGATGAATACAGGCTTCAATCAGACTGAGCTCACATTGCAAGAGTTGAGGTGCTTCGTCTCGAGATGAGCTTGTTGCCAGAATGGCTGCATCGTCAGCATACGTTGCAATGGTGTAGTTGTTTGTTTTTGCTGGCATATCTGCCGTGTATAGAGTGTAAAGGACAGGTCCCATGAGGAACACCTGCGTTTATTAGAAATAGTGTTGACGTTTCATTCATAGATAAGTAGGATCTCAGTAATAGATAGTATGAAACAGGTAGCCATTTCTTTATCTTGTAGAGTAATCCATTGTGCCAAACACGATCAAACGCTTGTTGAACATCAAGAAACGTAGCAGTACAGTATTTTTTGTTCTCAAGTGCAGATACAATTTCATTGAAAACCCTATGACATTGTTCAGTGGTGCCGTGGCCTTTTCTAAATCCGAATATTCAGGAATGATGGCAAGTTCGTTCAAAATTGGTAACATCCTCTTGTCAACAGACTAATGGGACGGTAAGATGGTAGTTCAGTTTCAGGCTTGTTTGGCTTGAGGATCATAATGATTTCTGCACATTTCCATTGACTTGGGAAATGGTTTAGCCTGAGAATAGCATTGAATACTAGCTTGAGAAATCGTATGCATTTGAATGGTAGAGTTTTAAGAGTGATGCCATCTATCTTATCCGGGCCTGGTGATTTTTTATTGTTCAACCATTTAATTTCTGACACGACTTCGTCAAAGTGAATTCTTTTAATAGGCAAGTTCATTTGACAGGGTGACCCAAGAAAGTTTTCTATTTCAGCTTCTGTCATAGGATTTGTTGAGCCACTAAGCTTTTTTAGTAGCTTTATTTTGCACGAATATTGTTTAAACACCCGAATTTCAATTAATTGTTTATTGATATGGTACATATGTGCATATATTGAACCACTTAATATTCTTTGGCTGTGACTGGAGCAAGGGTCCAGCTTCGCCACCGACACGATTAAAAGAGATTACAATGCAACAGTAAAGGCAATTAGCCGATCGAATTGCAACCGATCGCTAACAGAGAGCATGCAGCGCTGCTGGCAGACGCTGTCATAGCATTGCATTAACATGCGCTGTCTGCTGCTCCCGACAGGATTGTTAATGTCGTTTGGCTGAAACACAGAGTGCAGATGTTGTGCAAATGCCTCAGCATGTTCAGCTGGTATGTGTGGAACTTGACAAAATCACTAGCAAGAATTTTAACGAGGGACCTGTATTCATCAATAGACTTAACCATAACTCTCAGTTGGCCATCTCGTTGAGATTTATAAAGGAAATTTTCTTTTTTAATTTTCTTTTCGAGGTAGGCTAGCATACTATTTGTATCACTAACATGCGATAAGAAGATAGGTGGCGGCCTGGCAGGTTCATCAATGTTGTTTTCAGCTATCATGTCCAGAGCTTCGTTTTCGTCTGCATCATTACCTTTTTCAGTTGTTGAGCGTTCCGATAAGAAAACGAGTTTATTGCAGCTAGTGTTGGGTCCGGTGTCCAGGGCAAATTTTTTCTTTAGGAGAATTAGAGAATTTTTTCTTTTGATTCCCTTTGATTTAGGTTTAATTCTTAGCCAGCTCCAAGGCGTCTTTTACGTCGCTCATGTTAACGACAACTCTTTTTGGTGCTTGTCAAATGAGAAATTGAAGGTTTATTACCATTTCACGCTTCCATTGGCGTCATGTTCTTCAGAGCGCTAGTTGGTCAACGATTCCGCAAATACACCGCTGTGTATACTGCCTCGCCCCACAGTGAAATCTTCATTCCAGATTGTACCAGCAAGCATCGTGTGTGCGGCATCGTCAGTTGCCGTGCTATGCTATTCGCCTTCAAGTACTCGTCAAATGCTTTGTTGACATACTCGCGGCCGTTGTCGCTGCGAATGCATTTTATATTCTTGCCAGTTTGCCGTTCAACAAGTTGTTTGAATTCAACGAACTTCGTGAATCCTTCGTCTTTGCCTTTTATGAAATACACAAATATAGGCCGTGACTTGTCATCGATGAACGTAAAGAAGTATCGATTGCCGCCTATCGATTGTTTATCGAATGGCCCGCAAACATCTGTGTGAACCAGATACAATACTTCGCTCGCCCTCTTCTGGGAACTTCTGAATATGTATTTTACTCAACATGCATGTTTCATCTGACCCATTGGATGTGAAGCTTGTTCCTTCCAGTCCACGCACCATGTTCTTTTCCACTAGATCCTACAAGCTACGATAGTTGAGATGACCGTACCGCTTGTGCCATAAAGATCCATCATTATTAGCAGCGCAAAAACACTTGCTTGTTTTGCCTTCAAAAACGTATAAGCTGCCAACTTTCTTTACGTGTAAGATGCACTCTCCATTCTGTATGATCTTCGCCTGATGTTCACCGAAATGTACTACATTGCCATTAGCCACAGTTTGACTAACCGAGATGAAATTTTCCTTTATCTCTGGCACTAATACGTTGTTCATAACAATCGTATACCGATCTGTCTTCAGCTTTACTTATTCCTATCGCAACTAGGAAAACGTCACCAGCTAGACCTCTCCTCTCGGAGTGCTCTTCCAACTCTTTTCGCAACACATATGGCTTGTTGCCAGTGTTGCCAGACCCCCTGGAGCAATAATTGCTAAAATTTCACAAAAAATAGCCAACAAAATTGCTAAATATTTTAAATGACATTATTCATCAAGTTTGTACATTTTTAATTCATTTAAGAATAAAATATTGAAATTAAAAATAAAAAACAGGATTTCGTATTTTTATGATTTTGTTAACACTTAGGGGGCAAATATTACACTTGAAATGCAGTTAACTTTTCAAGTCAGTGAACTCAAGTAGCTCATATAATCGAACCACTTGGTTAAATACAAGCCCCGATTTCATTGCAAACTGTTAATCGCAATTTTTGCAGTGAATGACAAAAGGAATTCATAATAAAAAGGATTGAAGTAAAATAGCTAAAATTGCCAAAAGAGAAATAAAAAGTTGCTAAATTTGTAGCTAATAGCATTTTTAAGTTTAAAAGTTGCAAATTAACTAAAGCAACTAAATTGCTAAACTGGCAGCACTGCTTCACAGTTTCACAATTTGTATTTAGCTAATGAGTGAACGAACTAAGTTCGCACATGAACTATAAACAGAATCGAACTATAATGCAAATTTTATGAGTAAACCTCAAAATACATCCTATCGGTAAAAGAGCTATCGGAACTTTTTAAAAAGTGCCAAAAGTAGCCGAAGCTTTGAAAAAATGCTAGATTTCTAGCTAATAGCATTTCACAAAATCTTATAGCTTTTTCACTTTCAAAATAGCTAGATTTAGCAATAAATTAGCTACAATGGCAACAAGTTGTTGCTCCGCTGTCTTCGCACCACTTTGATCGTTCGAAAAAATGAGCGTCAGCTGCACATAGCAAACTATAGTTTTTATTATTGTCTCCTTTGTTCGTGCTCTCTTTAATTTCCTTTTGCAAGCATTCGCTTCGAAACTCTGTTTTCTTGTGACCACGCTTGCCACACTTAAGGCGAACTACGTTTTTTGTTGAATTCCTCCTTATGCCGTTGCTCTTATTTGTAACGGTGAATACCTTTTCGTCGCTGCTTTGCCGGTTTGCCTGCGTTTTGCGCTCTACCTCTTCCCTCACTTTTATGCATAGAATTTCATAACTTGGCAATTCATCGCGAGTTTCGATCGCCACCACGAAATCCTCATAATTTCTTGGAAGACTGGAAAGCAGAATGATTGCTCGTAGCTCGTCACCAATCTGTATACCAACCCCTGCAAGTTGATCAAAAACTTCTCCAAATGTCTGCAAGTGTCCACTGACATCTCCACATTCTGACATCTTAAGTCCCAACAACTTCTTATACAGTGAGACCTTCCGTACTGGTCCACTAGGCAGATGCACTTCTTTAAGTTTTGTCCAAGCAGCAAACGACGTTGTAAAGAACTGTATATAACTCAACTGTGATGTTTTCACACTTAGTGTCATCATGGCCTAGCATCCTCGAGCTTCAGAGCACCCGATGCCAGCTGCCACAATTCCGTATGTACCAAAACACGCCGCATGTGAATCGTAATTCTTTTCTTCAAGTTTTTCAATTTGATATAGAGAATTCATTTTTTAATGGTATTAAAAATTCACTTTCGGTCGCGTCCCTTTTTCGTTAACAAGTCCAACTTTTCTTATACATACACAAAAGCACCGCGCGTGCCTGTGCCCATAACCTGTAAAAGTTATACTTGGCTGTGTGTGTGTGTATGTATAGAAAGAAAAAGATCGCCGAGCACGTCTGCTATGTACGAAATTTTATTTGTGACTGACTTCGTTAAGGTTTCATGACAATCGGTTAGTGTTGCAAGTTACGAGCGCAATGAATTTAAATTTTAAAACAAATTTGTAGACAAAATTCGAAATTTTTAACCTTATGGTAAGGTGGGCGGGAAGGAAGGCGTGGTCCAACTGGAAAAAAATAAATCCGAAATTCTATCTTTATTTTTTAGGTATATGTACAAAGTTTCATATTTTTATCTTTAAAAATGGTAAAAAATCCAAAAAAGCTGAATTTTTGTCCATAGTTCTTTGGAGCGTTAATTAACCTTCAACATATGTAAATAATATCTATGTATTACATATATATAGTATGTTTATACAAGCTTAAACAACATCGAAAAATTTAAAAAATTAGTAAAATCGAAAATTTGGAAAAAATTCTTCCGGAATTGTATTATTATTATATTTAGTAAGTGAGGTATTAAATATATTATATTATATTTTTTATATTTTTCGTCTTTTTATGTGTATAAAAGATGAGCAGTTAAATATGAGTAAAAAATAATAATTGGGACTTGCGTATCATACCATACCAAACACGTTAATTGGTCGTGAACCTATAGAATAGATAGATAATCATAATCTAACATGTTTGGTATGTAACTAATTAAAAGATATAAAGTTTGATTAAAAACTTTGTATGTAATGGTCAAGAGACCGATTTTTTCTTATGCTTTCTATTTTAGATTTTCGAATAAATAAATAACCAATTACGACGTGGAAGATGATAAAAATTAGAAATACATAAAAAATAAGTTACTTCAAATCCTTTTTAAAAGAAAAACTTTGAAAATGGTGGAGCGTTTTAAGTCATGCTAAATGGGGCCCATAGTGAAATGTAAGATATTTTCAATTTCAATGAGCAAAATATGGCTCTGCTGATATTAGTGATCTTAAATGGGAACTCATATATAGTATATTAAAACACTTGTAATTACACATGTCAATTGAAATTTTAAAGTTTGTGAGTAGATTTTTGACTAGGTTAGACGACCGCATAGAATGTGTTTACTTTTGCTTAGCATGATAAGGCTGAGAATTATAATACTTTTGATTTTAGCCTTATAATCAATAAATATTTTATGATTTAAGTAAAGATTTTCCATTAAATCTTAATTGCTTAATAATTCGAAGCCAATGTGAAGAAGCAATAAACCAATCTTCATATATAAATTAATTGAATTTGTTACTCACTGTAACTTAGATGGATACCGATTAGATTCTCGAACTTTGTTCATGAGTAAAATAGATTGAGAATTGAAGTTTGGTTTGTTTATTAATGAATCGAAGCGATCTGTTTGTTTCAAAGACAATTTCAAGACTAATTGTTATAATTTTTTGTATTATAAAAGTTTGGCAATCGTCTCATAGCAGTCGCTAAAATATGCAGTTCTTGACGTCTATGCAACGACATCCGGACCAATGCATTGGTGCAATGCTTATTCAGCTCTCGTGGTGTCGCTTTCAGTTCAGCATTTTTGAGAACGTTGACTTATATATCACTCCAAACTTAGGTCTAAATTCGTGAAATTTTTAATTTGTATTAAAAAAAAACTATTTTCATGGGCACGCTTACTTTACCAAATTTATTCTAAGGGCCGTCCTTAGTTGAAATAAACAAACCGCAGCAAAAAATCTTATGAAGTTCAGGAGTTATTAATAAATACCAACAAAAGTGGTCTCCTGGAACAAAATGACAATGTTTTTGTAATACAGTAGGCTTATTTGTCAAGTCTTCGTCAGTCGACAAATTTGAATTTTTAAGTTGAAATTAAAACTGAATATTTTTTTGCCAGCAGAAAAGTCTTACATTTGAGAACGTGATACAAGTTTTCCTCAATCCGGTACTTGAAAATTAACGAAAAAACATTCCGCAAAATTTAATTCATTTTAGGAAATTACATTCTGTTAGATGATAATTTCGTTTACTTTCACCTTTTTTCGTTGTGGGTCCCGAAGTTGCAATATGTTGTTGTTAAGTTTCAATATTTTAAGTACATTTGTCGTACCCACGACTGATTCTAGTGTTGAAATTGGATTTGTAACAAAATATGTTTATTTTACCCCAATATATTTACTTTCTTTTTAAGAAGAATTTAACTTTGTAATTGGGAAATCCTGGGTCGCACTCCTGCAACGGACAAGAGTTAAATTATATAACAATTAAATATGTTTTTAACGAAACTATACGATTTTCATCATAAGATCTCGAAAGCTTTTTAAACCCTGGACTAAAATGTTAGTATTTTTTCTTTATTTTACGTATTAATCTTCAAATAGGACCTGCTCTGTCGATAACAGTTATTGCACTTACGGCACATATATTACGGATTGTCTCTCCGAAATTTGGACAACTCGTCTCGGAGGAGGCAAATCGCTACGGTTACCTTAGACATATACATTCCCGTATTATAACAAACGCAGAAGAAATTGCCTTTTATGGTGGACACAAGGTGAGATTTTATATTCTTTATGAATCAATAAGTACGTAAGTATTAATTTTCTAACCGTGTAACCGTTTATGCTGGTATTGTTTGCAGAACTTTAGTGTAGCCTTATTTTTTGTATTTTGGCAAAATATTACCACTGCTTGCGATGAGCATTTAAATTTGCTACGCCTACATCTAAAGCAAAATCGCAATTGCGTTCAGCTCGTCTGCTCTCTAGGACATCCTTCGATTTTACCTCTTCAGAGTGAATTGATTTCATGGCTTCTTGACTATCAACATATTTGTTGACGGAATTGTATGTGAAGCCAATACTTCAAGCCACTTCTTCAGATTTACTGATTGTGAAAACATGAAAACGCTATTACGCGCATATTACTCGGTTTATTGTTTGTGAATATTGTTACGATGGACGGGGTCTGAATGCACAACATCAGACCGCTGGCATCCTGTCTTCGCGTCGCCAAAGAGTAAGTGCTGTCGAAAATTTAGCTCTATCTACATATATTGTTTCCTATGGGCAGACAGACAGACGCATGTGGCTATATCATCTCGGCTGTTGACGCTGATAAAAACTAGTATGAAAGTTACAGTTGAGTGTGCTCGACTGTGCGATACACATTTTCAATAAATCCAAAATATTGCAGTATTTTTCTTAAAATATACCAAAACAGGCGTGGTAAAAATTGGAAACAAACTTGATCTGCGTGCAAACATAAGAAATTATAGCTTTATCTCTTATAGTCTCTGAGATCCAGTGTTTCATACGGACAGACGGACATGGTTAGATCGTCTCGGTTGTTGACGCTGATCAAGAATATATATACTTTAAAGGGTCGGAGATGCCTCCTACATTTCCTGCCGGCACAAAGTTATAATACCCTTCTACCCTATGGGTAGCGGGTATAAAAGTATCATCTCAAGAATAATAATAATAATTTATTTATTTTCACTATTTAGGTGGAGCTTCAGCAGTTGCGACAGGCATACAATCGCTTAGTTACCCAAATGAATAACATATTTACTCAGAAGCTGTGGTTCGTTATGCTCGAACAATTCTTTATGAAATATCTGTGGTCTGGCACTGGCATGGTGATGGTCTCTCTGCCAATACTAACTGGTTCTGCAACTCCTTCTTCTTCTTCCTCCACATCAACGACAACATCGCCAAGTGAAGCGAATGCTTCACATATCAGCGAGCGAACACAATATCTAACAACGTCTAGAAATTTACTTATTTCGGCAGCGGACGCTATAGAACGATTAATGTCATCATATAAAGAAGTTGTTGCATTGGCCGGATACACCTTTCGGGTTGCAGGAATGTTGGATGTGTTTACAGAAACATCACAAGGCATTTATAGCAAAGCAATAGTTGCTGAGCATAATCGGGATACAAGTGGAATCATTGAGTATAGAAACGGCAAACCGATAGCCAAGGGTCGTATTATCTATACTGATAACAATGTGATGTCGATTAATTTGTGTGCAGTACCGGTTGTGACACCCAATTGTGATATCGTTGTTCCAAGCTTGACATTGTGTTTTGAACCTGGTGTTCATGTATTGATAACAGGACCAAATGGATGTGGAAAATCAAGTTTGTTTCGTATTTTAAGCGGATTATGGCCAATCTATGCTGGTGAATTGCATATTCCGCGCCCATTTGAAAACAAACCCTGCATGTTTTACATTCCCCAACGACCATATATGTCCATTGGCAGTTTATGTGATCAAATCATATATCCAGATACTAGAGATGATATGAAGCGCAAAGGAATCACTGAGAATGAATTAAGAAGCATATTAAAAATGGTCAGCCTAGAGCATATTGCGCAACGGTAAATACAACATAAATACAAATTTACATATTAATTAACTATTACATTCTTTTTATGAATGACATTTAAATTGATATTATCTATGATACTTATTTTAGAATTTATTATACCCTGTTTCCATGAAAACTATAAAAATATTGTATATTACGGTAATGCGAATGTACATATGTAGCAGGCAAAAGAAGTATTTTATAATATACTCCTTATATAGTGTTCCAAATTTAGCAATGATTTACCCAAATTTTTGAGCCATATTCCAACAAATTTTGTTTACTTTTTTAGTTATTTTATAAATTTTATTCAAATAAAAAAAAAATAATAATAAAATACAAATAATGACTAAAGTTAAATAAAGTTAAAAAAAGTATTTCGGAATCCATTAGATTAACAAAATCTTATCCCTCGCGTGGTCCTAAAATTTGGTAACTTTATTGTATCAGAGATGTTTTCTTTTGCCTGCTCATGTATTGCATTTAAAAAAAAATGTATTATAAAACCCTTTTACCTTGTGGGTTGTAGGGATATAATAATAATAATAATATTCATATTAGACGACATTATATTTGTTTGTTCGCCAGTGACAACTTTGAAGTTATACGAGATTGGAAGGATATTCTATCGGGAGGTGAAAAACAAAGAATGGCGGTAGCGCGACTTTTCTATCACAAGTAAGTCTGATGGGGATAAATCCTTTTGATGATTTAAGTAATTAGAATTGATAAGTAAATTTTGCTTGGAGCAGACCCCAGTATGCACTTCTTGATGAATGTACAAGTGCAGTATCAATTGACGTTGAGAGCTCTATATATGAAAAAGCAAAAAACATGGGTATTACACTGCTGACGATAACACATAGACCCACCCTCTGGTAAGAATAAATAATTATAATTTATAATTTATAATGTATATAAATAACATTAAGATTATAAATTATTATTCTTAATAACATAATTTTGTCAACATTTTTTTTTTTATGAAGGAAAATTTCACACTCATATTCTTGAGTTTGACGGTCAAGGAAGTTGGAAGTTTAGGAAAATGGAAACAAATGAAGAACAGAAAGATCAATTCATTTGTTAAGCTTCATGATGTATTAGAAAGAGCATATTGTAAATAAAGTCATACATTTAATGATGTATTCACGACGATTTTAAAATAAATATCTGCAAGCTTGCTTTGCAAATTATTGTTTTTTATAATAAGTGGTTTATTTAAATGAATGAGTGATATCAACAGCGTTATATATATATATATTTTTTTTAAAGAGCAGAACCGGAAAAGATTAGGGAGTGCGGACTTCTAGATGTTTGGATATAAATATACAAAAGCATAGTTCCATTAAATGTGATGCCAAAAAATACCATTTTTAACAAGAAAGCTGCAGTCGAGTATGCTCGACTGTAAGATGCCCACTACTATTCAATAAATCCATATTTTAAAAATATGCCAAATTAATATACTATAAAATTATACATCCAGATACTAGAGATCATATCAAGCGCAAAGGACTCACTGAGAATGAATTAAGGGGCTGTTCATATATTACGTAATCACGTTTTTTTGCGATTTTTGACCTCCTCCCCCCCCTGGTAATCAACAATGATTACGTAATCACAAAAAAAAAAAAAAATATGAAAATTTGTTCTTTTAATCTGTATTTTCAAAAGGAGATTCCTGCCAATCTTTAATATTTTTATACCCGCTACCCATAGGGTAGAAGGGTATTATAACTTTGTGCCGGCAGGAAATGTATGTAACAGGTAGAAGGAGGCATCTCCGACCCTATAAAGTATATATATTCTTAATCAGCGTCAACAGCCGAGACGATCTAGCCATGTCCGTCTGTGTGTCTGTCCGTCTGTCCTTATGAAACACTGGATGTCAGAGACTATAAGAGATAGAGCTCTAATTCGACAGCATTTGATATGTTTGCACGCAGATCAAGTTTGTTTCAAATTTTTGCCACGCCCACTTCTGCACCCGCAAATCAAAAAAATCGAATAACAAGCGTAATTTTAAAGCTAGAGTTGCGAGTTTTGGTATATATATATTTGGTTGCGATCAGATAAAAATTGTGAAGTTATTAAAGAAATACTTTTGTATGGGCAAAAACGCCTACTTACTTAGCTGCTTTGGCCGACAATCTGGTACATTGTGCCATCTATAGTATATTTTGAATGGTGTACTATATGGATATACCAAACATACAATTTGGTATATTTTTAGTATTTTTAGTATTTTCGGTATATTTTGAAAATAATACCGCAATATTTTGCTTGTATTCAAAATGGATAGCGGGTATTTCACAGTTGAGCACACTCGACTGTAGCCTTCTTACTTGTTTTATGAATGACATTTAAATTGATATTATCTATGATACTTATTTCAGATTTTGTTATACTCTGTTTCCATGAAAAACTATAAAAATATAGGATATTATGTTAATGCAAATGAATGTAGCAGGCAAAAAAAGTTCTCAGACAGTCTACATTTTAATAAGTTTTACCTCTAGTAAATTGCAAGTCTAAAAATGTTTAAAAAAAATGTGAGGCATCAAATTTAGCAATGATTGACCCAAGCAATGTCCAAAATTTTTATTTTACCTTTATACATACATATATATATTTTAAATTTATATCTTTGGACGTTGACGTACTAACGGCGTACCATCAAGTGACCCAGCGATACCAAGGGGTTGTTGACGCGCGGACAAAACAAAATAAATTTGTGAACAGCATGCATCAATCAAAAACCGCGAATTTGATTGAGACTGGAAACCTGATTGGATAACAGTTTCCTTAGTTTAAGGTGTCTTCTTGTTATCTAGGCCTGAGCAGAAGGCTCGCATAAAAACCTTCTCGATTAGCAAATCATCTTCGTCTAGAAGTCCTAACTTCTGGACAAAACCTGTACTTATCACAGACATAGACGTTGTCTGCCGTCTTAGAAAGTTGAAGCATGCTAGTGAGCTCACCACGGAGTAATCACGGATGTTTCTGTGTCCTGCACCGAATTGATTGCTGTTATAACGCCATTGTATAACGAAGGTAATGTGATCAGTAGGTGTGAAACTTTATCCATTTCATCAATTTTAGCGCCTGCAGCTGACAACTCATCGATGAGTTCATCAAAAATAAAGAAAAAATTTAAAAGTGGCATCTCGCTCGAATGTTTAAGTGTAAGAAGTCGTTTGCGCACTGATAGTTGCGAAGCCAAACTTTTCCGTTCGTATACGGCATCTAAGTTCTTGAAAACTTCACGAGCTGTGGCACCACTAGATGCAAAACCTAAAAATGAGTCACCCAAGTGCGACATCCTCTGGGCCAAAACCCTTTTGAAAAATACACCCAATTATATTAATAAAATACACGAGCTTTCTATTTTAATTATTTAGTTATTATTTATTTAGTTATTTTTACTCAACATCAGACCACATGCACGCTCTTCAAAATTACGGACGAAGTGAGAGAGAGCACATCAGTGTGAGCAACATTCCCAACAATCGATATACTTAGATAATATAATAAATGGTGTTTTTGTCTATTTGAATAAAGTCATCTTTGCGAAAATCCAATGTAACACTTGGGATATTTTGCGATTGTTGCTGCGCCAGATATCGGAAATATTGGGAAAAGGGTAACGAACGGGGAAAAGTGTTAATTAGCAATGAACAATGGAATTTATCGGTACAAACTGACACGTACTATACTTTGTTTATGTTAGCGGACGTTGGGTGTTGGGTTGTTTTAACCCACAAACACAAGGGACTCATGTTATATTTCTATAAAAATACGCATTAATTGGACATTACACACAATTCGCAGTCTTAGACAACACATAAATGTAATAAGTGTTTTATCTGGAGTTTTTTTTTATTTTTTATATGCCAAAATAATAATTGTTTACCAGTGGACTTCTAGACTTAGGTCAGTTTTTCCAAAGGCTTGTAAAGCAAGCGTGTATTCATGAAATCAGCCAAGACAAAATTTGCGTTAGGAAAATATCTTTGAACAAGAGTCAATTGATAATTTTTAACAACAAAATAACAAAATCATTGAGAGTAGCGCTACTTAACCCAGTGACCCAATATAAGGTCACACAGGCATTGCAAAAACCTATTCAAAGCGACTTAGTCGCGATTCCGATACCAAATAAAAATGCCAATACCGCGATGGCAATATTTGAAACTTTTATTCTAAGTACGGTCCAATAAATACGTTCAATACCGACATGCGAACCGAGTATAACAATTATTAATATTAATTAAATAATTAGCGATTTGTACAATTATCTGAATAAAAATAATATAACTTCTATTGCACAACATTACTAGACAGTTGAAACAGTCAAATAACTTATAACGAATATAGACTTTCATACATATCGGTTGATAAAATTGAATGGGACGTATGAATGCAATATTTCGTATACAGTTTCAACACAACTCCGTCTATGGCACATAATTATTGTCCCTATAAACTTGTTTTTTTTGTTTTTTGTTTCACATACGAGTTTCTCGTCCTCAGAAACTGCGATTGGAAGAAATAACTCGTACTGTTATTTAACTTAAATAACAATATACTAGGCTATAATCTCATAGACATGTACCTTGTCTTATGTACTGTACTCCTCTATATACATATACATATGTCATGCTTGCAACTAACACGCAATCCGAAATAAATTAAGTTAAATTAAGCTATACATTGAATTCATTCCGTGCGCAAGTGCAAGCAATACAGATTTACGCGGCACAAAAAATTGGAGTTTTATTTAACAATTATTAGTGTTGCTTCCTACAGCCGACATATATACATTTTCGGTTGCTTTCGGTTGGGCCCTGTGGCATAACCGAACTTTCATTAAGACTCTGAGGTAATTCCCAAAGCATAATATGACCGAAGGCTAAAAGGGTGCTGATAAAGAGTCCAAGTTCTCCCTCAAGGTCCCAACCGCTCTAGTTCTTTGTTTGTCGTCCGCTTCGCCCGCTCCTTCTGAGTCCAAAACGATATTCTCGTCGAGGCGACTCCTGCAGCTCAAATTCGCATCAAAAGGGATCGTCCGTCTCCGCCTGCTACCTCGTCTGCAAAAACTCCTTAGTCGCTGAGCCGACTCGCCATGCGCCACAGCGAAGCTTCCGCTTCAAAATCAGGCAACCACACGAGCTGTCCAATCCAAACTGATCAGAAACCAAATTATGGCTCTCAACAGTTTCGTCACAGTCACGACAAATTAGTCCAGTTTTTGAGTCGGGTCAGAGGTCCTGCACCCGAAGTCGATGACGTACATACGTACGAGATGCGTCGTGACAATGTCGAGGCCGCTTACGTGCGCAGATGCACTCCAACGGAACGGTGACAATAAGGGCATGGAGGCTAAATACGACCACTGTTATTTAGTGCACGAGCGGTGCTTCGCCCCTTTGAAGGGGCAGATTACCCAAGTATCCGGTTAAGTCAGGAGTGAAAAATTCACGCCTCCTTTGGGGGCTGCCGGCTCCCTCCGCGGGACACTGAAGTTTTTCACGCAAATTTATCCATTTATTTTCCATATCAGTTTCAGCTAACAAACGACGGTTTTGCGTCGGCTTGGAGTACTCTCTGTGAGCGCTTCGAAAACAAGCTCTTACTGGAAACGAGCCAGTTCAAGATTCTTTTCAACTTGTACATGGTTTCACAAGAGTCGGGGCAGCAATTTAGAAGCAGCAGAGATATCGGGAGACTCTTCCATTCCGGAAACACGATTGCATTGACTTGGGTCATTCTAGATCCATAGCGCTAGCCGAATTTCTCAAGAATGAGAATCATTTGACCCGAAACGATACTCTAAAGGAGCAGTACAATGCCGTCTTGCAGGAGTATGTGGACCTGGGTCACATGACACCCATCTCACAGCAGGCAGTGGTCACGACTCCTAATTTCTTTGTGGATTCGAAGCACACACGTATTCTGTTTCGCACATCGGTGATATCGGTGACATAGAGTTAAACACTGTTACGTTCGGTGTTAATTGCGCGTCTGGGCCTACGGGTCCTCCAGCAACTCGATGATGATATGCGCTTGCAGTATCCTCTCGCAAGCCAAGTCATTTCCGACAGTATGAACATGGACGACGTACTAGCAAAGACACACACCAAAGAAGGGTCTGTCGAGACCATTACGGGTGTGTGCAGCCGTGAACACCGCTGGCTTTCCGCTGGGGAAGTGGACGGCAATCGACAAAAGCGTGTTGAAGGCTATCCAAACCTTTCCGAAGCAGTCCAAGCAAAAGTGTTCTCCTTTAAGTTCGGTCCGAATGGTAAGGGAATTTTATATATAGTAAAATAATATAGTAAAATAATTGGCTACATGGGAAGACTATATCCTATAGCTCCCATACGACGTTAAAATGGTTTATATGTCGATGGTGCGCCAAAATACTTGGGGCTGAGTTTTTTTTTTTTTTTTTTTTAGGTGGCACTACAACCCATTTCGGGTTTTGGCCGACCTCAGCGTCTCCCTCCAGGCGCCTCTGCTCTTCGCGCGCCTCCTCCAATTGGAAATTCCCAGCAGATTAAGGTCCTGCTCTACTTGGTCCTTCCAACGAAGATTTGGTCGTCCCCTTCGTCGTCGCCCGTAGTCGACTCTCGCTTCGAATACCTTCTGAGCTGGAGATTCTTCATCCATACGCACAACGTGTCCGAGCCAGCGCAGACGTTGTATCGTGATGCGCCGGACCACGTCCACGTCGTCGTACAACTCGTACAGCTCGTGGTTCATCCGAATGCGAAAGTCGTCCCCAATCCGAACGGGACCGAAGATCTTGCGAAGAATTTTCCTCTCGAACACTCCAAGCGCTGCTGCATCTGTCATTGACACTACCCATGCTTCTGCGCCATATAAGAGCACGGGTAGTATGAGTGTCTTGTAGAGTGCTAATTTTGTTCGGCGAGAGAGGTCTCTATTGCACATTTGCCTACTCAGACCAAAGTAGCACCTATTGGCAAGTGTGATTCTTCGCTTGATCTCCAGGCTGACGTCATTTTTGGTGTTGATGGCAGTGCCAAGGTATGTGAACTCCTTGACCACTTCGAACATATAGTTGTCTGCTACCACCTGGGAGTCTAGTCGCCGCGCCTCCCTGATTGTCGACAGCATATACTTCGTCTTGCCCTCGTTTACCGCCAAACCCACTTTTGCTGACTCTTTTTCGATAGCGGAAAATGCAGCAGTGACATCACGCTTGCTGCGGCCAATGATGTCAATATCATCCGCGTAAGCAAGGAGCTGGACACTTTTATAAAATATAGTGCCAGCACGATGCACACCGGCTTTCCGCAAGACCCCTTCCATCACAAAGTTGAAGAGGTTGCACGACAGGGGGTCGCCTTGTCTGAAACCTCGAACGGTATTGAAAGGTTCGGAGAGGTTCGTTCCTACCTTGACAGAGCTGATGGTGCTGCTCAATGTCATCCTGCAAAGACGTATCAGCTTTGCAGGAATACCGAACTCAGACATGGTGGCATATAGGCGTTCTCGTGTCGGACTATCGAATGCAGCTTTGTAATCGACAAAGAGATGGTGTGTGTCAATTCCATTTTCGTGGGTTTTCTCCAGGATTTGGCGTAATGTGAAGATCTGGTCTATGGTGGATTTGCCAGGTCTGAAGCCGCACTGATAAGGTCCGATCAGTGTGCTGGTATACGGCTTCAGTCGTTCACATATTACGCTCGATAGGACCTTATATGATATGGCAATCAGGCTAATTCCCCGGTAGTTGGTGCATATCGTCGGGTCGCCTTTCTTCAGCACAGGACAAAGGACGCTGAGATTCCAATCGTTGGGCATGCTTTCTTCTAGCCATATTCTGCAGAAGAGCTGATGCATGCACCTTATCAGCTCTTCGCCGCCGGCCTTAAACAACTCTGCAGGCAGTCCATCAGCACCGGCTGCTTTGTTGTTTTTGAGTCGCATAATAGCAACTCGGACCTCGTGATGGCTAGGTAGTGGTATATCCACATTGTCGTCGATTGGTGGTATCGGGTTGCTTCCTCCAATGGCGGGATTGGTGCCGTCATCGCCTGCTAGCAGCTTGGAGAAATGCGCCCTCCATAACCTCAGCGTGCACTGCGTATCTGTAACCAGATTCCCGTTTTCATCTCGACAGTTAGATGCTCCGGTCTTGAAACCATGTGTCGGTTGACTTGTTGGTAAAATTTTCGAGCATCATTTCTGTCCTGCAACACCTCGAGTTCCTCGCACTCTCGCTTTTCTTTCTCCCGTTTTTTCCGTCTAAAAAGCCGCCTCTCTTCCTTCCTTTTCTCCCTGTAACGTTCACACGTAGCTCGCGTTGCGCCAGACTGCAGCGTTCTTCTGTAGGCGGCGTTTTTTGCCGCAGCTGCGACGCGACACTCTTCGTCATACCATTGGTTCCGTGTGGGTGGGCGCTTGAACCCAATGGCTGTTTCAGCGGCAGCTCGCATGGAGTGGGATATGTGCGCCCAGAGTCCGCCGGCGTCAACAGGAAGAGGGGTTGGTTGGTGGAGCAGTTCCGAGAGGTGAGTGGAGTAGGCTGTTGCTGTCCGTTGTGATCGCAGCCTAGTGACGTCAAGCTTTCGTTGCGTGATGGGGCGTACGTTTTTCGCTCGGCTTAGCCGCATGCGTATCTTGGCTGCGACAAGATAGTGGTCCGAGTCTATGTTGACTCCACGGAACGTACGCACGTCCATCACGCTTGAGGCATGCCTTCCGTCTATCACAACATGATCAATCTGGTTGCGCGTTTTCTGATCAGGGGACAGCCATGTGGCCTTGTGGATGTCGAGGTGCCGAAATCTGGTGCTACTCACTACTATGTTTCGCGCCGCGGCGAAGTCAATCAGCCTGAAACCGTTGTTCGAGGTGGTCTCGTGGAGGCTGAATTGACCGACGGTGCGGTCAAAGATGCGTTCGCGCCCAACCTTTGCGTTGAAGTTCCCGAGGATGATCTTCACGTCGTGGTTTGGGCAGCGGTCGTATGTGTCCTCGAGTCTCGCGTAGAATGCATCCTTAGCAGCATCATCCTTCTCCTCCGTCGGGGCGTGCGCGCAAATTATGCTAAGATTAAAAAATCTAGCTTTGACGCGGATTGTAGCCAGCCGTTCACTCACTGGGGTGAAATTGGAGACGTGGTGGCGAAGTCTCCGGCTTACTACAAATCCGCATCCAAATTCGCGCCTCTCCGCATGGCAGCTGTAATAAATATCACAGTTTGCTCGCTTGGAACAACCTTGTCCTGTCCATCTCATTTCCTGGATGGCGGTAATGTCAGCCTTTAATTTTTCGAGGGCATCCGCCAGTTGGATAGAGGCACCTTCCCAATTAAGGGTTCGGACATTCCAGGTGCATATCCTTAAATCGTAGTTCTTTTTCATTTTGCGGTGGTCGTCAACATAAGGGGGGATCCTTTTCGAGGCTTTCGCTTTGGTTTTCTTTGGGCTTCTTTTTTTCCGAGGCGGGTTCCAAACCCTGCGCTCAACCATTTACCGTCCGGATGACTCGCTGCACACATTAGCTCGCTATCTAGCGGATGCTAAGATAGCTACCCAGGAGGTGCCACGAGGAGGCTGTGTGTCAACTTGCAATCATTCGTAGACAGAGATCGCACTGGCGGCCACCAAGTTGACCGCAATCAGAAACTTTACTCTGTACGAATGAAAGCCATCCCATCCCTAAGGGCTGAGTTACAGTACTAAAATTTCGTAAATAGCATCCAAGATATGAATATTTAAATTATCTTCAACAAACAAATGGGGTTCTCTAGTTCTTTCAATCATATATAGGAATAAATGTATTTAAATCATAAAAAATTAATTTTTTTGCACTTATTGCAAAAAGGATTAACAAAAATCTTCTAATAAATCAAATGTAGAGGAAAAAAATTTAAATTTTTTTTTGGTAAATTTCATTGACTTGTTGTAAAAGGATTTCTTATAGCTTGGCAATATATTGCATGAAGCTTCACTATTGAAGAATTCCCGACTAAGCAAGTATTGGTGTTTCGTGATTACAAGTTTTATCATGTCAACTGCGTAGCCTTTGTTTTTTATGCTTTCTTCTACCAACTAGTTAATCTAGTTTTTTTGCATTTGTACCCTCTTCTGTGCAAGAAAGATCAAAGATGTACATACATACATGCGTGAAATCTCGCAGTTAAAACAAGCTTCCTATTGAAAATGATATCATAAAAATGAGCGAAAAAAATATGGAAATTTGTCCACAAACACAAAAGAAACATCACAAGAAGAATTTATTAAAGTTAATACCTAAAACTTTAAGGTTCTTTTTACATCCTTCTCGAGACCATTTCATATTCAAAGTGAAAAACTACACCGGCCGAGCCTGCCTCATAACCAAGAAGTACGTCTGCGTCATTGTGGCGACGTCAGACCTCACGACAGAGAAATTCCTTGCTGCGTTTTCCCGTTTTATAGAACGGCGTGGCTGTCAACAGAAGATGCACTTTGATAACGACAAGAACTTCGATGGAGCCAAAAAGATGACCGTGACCGAATTCTTGGAAGCGACCAGAGCGGTCGTCAACTCGAAAAATGGCCACCAGAACCTATCCTGGTTCTACATCAGGCGCCCCACCTATGGGACAGTCATGAGAAGCCGGCATGAAAAGTTTTAAGGTTTTACAAGACGACTTCAACGAACAATAGTTCGAAGAGCTATCCTATCGAGGCCGGTCTCCCTGATGTCCGAGTGCCCTACGGACCTACTGGCCTTGACTTATGGCCATTTCCTAATAGGTGACCCACTTATCCAATCAACCGGCCACCTCCATCCTGAATCGTTAGCAGCGACTGAAGGCTCCACCAACAATTCTGTTTCCGTTGGAAGGATAAATACCTAAAGGGGCTGCATAATCGGACCAAATAGCAATCCCTCACGCGGAACCTGCAAATCGGTGATTTAGTTAAAGGCGACAACCTTCTCTCCAACGAAATGCGCCTCCGATGGGTGCTAATGTCGTGCCCAGGCACCGACACTAAAGTCCGAGTCGTCTCAGACCTAGCGCTAAGCTGATACTACTTCCAATAGAGTAATCATACGGTCACGTACATCCGACTTCAGTCGAAAGATGCTGCTGGAAGTTGATCCCCAACTTTGCCGCCGTACCACCCTTCGGCGTGGGAGGATGTTGATGGCAGATGTGACCGCACTTACCAGTTAACAGTGCACTGAAGTGTTGTTGTGATCCACATCGAATGGTTTTCGATAGCGACAAAGTTAGTGTATTGTGCGTGTGGCCTTGTGCCACGCAAAGTCGCACGGAACGAGATTCTCCTTGTGTCCACTTTTTGTACTTTTTTACATACATATGTTCTCTTTTACAAGTGCACGACAAGTGTTTTGCGGGAAGAAAAAATAAAAGTGATGTTTCGAAAAGAGGAGTTTTTCTACGAGTTTTTCTTATTCTTTCGACGCCACCCCACGATCAAATAAAGACGATTACGCTAGAGAAAATAAATATAGACGTAGCATATAATAGAGCGAATTATACTGGAAAACAATAAGCCGAAAAATATAAAAATGTTGAAGTGAAAAGGGACGTAAGCTAGATCCCACAAATTTAGGATAATATAATAATTAGAGATACTAGAAACAAAAAAGGTTAGGTTAGGTGGGACCGGCTGCCCCTGTACGGGACAAAGCATAGACCAGTGGAGGTCCGTAGCTGTACCGGTAGCGTATCTTCGTCTCAGAAGTCGCACAGTATGGATGCATTTTTGGCAAAAACCAGCAGCATCCTAGGATGTAGCCGTGAAACGTCCCGAAGATCGTTGTGGCACGGCGAATTAAGGTATTTCAACCGGAGTCGGGATAACGCTGGGCATCTACAGAGAAGATGCTCAAGTGTTTCCTTAATCCCGGGCTTGTTGCATTTCCTGCACCGATCACTGTTCGTGATGCCCAGCTTTACAACATGGACAGCTGACAGACAGTGACCAGTTAAAATGCATTAGCCTGCAGTCTTTCCTTGAAAGCTGCATGACGAATTTGGTTAAGTTTTTGTTAGTAGAGGCACACATCAGCCTTGCAGTTTTGCACGAGTTGGCATTACGCCAGCTCGCGTCCCACTGAAGTCTAGAGCGCACCTCAATTTCACTGCCTAGAGTTCGCAGGGATATCGGAACATTGCACATGTTACCGACATCGAGTCCCACTCCCTCTTTGGCGAGAGTGTCTGCGATCTCGTTGCCATCGATGCCCTGGTGGCTTGGGATCCAATAGATACGCACGACCGCAGATGCGTTCAGCGACTCTATTGCTCTTCTGCTGTCCAGGACAACTTTAGACTTGACCACATCAGAGTGTATTGATCTTATTGCAGCCTGGCTGTCAACAAAGATGTTAATAGAGGTGTGATTACGCTGTAAACCCCGAGCCAATTCGGCAGCCTTGCCAATGGCAAAAACTTCCGCCTGGAAGATGCTGCAATGGTCTGGGAGTTTATAGGATTGTTTGGAGACCGGGTCTGGGCAGTATACGGCCGCTCCGACACCATCATCCATCTTCGACCCGTCGGTGAAGAGGTTGAGGGCTTCGGGAATGCATAACCCTTCCCGCCAGCACTCCGGTTCCAAGAATATTGTGTTAATATGGTCAGTACTGGTAAGGGGAAAGTATAGTCCAAGTCTCTACTAGTCTCCCTACCAATGGCGCTGTGACCATAGCCTAGCAGACCCAGATTGCCAGTTGCGGCAATCCGTAAGGACGATTTTGCGGCTATGGATTGCGCGTATAGGTTTAATGGTTCGACACCAGCTATTACCTCGAGGGCTTTAGTTGGCGTCGACCTGAGAGCGCCTGTGATACACAGTAGCGCTTGACGCTGTGTCCTTTCCATGATGGATAGGTACGTCCTTTTTTCCGTGGCCTGCCACCACACTAGAACACCGTAGGTGAGGATAGGGCGAACAACTGAGATGTATATCCACCGCATTAGATTAGGAGAGAGGCCCCAAGTGCAACTAAGCATATTTTTCGCCATGTACAAGGCTCCGGTGGCCTTCTTCACCCTTTCTAACACATTGAGCTTCCATGACAGTTTGCTATCCAGGAACACACCTAGGTATTTTACTGCTAGGCTCGGCTTTAGCATAGTGCAGCCTATTTTTGGGGGGGGACCACGCAGGTACCTTATACCTCTTCGTGAAGAGGATAAGGTCCGTTTTGTCCGCGTTAATGCTGAGCTCGGCTGATTCGGCCCATGCTTTAACTTCCCGCTTTGGGCAGGAAAATGACTTTCGAGGTCCTCCAAAGAGTGGGGATATGACCTCATGCGAGGCACGCCGAATAGATACCCGATAGCCACGGAACAATTGTGGGCTTGCTGGCTTGCAGCATTGCTGGCGAAAGTCCATCGAGACCGGGCGACCTGACCTTCGCAAAGGAGTCGATAGCCCAAATTATTTTGTTATCTGTAATTAGACCGGCAGGGGGTCTCATAACTGGGAGACTAGGAAAGAGCTGCCAGTCACTGTTCTCTATTCCAATACATCCCGGGAAATGAGTTGAGAGCAGTGCTTCAAGAGTTTCAGCACTACTCTCCGTCCACGCTCCATCGCCCGACTTGAGCAGACTAGGACTGAAAGCCTGCTTGGACAGCAGCTTCCTCAGTCTGGAGGTGTCTTTGATATTATCCAGGTCCGAGCAAAAGGTTCTCCATGAAGACCTTTTGGATGATCGGATCATCTTCTTGTACGACTTCAGGAGAGGCCTATACTCGTCCCAGACATATTCGTTATCCTCCTTCTTAGCAAGTTGAAACATGCTAGTAAGCTCCCCACGTAGCGATGAGAGATCTGGGTTCCACCAGGGTGGCTTCGATCTTCTCGTCGGTCTTAAGAGCCTACAAGATTGCCGAAACGCTGAAAGTAGTCCTGCTGAGAGGACATTGACAGTAATTTCTAGATCCTGTACCGAGTTGATGTTACCCGGCGGACCAAGAGACTTGGAAACAAGGCTAAAGAATTTCGCCCAGTTCGTGTTACGGGGATTTCTGAACGGCTGAGCCGCAGGTACCCTGTTAAAAGGAATGGTGAATAGAATGTACTTGTGATCCGAGAAGGAGGGTCTATCCAGGACCCTCCACTCTTCTACATTGGTACACTCAGTCGCAATCGTTAAGTCCAGCACATTACTAGAGGTGGGACCTACATAGGTAGATACCTCACCTCTGTTGCAGTGTTGCCATATTAGCTATTTTATTGCTAGATCTAGCTATTTTGAAACTGCAAAAGCTATAAGATTTTGTGAAATGCTATTAGCTAGAATTCTAGCATTTTTTTTTAGATTCGGCTACTTTTGGCACTTTTTAAATAATACCGATATCGCTTCCATCGATAGGATGTATTTTGTGGTTCACTCAAAAAATTTGCATTATCGATCCTTTTTATAGCTCATGTGCGATATCGATAGGATGTATATTGAGGTTCACTCAAAAATTTTGCATTATCGATTCCGTTTATAGTTCATGTGCGAACTTAGTTCGTTCACTCATGAGCTAGATACAAATTGTGAAATTTTTAAACGGTGAAGAATCTGTTAAGCGAAATACTGGTGGAAATATTTAAAAGACAAGTTAGATAATGTCGAAAGTTATCTATAAACAACATTTTCACGACGCGTGGTTGCAGAATGAAGAGTTTAAGGATTGGATACGCTAAGATGTGACAGATACAACGAAGGCGCGAAGCTGCATGACATCAAGTCGTATTTAGCCAAGTGCAACTTGTTAAAACTAAAGTGAGGAATGGAAGGCATTTAAAAACTCTAAATGCTATTTTAGCCATAAGGTAGGCTACATTAATAACTACAATTCTAAGATTTACACTAATAAAATGAATGTTCATTTACAGATATGGACTCAAAAGAAGTGGAATGTGTTGTTATAACTACACATTGCCATCAAAATATTTAAAAATGATATCTGAATCAGATAAATATAAAGATTCGGTTGAGGACACCATCGATATAGACCGAATTTCTGTTTTATTTTAATAAAAACCATTTAAAAGTAACACAAACATTAGTAATTTTTTTTTAGCAGTTTCATATTTTTTTTGAGCTTTTCTAGCATATTTTTTCTATCAATTTAGCTATTTCAGCTCATGAAATTCTGGCAACACTGGTTGCATGTGCGTATCGGAACATTGACACTGCGTAATTAAGAGAGTTATTTGCGCTGTGATTGATTATCTGCATTTTGTCGCTTTGACAAGTACAGTTATTGCGGTGCGACAGCGTCTCGTCACTGTAGCCGAGTGTGGTTCGATGGCTATGGCGTATGCAGTAAAGAATCGAGCGAGCAGTGTGCTCATGCAATTGCCTGTGAAAGTATCGGAACGCGCTTCTCGATAATGAGCGAACAGACTTCGGCAGAACACACAAGCATACATATGTATGTATGTACATACATATGATTGTGCCTGTCCACTCATAATTTTTTACCGAGTGTTTGTGCCTACCGGATAGACGCACCCATAACCACAGGTACCGGCTTTACCCGAGTGTGTAGAAACACACAAAGCAAATTGCCGAGTATGCCTCGGCTCTCGCACAATAAGTGTCGTGCCTTTCTTGATACCCATACTCATGAGTATAAGCCGGTGTCTAAAAAGACTTATACTCATGAGTATGCGCCTTTTTTGACAACCGTTGTCATGACTATGTGAATTTTTTGATACTCATACTCATAAGTACATAAGTCGTAAGTACATACTTATAAGTCTGTCGAAAGGCACATGAATAACCGGTGCATCGGTTGTGTGTGTAAGTTATTAAAATCATCAGCTCCAGTGTTGTGATTTTGATGTCCGCTGGGAATCCTGGGTGATGAAGTATGGTGGAGGAAACTATTACCCTTTAATCACTGGCCTTGTGGCTCAGTGAAGTTTTCAATAAAAAATATGTTAGGTCGATGTAACGATAAGTACCGGAGCGTTTATTCGTCAGCTAAGGCTGCTGTGTAGAACAAGACCAAAACTTATAAAATAAACCTCTACAGTTAAAGCTAAGCATCGCAAGTGGAAAAGTACTGGCTCCTCCTACAAATCCGTCGGTACTTGCTAAGGATAACGGTGCACAAGCATTGCGGCACATGAGACTTATGCGCGCGGGTCGCTTAATAAGTTGCCGGCCCGCGCATGCGAGGGCTGCTCAATTAATGTTGGGAAGTGTTGCTTCTTAACTTGTATACCCGTGCCGTTCTCTGGTTTACACAGCTCCAGTGGCCCGATGACAACACGACCACTACAATAGTAGACAAGTTGGTACTACCCAGGGAAAAAACTTGTTATGTGTGCATATAACAAGTGCTATAGGACAAGAAATTATGGCTCTATCTCTTATAGTCTCTTAGATCCACGGACAGATGAAGACGGCGATTTCATTTCGACTGTTGGGGCTGATCAAGACCGATATACATTATATACTCGTACACCACAATTACTATAGTAATTATTGTATATACCATTAAAAAACACTCGACTGTGAGATACCCGCTACCCATTTTTAATAAAGGCAAAATATTGCGGTATCATTTTCAAAATATACCGAAAATACTTAAAAATACTAAAAATATACCAAATGGTATGTTTGGTATATCGATATAGTACACCATTAAAAATATACCATAGACGGCACAATGTACCAGATTGTCGGCCAAAGCAATTAAGACCCCCAGTAAGTAGGCATTTTTGCCCATAAAAAAGTATTTCTTTAATAACTTCCACAATTTTTATCTGATCGCAACGAAATTTTCAAGAATCATAACTACTATAGTAGTTATTGTATTTACCAAAATATATACCAAAATATATAGCTTTAAAAATTAGACTTGTTATTGATTTGCAGGGGAGGAAGTGGGCGTGTCAAAAATTTGAAACAAACTTGATCTGCGTGCAAACAACAAATGCTATCGAAAAAAATTATAGCTCTATCTCTTATAGTCTTTGAGATGCAGTGTTTCATACGGACGGTCGGACAGACACACAGACGGACATGGCTATATCGTCTCGGCTGTTGACGCTGATCAAGAATATATGTTATATACTTTATAGGGTCGGAGATACCTTCTCCCTGTTACATACATTTCCTGCCGGCATAAAGTTATAGTACACTTCTACCCTATGGGTAGCGGGTATAAAAAGCACAGTCTGAAAAGCATTCCCGTCCACCTAGAATTTTAACTTAAAATGTATTATTTTTCTATTCTGTTTTGTTCTGGTTGTTCCAAGATCGTTCTGTCGTTTTCAGTGAGGCAAAAGGTCTTCTATGTATGTATGTGCGTATTCGATGTGAATAAAACAAAGGAGATCGCCAATAAAATAAGTTCCTGTCGCACTTTATGCAATTCGCTGCGCAAAGAAACATATAGTTATAAAAGGTTATATATACATTTATACTTTCTCGTTATTAACGAGCGCTTGTTTTCGAATCGCTCGCAGAGAGCACTCCAAGCCGACGCGAAACCATCGTTCGTCAGCGGAAATTTGGCTACAATCTCATTGGCTTCATCTGCGGTCTCTGAATTTAGATAGAAATGTTTCTCAACCGGAGTCAGCCTCGGATTGTTGACGTAGATGGCCGTGAAAAGATCACGGAAGGTCGCCCACCGCAAGTAATCCCCACGGAATACTTCGGTGTCGACTGGAGGGAGCCGGCAGCCACTGGAGTACACAGGAGGAGCGGATGCTTCACTACTGGTTGACCCGGAAACTTGGGTAATTTGCCCCTTTATACGGGCGAGACACCGCTCATACACTGCATAGCAGTGGTCATATTTCGCCTCCATGGCCTGTATGCCTTCGTTGTCGCCGTCTCGATGCAGTGCATCAGCGCACGTGGTATAGGCGGCCTCGACGTTGTCCCAAAGGACTTGCAGCCGGCCACGACGGATCTCGTATGTGTGTACGTTGTCGTCTTCGGCTGCAGACCCTCTGACCAGACTCTCGAAGTGCACTAGTCTGTCAAAGACGGCGATGAAGTTGCTGAGAGCCATCGCACGGGTTTTACTAAGTTTAGCTTGGACGGAACGGGTAGTTGCCTGACTACGTGGAGCAGTGGGAGGTTTACACAACGAGGGAGTCTTTGCCGACGAAGAAGCAGACGGCGACGGACGATCAACTTTGACTCGGAGTTGAGCGGCAGGAGTGGCGGATTTGGACCCCGAAGGAGCGGGCGAAGTGGACGACAGGCGACGAACTGTGGTCGGAAGCTTTAATGAAAGTTTAGAGTCTTTTCCACTCTTTTGGCTTTCGGACATACTATGCTTCGGCAGTCACTTAAGAGTCTTTTTCTCGACAAAGACTCAAGATAAAGCGGACAGCCGAAAGCAAGCACAAAATTTAAAGGAACTTCGGCTATCACAGCATACTGAACAAGGCCGACACAAAAAACAGACGGAAAGATCGCTGTTGAAAAAAAATAAAAAATATTTTCGGTGTTGAGAAAAACACAATGTTAAATAAAGCACAAACAGCAGCGTGAATCAAGTAAGAAAGCTACAGTCGAGTGTACTCGACTGTGAGATACCCGCTACCCATTTTGAATAAAAGAAATATATTTTGCGGTATTTTTCTCGAAATATACCGAATATACTGCAAAAATACTAAAAATATTTCAAATAGTATATTTGGTATATCGATATAGTACCGCATTCAAAATACACCATAGGCGGCACAATATACCAGATTGTCGGCCAAAGCAATTAAGACCCCCAGTAAGTAGGCGTTTTTGCCAATATTATTTCTTTCATAACTTCGACAATTTTTATCTGATCGCAACCAAATTTTCAGGAATCATAAATACTATAGTAATTATTATATATACCAAAATTGCAAATGCAACTCTAGCTTTAAAGTTACGCTTCCTAGTTGATTATTTGATTTGCGGGGGCGGAAGTGGGCGTGGCAAAAATTTGAAACAAACTTGATCTGCGTGCAAACATAACAAATGCTGTCGAAAAAAAAATATAGCTCTATCTCTTATAGTCTCTGAGATCCAGTGTTTCATACGGACAGACGGACAGACACACAGACGGACAAACACACAGACGGACAGACGTACATGGCTAGATCGTCTCGGCTGTTGACGCTGATTAAGAATATATATACTTTATAGGGTCGGAGATGCCTCGTTATACCTGTTACATATATTTCTTGCCGGCACAAAGTTATAATACCCTTCTACCCTATGGGTAGCGGGTATAAAAAGCAGACAAAACGCGAAACGACAGAAATGTAACAAAGTACATTCAACAACGGCCAAAACGGAAAATATCAGCGAACTCTTTTAAACTGTATAGATACTTACACATACATATACATATAAGGATATATATATATATAGTACAGTTTATATATATATATATATTGTGCAACGTATACACAAAGTAGAAAAGATAGCGGAAAAAATGCCGGTGGAACGCTTATGTACTTATATATACGCTGTGTCAGATACATATTGTATAAGGTACAAGGAAAAAAAGAATATGGCGCGAACACGACACTTGCACAAAATGTATGGAGAATGTACATATGAAGAAATTGTATTACTTATCTTGAAAGAACCAAAGCTTGCTGGGATCGAGCGATATATCCAATCCGGCTCGAAGGACCAAAATGTTTAGGGGGGCGTCGAGTTGATAAATAAATAACACTTTCACTTTGAATTTTGTAGAATTTGTAACTTATTAATTACTTTTTATTCAAACACTTGGAAAGACACTTGTCATGTGCGCAAGAAAATTTGAACATATGTGGGAATGCAGAAAAGAGGGCAGGGTGACCAGCATAAAGAGAAATCAGATCAGTGACAAGGTCACACGCACAGTATACCAGCTTTTTGTCGCTATCGATAACACTCGATCGCGACCACACTGTCAGCTGGCCTGAGTGGTCACACCTGCAGTCATCTGGCATCAACAAACCCTATACTGCGGATTCCAGACAAGAGATCCGTACTCAATGATAGGACGAACCAGTGAGACGTACAAAGTTTTGGTAATGAAGGGATCGTTGAACTCCTTCGACCAGCGTTTTAAATCCCAGAACACCCATGGCCCTATTTACAGCAGGCAGAATATGCTTATCAAATTTTAGTTTAGCATCAAGCAGAACTCCCAAGTCATTCACAACTTCAATTCGCTCTAGATGAGTATCATATAAAACATAGTTATTTACCTTGGAAGAACCCCTACAGAAGGTCATATACTTACATTTATTGCTATTGAGATGTAACATATTTACTCTGCACCAAGATTCTAGACCATTAAGGTCACATTACAACAGTGACATCGCAAGACTATCATTAAATGTCAGGCAAAGCTTGACGTCATCAGCGTACATAAGTACACGGGAATGCTCAATAACAGAAGGAAGATCATTTATGAACAAAGTGAACAAGAGAGGACCCAAATGACTACCCTGGGGCACACCAGAAATAACTTGGACACATTTAGATACAAAGCCATTATAATAAACATTCTGAATTCTGTTGGACAGGTATGAGGAGATCCACTCAATTAGGCTATGAGGAAACCCTAAAAGATTAAGTTTATATAATAAGAGGTGATGACTTACTGAGTCAAAAGACTTGCTAAAATCGGTGTAAATGACATCTGTTTGCATTTTATTCTCGAATCCTTTAATTACGATAGAAGAGAACTCCAATAAGTTAGTAGAAGTGGACCTAGATTTCACAAACCCATGTTGGTAAGGTGAAATTATAGATTTACACAGATGTTGCAGTTGACAAGTTATGATTTTTTCAAATGCTTTCGGAATCGCAGACAATTTACACACACCGCAATAATTTTGAACTTTAGATTTGTACCCTTTTTTTAAGATAGGTATAATGTATGACTTTTTTCAGATTTTTGGTAAAGAGCATGAGTCTACGGACAATTCAAACCATTTAAAAAGCGGTTTACAGATACTACTAGCACAATACCTTAGCACACAACTAGGCACTCCATCCGGACCTGCCGAAAAAACAGTTTTTATAGCCAAAGGACCAAAAATACAATTAGATGAATTTAACTGATAAGAATAAGAAAAGAAATTTTGAAAACTTGGAACAGAATATGTCGTTTGGACAAAGTCCGCAAATAAATCGGCAATACCAGGACCATACTGTCATATTCTTCAAAGACATAAATGTTGACGATGACGTGGATCTACGCTTCGAGTTAACGAAGTCGTAAAATCGTTTAGGATCACACTGAAATCTTATTCTGCACCTACTAAAATAATTATTATAGCACTCATTGTTATGAGTGCGAAAAGCAGCTTTATTTTAAATTCTCGACTTACGATTTTTTAAATTCGATAATTTCTTAGTAAACCATAATGGTTTCAGACAAATGTTGAATTCTTGATGGAACACAAGCATCAAATAGCGAGATCAAAGAAGCACAAAAAAATTCAACCGCTATATCCAAGTTCGTAGACAAAGAAAGTTGCCACCAGTCTGTTTGAGATATAAGCAGGACAAGTTTCTCAAAATCGGGTTTCCAAAAATAACGAGACGCTCACCACAACGTACACTAGACTCTGTCGCAATTTATGGGAGCTCATACGTGATTTCTAAAGTGGGATGGGAAGGGTCTTCGGGCGAAGATATAGGAGATGTTCTCGATAGAGAACAGGAATCTGGGTCTAAAACAAAAATAAGGTCTAGAGACCTGCTTAAACAATTTGGAATACCATTAATCTGACACAATGGAACTTCGAAAAGACTATCAATAAAAACATGGGATATAGAGGGGCAAAGTCCATTAAAATTCTTGGCCGAATGCCATGATATACCAGCAATATTGAAATCACCAAGGGCTATAAAGTGATCACGATCAAAAACCATGTTAGAAATGTTATTAATTATAAAAAAAAAAAAATAAATACAAAGTACCATCTGAAGCAAGGGGATATACGAGCAAGAAATAAAAATGTTAAAACTACCAAAGGATAATTTTACAGCAACTAGCTCAATATCAGAAGTGTGATCAATCAATTCTCACCACCACGACGTACCTTGCAGTCACGTCTGTATAAGGAAAATCTACTAGAAAAAATTTCCGTATCAAGAATGTACATATAACTTAGTTACAGATTCAACTCAATCAATTTTGTAGGTATACTTTTATTTATAAGATTACTTTTTTTGTTTACAATGTTTAATTATTATGTAATAAAATTCACAATATATTCCTAGGATTATACATGTATATGCATTTCTTAATATTTATAATAGTTAACAATGTCATCCTTGTGTATTTTCCATATGCTCGAAATCATCAACCATGCGTAGAGAATTTCATATATATATTAGGCATACAATATGTGTTGATAAATATGTATTTATACTTGTATGCTATGATAAGAATATATCAATAATTTGTGTATGTTCAGAATATATTTTATTGTCACGGAACTTACATTTAAAGATTTATTGTCAGGTGTTTATTGATACGTTTTGTATACATTTTTTGTGTGTTTTTCATTGTCTACTACAAGCAAATATTTTACACAATTGAGTATAATAAATAAATAAAGATTACTAGCACTTGATAATACCCATCATTGATTATTGTTTTATAATATTACACATTACCACAAATATCTTCAGTAATATTATTCCAATAATTGTTACGTAGTAGATAAGTTCGCAATTTTAGCCGCAATATACAGTATCTCCTTTTCTTGTTTTTGTTGTATTGAAATAGTTTAAGTTCGATATGTTAAATTGACATTTATTTCATATGTACGTTTATTAATAATATTGAATAAAGATTTTAAAATAATGAATAAAACAAAAATAAAACCCGTACATACATACATAGGAAACATGGATATGGTATGTTCAACGAAAACAAGTATAATATGTTTTCAGGTTAAGTAACCACTATACATATATGATAAAGAAAATGTAATATTTATAAAAGATGTTAAATAGTTTTAAGAGTTGTTTTGTTGGATTGTTTGCAATTATATTTGTCATTATTTGTTGTTCTTGATTGTGTATGCTATTTCGTTAATATGATTAAGTTCAGGCACAGTCAGCTTATGCTTACATACCCATATGGAAATAAATGTGTAGTATAAGCGTGACCAGTGTCTGTACTATTTATGCAAAGTATGCAGTCAATTTTAATTAATAATAATTTTATTCTACATACTGGTAGTTTTTTCATCAATGAATTCTGAATCTTAGCTACATTACAAATCAACCACTCAATCTCTACTTAATCGAAAAACTATCTATTTACGGATCATTTTACACCACACACTACACGCTTGAATTTTTTTTATTATGGATGATTGTTTTATATTGGAAGCCTTTGTTAACGTTTAAGCAAAATGTCTAGTATTTCAATATATAAATTATAAAGAAATGTAAGTTAATACTTAACTAAATAATACGTCTAAGTGCAATGTTGCAAAAACAAAAAAAATCTTAATGGCATCTAAATATATAACCGTTTTACCTGTTAGCAGTGTTTAATCATTAAAATAAACTTATTTGAAATATTTACATATATTCGATTATATACAAATTTTAACTAGCATTGCTAAAAATAAAAAAAAAGATATAGGAGATAATTATTTATGAGCAGATCTTTTTAATTATAATAGTAAGAATCAATATAATTATTTTTTATATGGGGACGATCAATTGCTTGATCGTTTTCGACGGCGGAATATAATTGAACATTAGGCTTCATAATGTTATATTCAATTGATTTTAATGGTCTTAGCTGATTCTCATTTAAATATGCTTTAAGAAATTCAAACTCCCTATTCGATCCCAATTTTCTATTCTCTCGATGAAAATAGTCGTCACCGTTAGTATTCTATAATTAAAAATTGTGATTTTAATTTACGATTTAGATGTATGAATTTTCGAAATTCGTAAATGAAAACTAATAAAAAGATGCAAGTGAAATTAAAAATAATTTATTTAAGATATACCTGTTTAAAAAGAGAACGATTTCTTTCCCTGAAATGGGATTGTCGAATTGGATATGTCATTGGTATGCCCATTACAGCATGATCTGATAATAATTCACTCAAATCCACGTCTGTTACTGGAATCGAACTGCGAGCGATAGTATTTGCCGGACTAGACTTTCTTAGAAAACTGACTTCTTTATGTGTTGGTCCAGTAGCATGAGTTGCAACTCCAAAATTACTTCCAATTCGTCGTGTTGAAGCTCTCCCACCAGCGCTGTTTCGATGCCCAGAATTTTTATTATTGGCATTTTTGACATCGAAAGATTGGCCGCTTGAAATCGACAGGCGATTGGCATGTATATATTGATTGCCACTATTATCTGGACTGCGGTTTTCATCCATCAGCAATGAGTCAGCTAAGTTATTAAAAGATGTTTTGTACGATCCTTGCATGCTGAAATTAGTAAATTAATTAATAACTATTATATAATTTTTATTTCTGAGCCTGACTTTCCAAAAGCAATTTATTGACTATTTTTTAGCTTTTTAGCTAAAATAAAATTTTGAATAACTACATATATATAAAAGAAATGTCATTGGCCAGTTATAACTTTGTGCCGACAGACAATGTATGTCAGAGCCAAAAGGAGGAATGCCCAAACATATTCCCACTTCCGCAGAACTATTTTAAATAAATAAATAAAATGATTGAATTAATGGGATGGATGAACTCTTCCAGTACAGTTTCCATTGCCATTGTCACCTATCTACACTATTCACAGCAAATACTTGTTTAAAATTCATCGCTCCGCTGCTTGCATAAAAGTTTGTGTATCAACAGCAAAATGAATTTGGAAGCTTAAGTAAATAAATATTTTTAAGGTTTACTAACGCAAGACTAAAAGTTTTACTTTGGTATTAGAAAAATCGATTTTGCTTTTAAAACTAGTTTGTCTCTTATTACTGACTTACTTTTGGCCATTTGCAATTTCCTTCAGTACAGCTGCTCGCGCAGCCAGTTCCTCGGCACGCCGTTGCTGCGTTAATTCTTTGGCCCTCTCTGTCCAGATGAGTTCTTTGAGCTTTTGAAAGCTACCCTGAACTGCCGCTGAATTTTGGCTGCCACTTAAATTATCGCCTGAGTTATACGGTACACCCATATATCGGTTTTTACTTGCTCGACGGGTTGACGATGAAGACGACGAAAGTGCAGACGATGTTTGGGATACGCCTGAGGCACTAGTGATTGGACGTGCTTCTGAACTATATAATCGAGTCTGCCCAGGATTAAAAAGACTACCATCAACAATAAGACGCTGACGTTGCTCAAGTCCTCCTCCGATATGCTGAGGAATTGTGGGTTCTCGACTAACGACTCGGCCGAAAACAGGTGAGCGGGCTCGATCCCTTGATCCCGTTCGAAGTCTTAAATTGACAGATTGAACAGTTTAGTCATGTTAAATATTTTTTTTTTTTTATATAATACTTACGATCCAAAACGTCTAGAATTGGAGTATATCGGATCCCAAATATTATATGTAAACGGGTCGCGATATGTGGGTATTTCATTTGTTATTTCTGCTGCCCGAGATTGTCTCTTTGAAAATCTACATTATATTTTTGGTATATATCAAACATAGAAAACATCTTAACTGTGTATTTCAAGAAAGAGTTAAATTAAGTACAAAGGTTATGAAGGTGATCATCTCAAAAGTACATTTTTGTATTTCTATTATGTCATATTTGAAACTATTTTATATGCAATTGACGTAATTGTAAATTACCATACAAAGATGCAATTGTACTTGATGATTATATATTATACATATATTAATAATATGTATTTATATTTATATATATTGGTTAGTAACAAGTTTAAACATAAATCGAGTATTTTAAATACCAACTCACATCCACATGGCACGAAGTTGTTCACATGATGGCTCCTGCGAACTAAGCGAAAATGTTTTTGGTACAAATACTTCGCCAACGGAACTTCGAGCGCTGCCATCGTTTGTTACCAAGCCGTTATTGACGTTTGGCCTTTGTCCATCTCCATTAGCATTCACTAATTTATTGGTTTGCGTATTTCTTTGCACTCCATAGTCTCCATTACGTCCATTTAGATAGCTACCATTTCCATATGCTTGGCATATTAAGATGACTAATGTGTATATGTGAATATTTGATTTCTTAAAAGACAAAGATGTATATATAAATAAAAATTGAAAATTGTATTCTATATATTATATATAAAGCTTTTTTGTCCTGCCTGATTTATTAATTTACTGACTGAGCTAACCACCACAGACCAAACGTTAAGAGCTATAAGAATGTAATTTTTACACAACAGCAATAAGAGTTGGTTTTTAAAATTCCAAACCTTATTATACTAAAATAGTAATTTAAGTTTAAGTTATTCCAAAATTTTCAAATGCTAACTCACATTACCAACCGCGCCAACTAAGCCTTTTAATCTTTTGCTAAACAGATTTATTTTGCTGATTGAATTCGAAACAAGAAGCTTGCGTTTTTATGTTTGTCTCTGGGTGCAATTTGCGAAAACAAAGCAATTGTAGAAGAGCACGACAAACATTTTTGTTTAAATTAAAGAAATTTAATTTTAAATAATTTAATGATAGGCCCAAAAAAAATCCGTTTCGTTCGATTCTGAAAATGGATCAATTTCACAGATTCTTTTTTTTTGTGCTCTTCGATTGCCATTAATGGCGCAATTGGAGTTTTCAATCAAAATATTTAGACCGGCCTAATTTAAATACAGTCGTTAACAACCAAATGCATCTTTAGCCGAGAGTTGCCAAATAATCTTTAATCGTTGGTTGGGTAAAATTTTACAATTTTTTTATTTAGAAAAAAAAAAAAAAAAAAAAATAACAAATGCTGTTCATACGGACAGCCAGCAGACGGACATGGCTAGATCGTCCCGGAGATTCCTTATGCCTGTTACATACATTTACTGACGGCACAGTTATAATAATATAACAAGTATTGCTATTGTAATTCAAACGATACAGTGATAGGCCTGCTCTATCGCCCGATGTAGGCCTTTTTGTCTATTTCTAAAAGAAAACTGTAGAAAAATACATACATTTTCTTGTTTAGAGATAAAAAAATTGACTAAGAATATTATTTGATTTGAAAGATAATTTATATTTTATGTTTATCCAAGTACTTTTAGATACGCAACGCTACTAAAATTACGCCAAACGCTATACAAAAAGTAGATAACTATACCCGCAACCCATAGGGTAGAAGGGTATTATAACTTTGTGCCAACAGGAAATGTATGTAACAGGTAGAAGGAGGCATCTCCAACCCTATTAAGTATATATATTCTTGATCAGCATCAATAGCCGAGACGATCTAGACATGTCCGTCTGTCCGTATGAACACATAGATCTCAGAGACTATAAGAGATAGAGCTCTAATTTTTTCTACAGCATTTGTTATGTTTGCACGCAGATTAATTTTATTTCACTTCCACTTCCGCCCCCGCAAATCAAAAAATCGAATAACAAGCGTAATTTTAAAGCTGGTGTATAAATATGATTTCTGATAGTTTAATTGCTATCAGATAAAAATTGTGGAAGTTATTAAAGAAATACTTTTGTATGGCCAAAAACGAGTAGTTACTAGAGGTCTTCCGGTATATTGTGCCGTATATGGTATATTTGGAATGTGGTGCTATATCGATTTACCAAATATATCATTCGGTATAGTTTTAGTATTTTTGTAGTATTATCGGTATATTTTGAAAATAAAACCGCAATATTTTGCTTTTATTCAAAATGGGTGGCAGGTATCTCACAGTCGAGCACACTCGACTGTAGTTTTCTTACTTGTTTAAGTTATTAAGTAGGAAATTCAAATTAAAAAAATATATCTAAGTTAAATAAATTTATGATGCTTATAATTTTAACGCCAAGATGTAATAAAATTTTTTAAAGCACCAGTCCTTAGTTATTCTTTTCTTTTCAATACTTCTAATTGAATTTGATTTTTTTAAATAGTTCCTAAAGTAGAATTGGGATTGATTAAGGTCTCGTGTAGTAAACAGCGATAGAAAAAAAGGTCGAATGAATAAAAAATAACAAGTAGAGAGCAGTCTGCCATAAACCATACGTATGTAGCTGCAGGGGCTTGATGACTTAATTAATAAAAACAAATATTAAATTAGTTTGTTTTCAGATTAAACGGGTCAAAGGAAAGAAGAAATTTGTTGTCGCGCGCTTTCAACTTAAGCTTTTCACTTGTCTTCCTTTTAATTTAAATGTTTTCTCTTATTCATCAGTATTTGTATCCCTGTAACAAATAAAAGAATATGTTTGAAAGTAATATTATTGTTAGTAAACTTACCAAATTTGAACTAATAAACATTTTAATTATTTATTCAATAAATATCCACTAATGCGTGTAATTCATGAAAAGATAAAAGTCAATTTTGGTTGTACCAATTCATATAGTTGTATATTTGTTGACAATCCAGTATATATATTCTCTGCAGGGTAACAAAGTGAAATTTAAAATATATTAGTACACTTCGAAGACATTTATTACATGCATGCAGGCATTCAATAATTCTATACTTCTAAGCCTATTGAATAAATAAAAAGTATTATAAAAACATATCATAAATTGCTATCATATAAATATGAATGAATGTTCTCGGCCTAATGAATTTGTAGATGGTTGTGAGGTGGCTAAGGCTTCTAGATGGCGATAGAGAACGATGTCAAACATGAAAGTTAGCTGCGAATAGAAAATCTACAAAGTAGATTCATAAACTCCGCACAACTCCCACCACATAGTGCCTACCACCATCATGAAGGTCATCATATCCTTAATAACCGTCAGCGGTGGAGCCCGCGCATAGCATGATGATGATATCTTTTGGTAAATCGGCGTATTTAAGGCACTTACAGATGTCTCAACCAGTGCTGCCAGTTTAGCAATTTAGTTGCTAGATCTAGCAACTTTTCAAAAAATTTGCAACTTTTTTTTTGTAATGCTATTAGCTACAAATTTAGCAACTTTTTATTTTTTTTTTTTAGCAATTTTAGCTATTTTAGCAATTTTTCATTTATACTTTACCTAAAGCCTTTTTATTTTGTATACCCTTTCTCCTATTCACTGCAAAAATTCACAACGAAATCTGAACTTGTATTTAACTCAACGGTTCGATTATATGAGCTACTTGAACCAAAACCCTTTTAGTGATTTAGCAGATTTTGCGCTCAAAATCTTTTCCCTGCTATGGTCGAACGCTGAAGTTGAGCGTATATTCTCACAAATGAATATAGCAAAAAATAAATTACACAACTGTATGAGCCTTAAAACATTAAATTCGATATTGCATATAAGGTTAGTTTGAATTTAAATAATTTAAAACACGAGCCGATATAGCGACAGGTTTCTAACCCATAGAAGCAGACTCGCTAGGAGACTCCTACCAGCCAGACCGTTGAGGCGATTGAAGCGTCAAGGTTTTGCGAAAACGTTCACCCAATCGTAAACTTCACATAAACTCCTTAAACTAATATGAGGTTTGGTCCAAATAAATACATTTTTTACCTGTGTTGTTATAGTACTATTTTCTTCCTGCTGTACTGGTTCGATACTAAATAAAGAAGCTAATTATTTGAAAAAAAAAAAAATAATAATTAAAAAAAAAATAAATATTAACTTTATATATGTATTGGACTACAATGTTGCCATAATGATGTACTTCCCTACGAGCACTTAGTTAAAATTTCAGGAAACGAAAAGTACCCGGATAGTAAGGAAGCAGAAGAATTGGGCGAAATTTTAAGTATTTTGTAATGTTAACAAAAGAAGATATGAAATCCTGTTTATTTTAATTTTGATTTTTAATTGCAATATTTTATTCTCAAATTAATTAAAAATGTACATACTATTTGAAAAAGAACATTTAAAAGATTTAGCAATTTTTTTTTTGCAATTTTTTTTATAATTTTCAGAAACTTTTTTTTCTCAAATCTAGCAACTTTTACTCCGGAGAATCTGGCAGCACTGGTCTCAACTGCTGTTGTAGCATCAGTCTACTTTCCTGGCTATGTACCGAGTTGACCTGTGACAATTGCGGGACTTATCGAGTACTTCGAAAGAAAGCACATCCCAATCGTATTGGATACGATGTCAATACTCATCATAATGGTTATTTGCTTATCGACTTCGTTTGTAATAATAACTTTAAAATATTTATGTAGGTTCTGAACTGACATTAGAAACAAAGGTCTTACCGTCGATGTCAGTCTCTCGAAAAAGACGGAAGTGTAAAGTTCTAACCCATCAACATAACAGGTGCATTTGATAAAAGCTGCTGAAATGCCTATTGGTGGGAAACATAATCAAGCGAAAAGAAGTAGTGTGGAGCGAGTATAAAAGTATCCTAACTCAAAATAACAAATAATTAGGAATGCTTAGCGGAAGAAGATATGAGATTCTATTCAGTAGTCAAGCATAAAATGGCATCATCTCCAACGACATTGATTAGCGTCTTCGAGTTCTATAAGATACTCTCTTTCCAAGCAATATTTCGAACAGTGATATAACCCCGTGGAAAAAGCCTCCTATTCTATATTGAGAAGTATGCCTGTCAGATACGACCCCTTATCAATTATGCCATGGCTTGAGCAGTACAAGAAATAGGAATGAAACCTCAATGACAAAAGGGCTCTAAGTCCAAAGCTCAATATGTGAATGCAGTTCCTTCTAAAATTTTGTCTAATATATCACATTTAAAAAGTGTTTATCTGAGCAATAAACCTTGGAGAAATCAATCATATTATTCCCAGCAGAAGTATGCCCGATTGGGAGATGTGTCATGAATCTTGCTCGCATGTATCGATAAGCATCAGTGAGCAACAGTCTAGGGTGTCATTCATTGAACCAGACCCGTTCTATTGAATAGGCAAACACAAGACAGGAGAAATTATGAAAAAGGTGAGAAGTAATACCGACGTTTCAGCTGGTATAACCAGTGACTTTAATACTTTAAAGATTAAAAAAGAAGTAAAAAACCTACAGTCATGGTGTTCGAATGTAAGATACGAGTACTCGCTACCCATTTTTTAAGTATTCTTAAGACGGCTACTTCTGGTATATTAATAGACTATTACATTAACATTATGCACCAGGGCCATATCGGCTAATAATATATATACTTTATGTGGTTGGAAATGACTTCTGCCGTTTACATGCGTTTTCTGTAGGCACTAAATTATAATACCCTTTTCCCTACGGTGTCCTCGGACACGAAGAGTACACCTTTAAAAATAACCTTTAAAAACAGTATAGGACTATTTAAAGAGTTAAATATATAGAATATCTCTAAGCATGTCGCAGTTATTGCAGATTTGATTTGAACACATAGAATTTAAATGATTAATTAAAGTATTGAAAACTATTCTTTCGTATACTTGATTAAAAACATAGTTCTCGCTTTCATCATCCAGAGCAAATTATGTTATTAATAACCTTAAAATTTGTTATTATTTCTTTATAATGCTTCGCTATCATAGTTGTTAATTTGTCTTTAAAAATGGCCATATGTTCGAGTATATGTAAATATTGGCAGAGAAGAAGAGTTACAAAGAATATGTACTAGGAATACGATTACAATTAGTAAATTAAGTTCATTTTGTGCAAGTGCTGGATAAGAAAACAATTGAACATTTTGTGCACTTAGTTGATCGTGAGTTAACTTAAATGTGACTTAATTTTTAAAAAATTTGAATTACTTTTCTGTTTTTATCATATTTGGCATTTTGCTTTATTGGTTTTCCAAATAAATAAGTAAATTATAAGTCGAAATCGAAATAAGTTGCACATCGCTGACAGTCGCATAGCATCGCAATTTTCTGTTGTCTTATGAGTATATATTGAGTGCGACGCATTACCGTAAGTCTCAGCCATAATTCAAGCTGTAGGGAAAATTTAATTTCACATTTACATGTTCTTACTTGTTACTCAAATCCCAACAAACTAATTAGAATAAATGATCAATTTTAATTATAATGTCATTAAAAAAAATGTTTGAAATATTGTCATTTGTATTATTCTTAATTTTAAAATTAACATCCAAAAAATTAATGAATTAAATTAAATAAAAATCAAATTCATTGATGTTTGAAATAATTTTTTTTAAATAATATAAAGAATATTTCAAATTAATAAAATAATTTTCTACTAATAATAATAAATCTTAATAATTACTTAGAGCGTTGGTATATATTTGAAACCCAGCTAAGGAGTAGCCAACTGATGGACTGACTGCCCATTCAGAAAATATTCATTCAGACATAAAAAGCTTTATATAAAGCTCACTCTCATGCTGGCATATGTACATTTGGATATGTAAAACAACGACAAAGGTGCATACATATGTATGTATATAGATGTTTCAAACATTCATTACCAATGTCTCTTTAAATATGAATGAACGTATATTTGTATGTATACTGTGTTCATATTTTGTAGTCCTAAATATACTATGCATTTTATTTGTCAATGTATGTTGGCTTTCATTCATTGTCCTTCATATAATTTAATTTCACAACATACTTACATTTATAGCCACGCAATTATATTACAGAAATTCTACGCAAGCTTTTTTTTACAAATTCAATAATTTGTAACTACTTTGAAAACTTGATTTGCATTTTTATTATATAGCCTGCTTTATGTTAGTGAACCGCTTCGACGCGTCACGAAAACTGGACTAAATGTTCCTTCCTATCATGTGAACTTCGACACAGAATCCACACAGCATCCCTGACAAAACCCACAAGTTCCCACATACTTCCAATTGCTCGGTTTGAGTTTCCGATTCGGGTCGAATTTGTTCAGTTCAGCCTACACAAATTTATGCATGCATACATACATACATACATATTTCCGAAAAAAGTTCGCGCACGTGAATGAATATTTGACCAACAATTTTTAGCAAGGCTCTACATAATACTTATACTAAAGTCAAACCCCCAATTATCTGCAGTTGTCTACCGTTAGAAATGTACAACTTCTATATGTTATTTCAAAATATTAAGTTATTTTAATAATATTAAATGTTTTGTTCATATCGGAAATATTTATTTACGGGATAGAGATCCATTTACCAATTCTTACCAAGTAAACTTTAAGTCAATGTTTGTTATTTACACACAATTGAAAGTGCGTTAAGGTTGCTTAACTGTTACTTATATTGTATGTAAATTTATCGATAACAATTTTTTTATTAAGACAAGCAGTTGTGAACTCATACATTAATTTAAGTCTATCAAAATTCGATCTAAAATTTTTGCATTAGATTACCCAAAATACAATTTTTTGTCAAATAAATATTTTACTAAAAAAAAATTAAAACAAAAATACCGAATATACAGAATTCATTTGATCGGGATTTTTTAAACCATTTTAATGTGTTCGATTCATTTTGCTTGTCAAATACATAAAAATGTCGGATAAACAATTGACAAATACGTGATCAATCTCTTATTAAATTAAAAATATAATAAACATTGCGCTAGTTCAATAACTAACATTCTTACAGTAATAGCAAAAGGAAAAGGCAAAATGTTCGTAATTTATTGATTTTTAGCAATTGCTGTGACTGAAAAACTGAACAGATCCTAAGTAAATGCATTATTCTGTTCAATAAATATTATACACATTTAAATTAATTTCAAATACATTAAAATACGATCATATTGTTGTCGTTCACTCTTAAATTAAAAATAAATAATAAAAACAAAAAATTCTATTAATAAAAATTGTGTGTGTGTATCTTGTAAATGTGTATCTCATGAGTTCATGCAACGGTTCAAATGTATTTATATTGATACACACATCTGTTAACACATGCACATATATCTACTTATGTGTATATTAGTATATATGTATGTATGTACATATATGCGCTTAAACATCTTAGACATATGTACATATGTATATTCACATATAACAGTTCAATGAATTTATCTGCAATTCATCTTGTGTGTTAAAAATCTCATACCCTTGCAGATAAAATTTCAAAGCCACTTTTTTGCAATTTCTCAGATCTATAACTTTTCTGCAAATATGATGCCTCGAAGTATCACCGCTTACATCAACCTGAGCATAATAGTAAGCCTTGCACTTTATTCATCAGCATCTTTTAGTGGAATGGTTACTTCAAACGAAAACGAAGAGGACTTCCTAACACGAAGAGGTTAGTGTTTACAAAAATACATAATAAAAGTACTATGGTACGTTTTAATATTTTAAGTATTTCAGAATGTATCGTAGTATGTAATAGTTGAATTACTGTAAAAATATATGAATTTACTTTATCACATAATATAAGTAAACATTCTATATTAATGTGATTTCTCCAAATTGATTGAATAAAACTGCAAACCCATACGGTAAAGCGTTGAACTTACGAAACGGACTGGACGCTACCCATAGCGTAGAAGGGTATTATAACTTTGTGCCGGCAGGAAATGTATGTAAAGTATATGTATATATATTGATCAGCGTTAACCTCCGAGACGATATAGCCATATCCGTCTGTATGTTTTGTTACGCTCACTTCCGACCCTCAAGTCAACAAAAATCTAATAACAAGCGTAATTTTAAAGCTACAGCGGGTATTTTTTGGTATATTTCAGTTTTTTTGTTTCTTTAACGTATAATACCGCATTGTTTTGCTTTTATTCAAAATGGATAGCGAGCATCCCACGGTCGAACATACTCGACTGCAGCTTTCTAACTTGTTATGTTCGTATCTAAAAATTCTAACTACAGAACTAAAGTCGTTAGCACCATCCCCGGTATAAGCAAATATTCTCTACTATGTAGTTAAACTCAGGTTATTGAATTACACTAGTCGGCACAATTAATTGACGAAACTCTTTTTAGACTATTGAACTTAGCTTTGCTTGAAATCGTCAAATAACGGTGCGAAAATGAGGCTCAAAACAAAGAATCTATTTTTAGCTATGTGCACGCCAAATTTTATATCGTTTACCTTTTGCATTCTCTTTCTGCTGATAAGAATGCATGCAGACAACGGCTTTTTACGTGCCACAAGTATTTTGAAAGCATCTTTATGGAAATATTTTCACACTTTTAAGCACGCGATATAACTTCTTTGAGCAATATTCAACGTTGTTAGTAAAATAGAAAGTTATTAAAAATTAATAAATTAAATGGGTATAACTACTGAGCTAAGTTTGGTTACCAGATCCTCAATGGTAGCCAAGTTTAACGCTGGAATAGCAGTCAAAGACATTACCAATGAGTTTAAAGTGTCGCGCCAAACTGTGTACTACCAAATTAAAAAGTTTAAAAAGCATAATGACATGCGTAATTTAAGAAGATCAGGTGCTAAGCGCAAAACAGATCTCAGTGAAGACAGAGTCCTTGTACGGGAATTTAAAAAAATGTTTTTCTAAAGCCCCAATCCGCAGCAGATCAATTTAATTTGACAGCTAAAACACCAATTAGTGAGCGCACAGTCCGTCGACGATTAAATGAATGTGGATAAGACTTATAAAGTCATGGAAGTACCATATATAACAAAAGCAAACAAGCTCAAAAGACTGACTTTTGCAAAGGAAAGCAGTTCTAGAGGAGCGTTCTATGGACAGATGAAAGCTCCTTTGTGTATAAATCATCAAAAAATAAATTTGTTGTAAGATTACCAATGGAACAAAGGCAGAAAGGGCGGCCCGTTTGCCAAAAAGTAAGCCATGGTGGAGGCTGTGTGATGTTCTGGGGATGTGTAGCGTATAATGGACTGGGTGACTTCGTTCCTGTCACAGGCCTGATGAACCACGTGGTTGTTTACTTTTGACCAAAGCACAAGTCAGCTGTTTCAGCAGTCAAAAATGAAACGATCCGATAGCAAAACGATGACCAAAAACTTGTGAAAACCGGAGCACCTAAAAACGAAAATCTCGGTTTTGGTCCCAAAACGAAAAAGCAAAGTAAATACCGGAGCATGCCTGTATATTTGCGCATTTGGAATTGCTGAGTTGACCTTCACATACACTCCAGTATCGGAGTATCGATACGCTTCAAAATTTTATTTGTTCTGGGAACTGCGGAACAAAATGAAAAACGAATTTTGGAAAGTCGTTCTTTTTATAGGAATTGCACGGTAAAACACGATTTCGCGCATCTGGGAACGACTCCTAAAACTGAAATAAGTTATGTCGATATATACATATACATATCTACATTGGCCCACAAATCAAATCTATAATGTTCATTTAATTTGCTTCTATTGCCTTTGATTCTGTACTTTTTCCTACCTAAGTTTGTTTACTTTTTCACCATCAAACTTTTATTTGCATGATGCGGCTTTGGTGTAAGCACTTGCATCAGAGAATCGAATCATTGAAGCAGATGCACTTGGTCTAAATAGGATATTAGAGTAACTAAATAACTGCTAAATTGTTACTGATACATTTCGAAATTTAAAATATATTGCAGAAAATATATTGGAGAATTCGTATCATGGATTGATTCGAGAAAATGAAACATATGTGGAAATAACACCTTTAATTAAAGTCAACGAAGAAAAAATCTGCAATTTTCGCATTCTTAAGAAGCCATATCACGAAATTCCTTTTCAAGTAAATTACATTAACAACACTATTCAAATCAATTTTAAAATAAAACAATTTAATTAAAATTTTAGATTGAGTTGGTCAACAATTTGGGTATTCTAAAGGCACGGCGAACCTTGAATTGTGAGAAACGTAAAAGTTACCATTTTGAAATTGTTGCGATTTTTTGCGATGGAATGCCATCAAATTCAGCCAATGTGCATATCACTGTTATTGATATTAATGAATATGCGCCAACTTTTCTTCAACAATCATATGTAACGGAAGTCGACGAAGGGCGATTGTACAATGAAATAATTCGCGTCGAAGCTACGGACAAGGACTGCACGCCTCTTTTTGGCGATGTCTGCAAATATGAGATATTAAACAGTGATGAACCCTTCACCATAGATAACGAGGGTTCCATTAAAAACACTGAACCGCTTTCGCATAAAATATCCCACAATCATATTTTATCCGTGGTAGCCTTTGATTGTGCCATGAAAGAATCAATACCAATAATGGTCAGCATCAAAGTACGACGTGTTTGCGACGCTAAATTCCTTGGTATTCCGGAACGCATTGATTACACCGTAAGTGCTTATATCTAAAATCGACTTGTGTCTGTTTCTTCAGTTAATACCTATTAGATGTATAGGACAAATTAAAGAAGGATGTATATTTTATAGTAATCCAATCACTTATAAATTTAAAGAATCAAACATCGAGAATTATTTAATTTTGTTTTTGAAATTAATTGGTTAAGTAAACTTTTGATAAGAATTTAAATTTTTAGTTTATTTTAGGTTAAAGATGGGCTTAGGTCGATCGACCTCAAAAATAAAAACAGATATGGAATAAATGTGATGTGTTGAATGTAAGGAAGGGACATCTTTACCAAGGCCGGTGGTCAGCGATGTATGTAGCTTGTGCATGACTGCTCAGTTCTTAAAAGCATGGTTTTCCGAAGAATTGGAATCGTCTCCAAAGAAATGCAAGAGATTCCCAGAAACGGTGTTGGGCACTCTCTATTTCTTCCTCGCTTCAGAAATTCTTGAGGTGTTATCCTTAGATGCAGAGGTTCAGTACTACGCTTATTGTTCCGTCTTTTCGGTCACAGTAGTTTCTATTGGAAGTAGAATTGTATTGTGATCTGTTACACTACAATTGATTGTATTTAGATTGTCAATAGATTGTCTTTAGTTGATTAGGTTAGACTTTAAAACAAGCAAACAAACATATTTAATTTTCTGAACAAAACTATTTTTTTAAATTAATTTAAAATCTACGTAAATATTCGAAATACTTATTTCTGATCATTTACAGTCTGGTAGCACTGAAAATTTGCAATTATTTCCTAATGCTCGATTGGATCTCTGCAATATATTATGTACTACTGAGGACCTTACTATTAATGCAACAATTGCTCTAAAGGTAAGCGTAGTTCTAAGATATTGTTGTAATGCAAATAATTGTAGCATAAATAATTTATAGACCAAACACATATCGTTTGGATGTGATCGAGATATATCCAATTGTTCAAGTAACTCCAACTTAAAGGATCTTTTGCCACAAGATGCTATCTGGACTAAAGAATTGAGCTATGATGAAGGCCGTGAACCGATATTTCATTTCTCTGGATCAACAGGTGCTGTTGTGCCCAATAATTTGATTGGACATCATGACTTCTCCCTACTTCCATTCAGCATCATTACAATTTTCCGACATAGCAGTCAAAGCTCGAACAATAAACACGTAAAGGAGCACATAGTATGCAGTGCTGATGACCATAAAATGAATCGTCACCATATGGCACTATTTGTGCGTAATTGCCGTCTCATTTTGCTTCTTCGTAAGAATTTCAACGATGGAGATTTGAACATTTTCAGCCCTGCTGAATGGCGGTGGAAAATACCGCAAGTGTGCGATAATGAATGGCATCATTATGTTATCAACATTAATTATTCATCCAAAGTTGAACTATTTATTGATGGCATACGCTTTGAAAGTTCTATAGAGGAGCAACGCCATACAAATCCAGAGGTGATCGATGATTGGCCGCTACATGCTGCACATGGAGTGAACACGACGCTCTCTGTAGGTGCTTGTTATCAAAGTTCTGAAAATCGTTTAAAACATGGTTTTAATGGAGACATCTCGGAAGTGAAGATCTCTCTAAACAGTGTACTTTCAGTCGAAGAAATTAAATGTGGCACAAGCTGTGCTGAGCATTTGCTGCCATCAACTGAACTGCAATTGGACCAGTCTTTTGACTCATCTGATAGTCAAGTTCAGGTTAATGCACAAATGAATGAAATTTATATTCAAACACAGAGCAAGCAACACATTGAGAAGTTGATGCGTAGTCTTCAATATATTAATGATGTAAAAAAGAATCCCACAATTGGTCGACGTAATATTGAAGTTCGAACAAAAATGCAGTGTGCCAATCATAGTATAATTCGCCTCGCAACAGTTGAGACTTACATTATGGTTAACGAACCTATTATTGCTCCTGAATCAGTTTATACAGAAAATTTCTCTACTAATTTAAGTGGAAAATCTCCCTCCAGTGATTTTAATGTTATTTATAAAGTCGACAAATTCGAATCTCAAGTTAAGCCAGAAAATGACGTGCCATCCAAGTTTTTGACATCAGCAAAGATCACGATTACAGGTAATTAACCAATTAACTATAATATAACAAAGTATTCACGCACAGCGAAATTTTAAGCGCTTTATTATTTTACCTATGAATACCCGTTTTATTGTCAATAAGCATTATTATAACTGGCTGTTATTGTGGCTTTCATTTAGTAAGTCAACTAAAAGTCATAATAATAAAAAGCTCAGAATAAATAAACCTTCTCTATCACAATGATTGTTGAAAAATAAATTCAGTAAAATGAAAATATTCAATGCATTCAATGCTGGCATAATCTGTTGAAGCTCAATAAAACAAGTTAGGTAACTAACTGTGAAAGAAACACATCTTTACTGTTACAACATATACATACATATAACAAAAATCTACTACAATATTACAAAAATAATTTTTAGTGGGCAAACCATCAGTTTTAAAAGTTGCCATAATTTACAAAATATACTAAAATATCAATGAATGCATTCCAAAAAAACTAATAAAAACTAAAAAATGAATTAGGAAAAAAGTACCAGAGCTATTGTCAACACAGAGAAACTAAACATTTCGATAAAGACAGCTTAGTTGCAGAACGAAAGTAATAGTTCACAATTAAGAACGGGAATGTATTCAACTGCAATAATTTATATTAATACATACATATGTGCTATTTACGATCTTTTTGTATCTTAGGCGCCCAAAATAAACTAGTCTCGTATCAGGAAATCAAAACAGGCGTACGAATTTTGGATGGCATTCACATTGGCTTCTCAATAGATGGCAAATATAATAAAAATGTAAGCCGGAAAGAGAGTTTGGATTCATGCAGCGTAATTGTATTTCCGTCACTGAATCCGGATCATGAAGAGATTCAAATTGATGGCGATGAATCTTTGTCATCCACCATGGATATTCGAACAAACATCAATAAGGATGGCGTCGAAATGATTGGATCTGATTTAATTATAAATTATTTAAGCGTACTGCGGGCTTTGGTTTATAGCAATAAAAAGCCAGCTTATTATTTAAATCGTGTTTTTAAGCTATCTTGCATACAATTAAATTTACAAAATAAAAACGTCGACTATACGTTAACCTTGACCGTCCTACATCCAAAACAATCACAATCAAAGACTACAAATTTACCATCATCATCATCATCTTCGCCACTAACAAATTTAGATGGCAACAACAAATTATTAGCTTCTCTACATAATAATCCCCCAAGTGGAAGTGGAGCAGATCAAACACAAGGTAAATACATAATTTTGAAACACTTTATTTCCGCCTACATATTAATTATCTTGCAGATGGGAAGCTTTTCTCATATTCATTGTTACATACAAATATTGTTCAGGAGCCAAAATTACATGTCCATTCGTTTGTGCCCCGAGGTTAGTACTGATAAACAACAACGCATAATAATTAATTGATGTACTTATTTTTAATTGAAGCTGAAGCATCACATCCAACCATGCTTATTATACTGATCTGTGTCTTTATCGTCGTTGTGATTTGTGGCGTTTCGATTGCACGCTTAAGGAATAACCAAAAGTATGCAGATCGTCACCAGCCTATACCAAAGGTAATTATGCCAGTCATATAAGAAATTATTTAATTTGTCAATAAAAATCTGCTTCATTCGGCTCTTACTTACTTTGACTTTTATATTATACGGTATACTTTGAATGTAATAGTATACAGATATACCTAATATAGTCATAGTATATTTTAGTATTTTATCGATATATTAATTATATATATTTATCGAGGATGGGTAGCGGGTATCCACTCCGCTGTAGCTTTCTTACAAGAGAAATTCAACTCAGTTTATATTCAGCCATCAAGGCAAGACGACAACAAGGCAACCACGACTTAACAATAACACTCTGAAAAAAATGTTTTTAAAATGGGAAATAAAATTATTGTATTCACCTAAAATCTAAATTGGGACTCAGAACTCCCCATATGCTATGTATATGTTTTATCAGTATAATTTAAGTTGTTGATATTTTGGACACAATTTTATATTCATGGAACATATTATTTTATTTAAATGCTAGGTAATTCCTGTATCATGCTGCAAGTTTTGTGCTATATATGAAATTTAAATCATATACAATTAAATCGTATATTCTTCCCACATTGCGAATCAATATTAAAAACTCTCGGTCTTTTTTGTTGTGTTGTCTACAGGTTGCTGATGAAGGTTTGATCTGGGATGATTCTGCATTGACTATTACTATAAATCCAATGCAAGCAGATGTTACATCTGAAGATAGCTCGGATTCTGAGAATTCGGATTCGGATGACGAAGAAGGTATGTATATTCGCAAGATATAAATATGTTGTTGATGTATTATCTAAGTTATCTGTATTTTGTATATTCGACAGTTATAAAAGATGGATTCGCACACATTAATCAACTTGAATGGGACAACACCAATATGTTTTCATCAGCAAACTAATGAGTACGTGCGTGTGAGATGAAAATGCGATTATCAATAAAAAAAAAAGTTACAAATAACAATATGTAAATGTGCTTTTAAAATATAAAAAATTACACAATCTATTTATCCTAAAGTAACCCGCTAATATACTCCTCTATAGGGTGCCAGCACATCAGTGCATACATATGTAACCAAATCAACATACTAATCATGGCTGCAAAATAGAAGAAAAATGTGGAATAACTTTTTTGGAGGTATTAACATTCCAAATTATTAAAAAAGTTTTAATATTCAATTAATTATAATTTATTGAAATAATTAAAATATAATTATTTCTGTAATTAAAATAATTGCATTTCATTGTATTAAAATTGAATTAACTATAACATTTGTTGATTTTTTTGTGTACCAATATTTCCACAACAAAAAAAAAAATATATATATATATGTATGTATGTATGTATAGTATGTTTCAAAATGCACAGCTTCCTTGATAATAAATGTATAGCAATTACATTGGTGGGTTCTTTAGGTGTGTATGTACTGTCATTCATATCGAATTAACTGTGCAGATAAAAATAATCTATGTAACTGTAACTAGCATATAGTACAATTACAAAACATCAATGGTCAAAAACAGTAAACTTATACATTCTAAATAAACAGTCTAAAGTAAACACATTTGGTCTGCCAAAAATTTGATGTTTTTTTTAGTTAAAATAAAACTGTTTTCTTATACTGTGAAAATGAATTATTTAAACGAAATCGTGTTATTATCGACAATGCTTCGACAAATAATGCTAAAATAATATTCAGGTGGTGCTTTGTCTAAATTAAACGGTGGGTGGATCAAAAGTACATTATCAGACTCTTGCAACTTTTATCTTGACATAAAAAGAAATGAATGGTTGTTTTAGTACCGTATTTTTTGCCCTTAATGCGCAATTTTCAGCTGCAGGGCCATTTTGTTTCGCAGTTGCCAGCATAAAATTAATGTTGAAGCGTATCGATTCTCCGATACTGGAAAGCAGGATGTCAAATCAGCAGTTCCAGCATTAAGATGGATAGTGAAAAAAAAATTAAAAATAAACCGTCTGAGGCATTTCTAGCTCAGAGAAAAATCATTAATTATATTAGAAATTTAATATAAAAAATACTGTTCCAATATTGGCATTGCATATGTATATTTTTTTTGGTTGACTTTTAATAACATTTTCATTGATTAGTGGACTAAACCATGCCGTCTTTTACACATAAATAAACAGTGCCGCTTGGCATCTACATATTTCAGTGCACTAGATATTGGTAAAATAGCTTAATGTTATAACAAAATCTACAGTTATAACAGTCGTATACCAACCATTTATAATAATAATTTAAAATTCATACTATACATATGTATGTATGTCTTTTCCAACGATTGTTTAGTGATGTTTGCCTTGATTTATTTGCAACTCTTCGAAATGCAGGTCCAAGTCAACATGTGGGTACATTTTTGTCACTTCTGACTTCAAGGTATTGTAAAATTCTGAAAAATGTATTAATCGCCTTAATTTATCTTTTCCAGGAATATTTTTACATTTACACTATAAATAAAAGGAGCAAATGTTCAAATTAAGAGTTGTTTCTATTTTGTATTGCATTTTATTTTAACAAGTGAGAAAAGTCGAGTGTGCTCGACTGTGAGATACCCGCCATCAATTTTGAATAAAAGCAAAATATTGCGGAAAATACTACAAAAATACTAAAAATATAACAAATGGTATATTTGGTATATCACGTTCAAAATATACCACATACGGCATAATATACCAGATTGTCGGTCAAGCAACTAAGACGAAACATATGGACATTTTAAATGACTAGAACAATTCTGGATGTTCAAAATTAACCCAATGTAAAGAAAAACGAAGAATATCATATCAAATGAGCGAAAAAGCAAGTGTTTCATCTTTTATTAAAATAGTAACCACGGACAGAAAACTATTTATCTTTCTAGACAGTAAAGGGTTCAAAGAAATAATGGATCCAATATATAATGCACTTGGCATGCACCATTCAAATGGTCCACGCAAACCTGGCTTAAACCGATATTATTACAAGGACTTTAGGCATGATTGAGCTCGGAGAATCTGACTCTGGAATATACATGAAGAACATAATTCTAGAAATCTTAGATGATTATGGAATATCACTAGATCAAATCTACAGGTAAACACTACATATACATAATTATTAAGAATTTTCATATTCATGCACATAGCATTACGTCTGATAATGGGCGAAATATGATAAAAGCCAAGTCCAAGTGTTAAATGATGCCACAGAGGAGTCCCTTTTTGAAGAAGATACAGAAAGAGAGAATCTTCTGAATATACTGGATTGTATTGAACTTGCTAATATACACAAAGGAGATCGCCAATAAAATAAGTTCCAGAAACATATAGTTTAGTAATAATAAGTTGTATATAAATATGTATGTATGTTATATATATATATATATATATATATATATATATATATATGTAGTGACATAACCACTACCACACTCATTTCTCGTACGTGACACATTCTCGTAATTATTCCCCTATCTTCCAAAAGATCCTCTTGCATTCACATAAATATATTCTAAACATAAACTTGTCGCGACAGCGACCAATCATAACAAACAAAATGTGCCACTTCACGCCACTTTCAAAGTCCAAAGATCAATTAAAATTTTCCATTGCAATTTGAGGACTCAGCATTAAAACACTAACACATACACAAAACAGTACAAATATGTTAGCTCTAAGTCGCAATAAGAAGTTTTTTGGTCAAACTCAACATATTGTAAAGTTAGTTTTTAAAGACACTTTTCTCAGACAAAACGCGTAGCCCACTTTCTTGCAATTCCAATAAAGTTCGTCTAAAAGTAAATTAAAATAAAATCGTTTGGTTTATTTTTCATTTACCCTTCGTGTAACGCGAAAAACACAATTATATACGGTGGAATCCGGTTATAGCGACTTTCAAGGAACCGATGATTTTACGTCATTGTACCCGGAAGACACACTTACCGAAAGGAGCAAAACAAATTTTTGTTTGGTTTTCATACCCGCTACCCATAGGGTAGAAGGGTATTATAACTTTGTGCCGGCAGGAAATGTATGTAACAGGTAGAAGGAGGCATCTCCGACCCTATAAAGTATATATATTCTTGATCAGCGTCAACAGCCGAGACGATATAGCCATGTCCGTCTGTCCGTCTGTGTGTCTGTCCGTCTGTCCGTATGAAACACTGGATCTCAGAGACTATAAGAGATAGAGCAATAATTTTTTTTCGACAGCATTTGTTGTGTTTGCACGCAGATCAAGTTTGTTTCAAATTTTTGCCACGCCCACTTCCGCCCCCGCAAATCAAAAAAATCGAAAAACAAGCTTAATTTTAAAGCTAGTGGAAAATCACAAGAGTATTTGTAATATATTTTTCCGCTTTGCTCGCGAACGAAGAAAAAGGGACCTAATTGCTGTTGAGCAACGAAACAAGAACGATAACGAAAATGACGACGAGAGCAACTTGAAGGCTTTATTGCGCTCTCGCTTCGCCCTAATTTTAACAACTTCATTTTTGATGCTCTTAAATTAATTCAACCAACTGCGCCAACACAAGCCCCTATGAACGGCTGTGCCTTCATACAACTGGCAGAGGCGCCAGTTCGTATATTGGCTGCTTGAACATTCCTCCCGCGCCAGCTCGCACGTCTGCGACGCGCACCGCCCCGTCCTTTCCTGGGTACACCGCCACGACTCGTGTCACCATCCACTGCATCGGCGGCTGGTTGTCCTCTGCGACGACGACGAGCTCTCCGACTTGAAGATTTGGCTGCGACTGGTCCCACTTGGCCCGTGCCTGCAGGCCCAGCACATACTGCCAGAACGCTCGCTTGAGCGTCAAGACAGCTCGTCATCGCCTTAAGCAGCTCAGATCCTTCTGGTTCGGGGTCCGCGACGCTGTCGGTGCCACCAGTACGTGCCATGGGGTTAATGCCTCGCCGTCGATTGGGTCTTGATTGACGGCACCTAGCGGGCGGGAGTTGAGAACCGCTTCGACCGCCACGACCACGGTCTGCAGTTCCTCGGCCGTGAGCAGAGCGTTGCCCACCGTCCGTTTGAGTAGGTGCTTTGCAGACTTTACACCTGCCTCCCATAGTCCTCCGAAGTGAGGAGCCCTCTACAGTATGAACGCGAATTCGCATCCGCTTTTTGACTCGCTTCCTTAGCTCCTCCAGATGGCGACTTGCTCGGACGAAATTCGTCGCGTTGTCGTCATGGACTCGGCGCGGGCATCCTCATCGACCAACAAATCTTTGGAAAGCCGTTAGAAATGTATTAGAGGACAAATCAGACACAATTACTAAATAAAAGCTTTTGACGAAAACAAACGAACAACGCTATGTACGACTTGTAAGGCGGCTTTCCGCGAATCCTGTAGGAGGTCTCAACTGGGCCACAAAAATCTACGCCACAAATTGAAAATGGGCGGAACGCTCGGAGCCGATCATCAGCCAAATTTCCCATAATCTGGGTAAGCAGAAGAGGTTTGCATTTAAAACAACGAATGAATGATCGGACTGTCTGACGGCAGAGCTCTTGAGAATTGCTTAACCAAAGTCGTTCTCTAAGAATGCTCACGAGCGGTCTTGGGCCAGCGTGACAGTTGGTCAAGTGAAGGTACCTCACATAGCTACGGGAAAATTGTGTATAATTTCTACGATTTTACTGAATGCTTCTTTCAGTTCTGATGCCGTTGGAACATGTTCAAATTGAACTGTTTTGTCTTTACATCTTCGAATAAAACGGAACACATAAGTGAACTCTCAACAGACTTATGTGCGACGAAGAATTTTCGATCGATTCCACTAGATCTGACTTTACCACCATAGCTTTCAGTCCAACAACTGTTTTGCGCACTTCCAAATTTTACGACTCTTCAGAGACGAAATGGTGGTTAATTGGCCATGCGTCGTGTGATTCTTTTAAGAATGACGGACCACTGAACCACATTGACGCGCCCAGTTCAGTTACATCGCAACCTCTCGATACAATGTCTACGGGGTTTTGCTTAGTTGGAACATGACGCCATTCCAAGCTCTCTGACCACTCTTGAATGTCGGCCACTCGATTCGACACGAATGTCGCGAGAGTGGAAGGATGTGACCAGATCCAATGAAGAGTGACTTTTGAATCTGACCAAAAAACTTTCCGTTCAATTGGTGATCGGATTAGCCTTCGGATGCGGTGGCAGAGTTCTTCAAGAAGGTGAGCTGCACACAACTCATGTCTAGGAAGGGTCTTAGTCTTAATGGGCGCTACTATTGATTTGGAGGTTAGTAACAATGTTTTGCAACCTTCTGCAGTATGAGCGCGAACGTAAATACACGCCCCATACGCTCTTATTGAAGCGTCGGAGAAGCCATGTATCCTTATCGGTGCCGTAGGCTCTGCAAACAAATATCGTGGCACTTTTAAGTGTTGCAATTGCGTCAAATTTGAATTAAATTGCTGTCACGATGTATCCAATCTCAATGGTATGGATTCGTCGCACTCCAACTTTTGGAGCTAGAGCTCTTGAAGCAGTATCTTTGCTTTTATAATTAAGGGACTCAACAGGCCAAGCGGATCGAATAACCGCGATGTCACCGAGAAAATGTTCCGTTTTGTCTCTCTAAGACCCATGAATGATCCGGAATTGGAACACGTCTTCATTTGGCAACAAAATCACACCTAGAATCTTGGTTGTGTCAGTCTCTGAGATTGTTATCGCTGATAGTTTCTATCAGCCTCGTGCACCATATCTTGGCGGTACATCTTTTTGATGTCGGCCGTGAATGCATATTTATGCAATCGAAAACGAAGCAAAGTCGAAAACAGCTCCTCTTCCGACCATAAGAACGGCCAACGGACAATAGGTCAAAGAATGTTCAGCACCGATAATATCAATTTTCTGCGGTTTGAAGAAATAGGGATCCGCTAGCTGAAGATTATCAGGTATCTTCCAGCCACTGACATTCACAGTGTGATCTGGCTAATATCCTGATTCACCAATGCCAAGCAAACTGAGGCACGAGTCTTCTCTACGCAAATGCAATCGCTGAGCTAGTTCCTCAGTCACAAAATTAATTTGTGACCCAGAATCCAGCGAAGCTCGGGCTAAGACGAAATCGCCTGAATTCGTCTTTCTTTTTATGACTGCTGTGGCCATGCCTTGCATGCGAAGTGGATGGACGCTCAGGCTAAACAGCGGAGGGACTCGGGGGTGGTAACACTACTATTTGTAGTTGCAGAATATATGTGAAGCAAAGTATGATGTGAACGGCTGCACACACGACACTATTTTGGCTTACATTTGGTGACAGTGTGACCCATCCGAAGACAACTTATGCATAATGCAGTTGTTTTTGCGTGGTCTATGTTTAAATGCCAAGGCAGCAAACATAGAGCAAGTAAATTTGGGTCTTTTGCTTATTAAGCTGTTCGGCTTGACTATCAGACTTTCTCGAATTCTTAGCTAACAAGTGCTGATATCGACGATTAAGCACAGTTTCACATTCACTCCATAATGGAATCTTCGTGTAATATAGCTGCTCATCCCACTTTATTTTGCCACTGCATCAACTTTGTGCATGACCAGGTGAATAAGAATTGCATTTTCAATCTTCTTATCATCACCTGTCGACAACAATAATCCTTATATCGCAGAGACAGTGCCAATCAAGTATCTCAACGCTGAAGCGGAGAACTACGAAATCTTTGGCAAGTTGAAAAGAGCTGCTATATTTTCATTAAATATCAAACAATCATTGTCATATACTCTTTACAAACTTGCCATTGCTTTCTCAAAGTTGTCCTCAGTGACTTGAAACGCTCTCACCATTCCAAGAGCCTCACCAGAGAGACATGCAATGAGATGATTGAACTTCTCAATGCGCGGAATCGAATGGTCATTATCAACAAGAGTCTCAAACAAACTGATAACATTTTTAAACTTGGAATACTTTCCGCTGAACTTTGGCAATGACAGCTTAGGCAGACGGGTGCGAGGAGCGGCAATCGGCTGAATTGATGTATTGGTGGATGATGTATCGGCCAACAATTTCACCACCGCCTTCAGCCTTGCCTTTGCCAACAAAAAAAAAACTAGAAAAGAAACACTTTTTTTTATACCCGCTACCCATAGGGTAGAAGGGTATTATAACTTTGTGCCGACAGGAAATGTATGTAACAGGTAGAAGGAGGCATCTCCGACCCTATAAAGTATATATATTCTTGATCAGCGTCAACAGCCGAGACGATCTAGCCATGTCACCTAGATCTCAGAGACTATAAGCATTTGTTATGTTTGCACACAGATCAAGTTTGTTTCAAATTTTTGCCACGCCCCCTTCTGCTCCCGCAATTCAAAAAATCGAATAACAATCGTAAATTTAAAGCTAGAGCAGCGAATTTTGGTATATACAATAACAACTATAGTAGTTGTGATTCCTGAAAATTTAATTTAATTTAATTCCAAATGGCGTACAACAACAATTAGGGAGCGCCACCCGGGAGCGCCATGCAAAATCAAAAAGAGTTTTTGTAATATATTTTTCCGCTTTGCTCGCGAACGAAGAAAAAGAACGATAACGAAAATGACGACGAGCTGTAACTTCTGTTTTTAACTGCTTTTATAATTTCAATGCTAAGTTACATTAAGCCTAACTTAACTAAAGCGGCGAAGCGAGGCGAATTCGCTCAGAGAGCAACTTGAAGGCTTTATTGCGCTCTCGCTTCGCCCTAATTTTAACAACTTCATTTTTGATGCTCTTAAATTAATTCAACCAACTGCGCCAACAACTAGAGTCGAATTTTGGTATATACAATAATAACTATAGTAGTTGTGATTTGGTTGCGATCAGATATGTTATTAAAGAAATACTTTTGTATGGCAAAAACGCCTACTTACTAGGGGTTTTATTAGCTTTGGCTGACAATCGTGAATATTGTGCGGTCTATGGTATATTTCGAATGCGGTACTATATCGATATGCAAAATTTGGTACATTTTTAGTATTTTTGGTATATTTTGATACCACAATATTTTACTTTTATCCAAAATGGGTAGCGAGTATCTCACAGTCAAGCACACTCGACTGTAGCTTTCTTACTTGTTAGTTTATAACCAGTAGATGTTTTTTTCCTTCTACTCCTACTTCTAAGGAATCGAAAGGAAGGAAGTTATTATATGACCGTTTTTTTTTTTTAATTAATCGTTTTACACAGATTAATGTATTCCTTTACTGATTTAACTTACCATATTCTATATGGACTTCGATGAGTCTTGTATGCTTTATCAATTACTTTTGCTTTTTCTATTGCTAATTCTGATTTTCACTATTCATTTTATTAATTTGTTCTCGATGATAGGATTGGGTTGATTCTTTTGGCAACTGCTACCAGAATTCTGTGATCGAATCTTACAGAATTTATGCTTAGCCGATGCAATTCTTTTAATCTCACCCGCTAACTTAATCGGTTTGGTGTGGCTTGTTATTTTCCTGTCATCCTTTGATGATCACGGATCTCTATTTGGGATAATAATCTTATGTGATTAACGCACTTAGTAAACGTCTTGCACTCTCGGTACACAATTTGTTATCACGCACTAAGAAACTGTTTTGCTCTATCGATACGCGATTTGACCGAAATGTTCTTCGACGCGCTTAAAAATGGTTTGCTCTTTCGATACGATGATTTGTATTGAATTAACATAATTACAACAAAATACTTGAGCAAGGTTCCAACTGGAACTGTTCTTTATTGATTCAAATTAAAGACTAAAGAATAATTCTAAAGTTGTCTCAATATAAAGCTGTGAGTTTCAGCAGTGGCGTTGTCTTCTGATTGGTGAGTTGGTTGCATTTCGTAATGTTCTTGGAATGGCAACTTGCTACAACAGCAACCATAAAGCGAGGATCAGAGAGAGCTAAAAGACGTCCCATATATCAACATCTGCAAAATCCTAACTAAAATGAGGTACATGCAGACTATCAGAATCCCTAAGAGTAACGGAAAGATCCGAACAACGCTATTTAGAACAAATATCCCCAACATTGCTTCCACAGACATGTGCTGGATGTGTTGGCCAACTTGGCTTTTGGTCTTTATGGAATCTTACAGGAGCGCGCAGAAAGTTGGACAGACGCTAATTTTGGATATTAGATGTGTGGGAGTTGCAGGTCGTAATATTTCAGGTTGTAACTTACATACATATGTATATTACATATACATGTGGTAATCAAGGCTATTCCCAGTGTCTTAGCAATGTACGATACATCATGAAATTTCTGGCCCAATTAGCACTTTAGGGTACCACTATCGAATGGCAAATCCTCCTTTTCGCAGCATCACCTTGGTATCACAGTAAATTCGAGTAACTTCTGCAGTGAAATGCCCTCTTCCCACAGATCTAGATTTATTGAATATGTGTAACTTTCATACTTTAGCATTACCTCCCCGTAAATTTGCGCAAAATCCGATCTTGCATCGCAAGCAAACTCAAGCAAGTTCAAATTGACGGTATTTATACTCAGTGTTCATCTGTTCCACAGTTTCCAATCGCTCTTCAGTCAAAAAAGCGTTTAGTGTAGCTAATTGAGGCTTCAGTCCCGACCACTTTGACTTGAATGATTTAGCATTTACTTCTCGCACTGTTTTGCTCACCATTGGAAACAAATGCGTTAAGTTAATAAACTGCACTTTAACACAAAGTTGTCAATAGAACGAGGAGACACAGCAATGACCGACTACCGTTGTAATATATTCGCTCTCGACCGTGAGAGCAGTATGACTGTGTGTGTGTGATTGTGGTTATGGTTGAGGCGGAACCAATATATAAAATCGTTGTTTTATTTTTTTTTAACATTCGCGTTACGCGAAAACATATATATTATATGTATATCACGTTGAGGTTCACAAGGTTTCTCGCCCACTCTGCAATACATTATGTGAAATTAGATAATACGTTCCCTAATAACCTGTATATACACATGCATACCTACGAGTATTTATGAATCCTGAAAAGTTGATTGTTATTAGACCGTTTTAGAAGTTATCTAAGAAATAACTCAATACCAGAACACGACCTCTGCAGTGACACTGCAATATTTTGTACTCGTATATTTTGAATGTAATAGTATATCGATATACCAATTTTAGCTTTTAATTTATTTCACTATATTAATTTAGTATCGCACAGTTTTGATTTTGAAGATTTTATAGATCGCATTTCCAAGTCAAGCAAACTCGACTGTAGCTATTTCTATTCAAATAGCCAACGGTTTACATAAGTTAACACCAGCGTTGGTTGCATAGAACTGCAAGTTACAAAACACACCGCAGCGCATAACCAACGACACGTGCGCGGCGTCAGCTGTATTTCGGTCATTAACGTCTGGGAACCAGACGGTAACCCGATCCTCTAAAAGCTAGCGGAAACGGCAACAACAACAACCACACCAGCGAAGACGCAATACCGCCAACTACAGATACAGCAGTTGCAGCGGTACGATAACAGCCACGAACCAGCAATAGTAATTGCAACAACTACAATTACAACGGAAACGAGAACAACAACAAAGAAGCAATGGGAACGATGGACAGAGCAGCGCCGCCGGCAGAACAACAAGCAGAGGTGTCTTCATTCTTTATCAAATCATAATTAATGTTTAGTTTATAGTTTGGAATCAATAAAATAAGTCGAGCTTGTCTCGCATTTATATTTTTTATAAATTCAAAGAACCATCGTTCTTATTTCATTAAGTCACCTCTGACCGCATAAACATAAAACTATGATTTTATTGTTATTTTTCTTTTCAACACGTTATTTTTGAATGAAGATCAAGTTTGTATTAGATTTTCGTCATGCCAACTGGTTTCCCTGTAAATCGACAGACAGACTACTAAAATCTTCATAATAACTGTAGACAGTGAATACATATATATTTATTTCACGATCAAATGTAGAAGTATTTTTCGCGTAACTAGCTTAAACCATTCTGAAAATTTTACACTTTCCATTAAAAAAATCAAGAACTATTTCTAATTATTAAGTTCTATATAGATGGGTTTGAGTCCGGCAAGACACATGCCGATTAATTTGCAAGTGATCGCGATCAAAAACGAATCAAAATCAAAAGTTTTCAAAATTAAAAATCAATATTAAATATTCTACTTCGAAGACAGTTTAGTACACCTTTTCCACATCTTCCACGATTTTGAATACATTTTATTATTTTCGAAAATTTTTATTATATAATCATGTAGTAATTGTTTATATAATGTATATATTTATTTTTATATAATATATACTTTGTGTAAAGTTTTTTTATAATCGACATCAGTAATATATCTCGCCGTTAATGTCGATTAAAGTTAATTTATATGAAATGTATTTTTAGAGATATACTTCCTTACGAACACAATGCGGATATTCATTATGATTACTATTTATTTTAGTTTTATTTTACCGTTACAAATGTATCTTTCGGTTTTAATAAGAAACATTTATAAAATATTCGTTGTAAATATTTTAACTGCCATCTACACAATTTATGTAAAAGCTTATATTTTTATTCTGGTAAAAAAATATTGTCCATGCAATTCTGAATGCATGGGTACAAATAGTTTAATATTTAGTTATTCCAATATATAGAAAAAACTGGAAAATAAATTTAAGTAAACACCTTGTTATAGTAGAAAGAATGTATAAGAAACTAAAGAAATAAATAACTAGGTACCAACCATCGGAGTTACAAAAAATTTAATTATTTATTTTGATATATTTTCTGCCAATCATTAATATAACAACTAGTTAAAATTAAATGATAAAAAATAATTCAATAGATTTGTCTATAAATAAAATAAATAATTTTTAACATTTTATAAGTACTTCATAAAATGTATAAATAATTTTACTCTTTGTATTTATTATCAATTTTATAATTAAAACTTAAATCTACATCTTAGAGTCAAATGTATAAATTTTTAGTTTTTTTTTTTATATTCAGACATAGAAAATGTCTTTTAATGAAATAAATTTTATTAATTGAAAGAAATGCATTTTTCTTGAGTAATTATTAAATAATTTATTCTCTCACTCTTTATTTGCTTTAAGGGTTTCAAGTAACTAAAAAAGAAAAAAAAACTATGTAAATTGTCTTAATATATAAAAATATATATTCTGATTCTTATTCATAATTTTAGATACGATTTTTTTTAGTTTATATTTTTTTAAATTAAAAATGGACGAAAGACAAATTAAAAAATTCTTACACAAAATTAAAAAAAAATCATTAATATCTCATTAACTAATCTGATTCTCACTGCAAGATATACTATTGGTATGAACCAATCTTTCATCTGATTGGCTGTAAATATATAAGTCTTATTATTCACATTAATAGTGTAAGCAATGTATAAATTATAAATGTATGTAGATATATTGTTTATCCTTGCATATTATTTCACATATTTAAAGAAATAAATATATGGATATTATAAATATTATATGTAATATATGCTCGTATATATGTGATTTACTTAATATTATCTGCTTATTTATCAGTCATCTTATCCTAATACGTTTTATTTTTTTGTATTTGTTTTGACAACGAAATTATAGAAAGCCAAAAACCTATTAAATCTTAATATTAAAATCAATAGTACATTCAAGTCTACTACATTCGAATGACAATATTATTTTTTTGTATTGAACATTTATATTTTTGAATTTGATTTATATTTTTATCATAAATAAAGTCGTTGAAAGCAATTATTGTATAGTATTTTTCTAAAATTTCAATATTTTTTTAAATCAGTTTTCATGAAATGCTATGCCATTAAATTGTTTTTAATATTGGTATATACATTTAAATAAATAAGTCACTATTATATATATATATATATATATATATATATATATATACATTTACATAAATATGTTAATGAGCGCTTTTTCATTTTAGCCTGCTAAATAAATTATATAATTTTCATGATACCCTGTTATAGCATGGTGCAAAGGATTATGAAAATACATTTTTGTGATTACGCATGGTAATTATTGGAAGTATATTAGATTCTTAATTAAAATCAATAAGTAGCCAGAGTATCTTGTTATATACACACTAATATCATCTAATAAAATAATTGTAGAAGATATATGTAAGTATAAAATGTCAATTTATTAAAAATGTATTTATATTATGTTATATCCAACCGAATAATAAAACTTAAAAATATTAATGTGTCGTTTGTATTTGGCGTTATAATAAGATTATTCCATATAGCGATATGATCGGCTTTTCATTATAATAATTATTTATATCCTGACTAATCAGCATAACTAATTATCTTTGTTTATATACCCTCGCAGAAGATACTTTATTCAATCTTGGACTTATTGAAAACATACGTATATTGTTAAAGATCGATAGTGAAATATATTTTGAAATTGAATTCTATCAATATGTCGCCACCAGAGTTTAGGAACTTTCTGCAAGGGTATTTTCTTTTCAGCCTATTCAAAACAATCTAAACTTTGGTTCAATACCTACTATAATACTATGAGTAATTATATATGTATATTCATAAATAATATGCGAGTGGAATTTCTAATCTTTGTTGAAATGTTTGAATTTTGAATCATTGCGTGTACAAACCAAATCAAAAAGACTATATGCTGCAAATGATTTAATGCAATCGATTTAAGCTAAAATACGCATAGCGTGGTAGACAATCGAGTGACAGATTGGACATATAGATTCCATAGAGACGCAGATTTGATTAGCGCAGTCCATGCAAAACATATTGTGTCCACAAGGAACTAAAGCTGTAGTCACTTCTCTTTTATTGCACACAAAGCATTCGCGATGTACTTGATGCATTTTAAGAGGGCTGCCTGAAGGGCGTAGCAGTAGATTATGGCATGATGGTAAATCTTGAACAAGACTCTTTGTCGTTGTCTTTAAAATGTGTTGTTCCGCAAAAAGTGAGTCTGTTGGGCTTATCGAAGCAGTGGGCGAGCAATGCGAATGCGATGCCGTCGTTGTGACCACATTTACATTAACTCCAGTCGTTGGCTGATTCCAAATGCTCGGCGAATCACCAATGCCCTCATCTACGTCAATGGAATCACTTAAATTCTTCCAAATGTTTAAGAGCTCTGGAGGTGTATTGTTCATACTTTGACTGCTATTGGCGCTATTATTTGTGCTTTTTGTTGATGTTGTCGATGAGGCCGATGAGCAGGATCGAGTCAATATATTAGCCGAGCTTAAATTGCACTGAGCAGCTACGTTTGCATTTGCACTCGATATAGCTGATACAGATATAGATGCAGGCGAACAAAAAGATAAGCTCTTGTGCCTATTTATACCATGTGTCGTATTGCGACATGAGCTACTCGACTTCGCACTATTATTCGAGTTTGTTAAATGATTTCTGGCATTCAAATTTTCATTTAATTTATTTGGGGGATCATTTAGTTCACCAACAGTTGACGAAGGTGGCAAAATTGACGTATTTACAGCAGTAGCAATGTCCACTAGTTCAACACTTTCAAAGCAATTTGACAAACTTGTAATTGTTGAAGTTGTAACTAAATTCGAAATGTTTTGTGTGTTATTGGCAGAAGTGAAATTACACGACATTGCATCTGAATCAATCGCATACATAGAAGATAGTATATCCGCGTTAATGTCATCGTTCAATATTTGCGACATTGTATTTATAGTATTCATAGGTGATGTATAGTCAGTCGACGAATCTGTTGATTCAGTACCATTTTCACTGCCCTGTGTACTGTTGTTACCCGTCCTTAATGCAATGTGCGCCTCAATTTGCTTGCGTGCCGTTTCGACATTCTCGGGCAGTCCGGTTACCTCAAATATCGGCTCTTTTTCCCTTGACGGCGTGACAATATATGTTTGTGTCTCCTGTTGTATATGCTTGATGGTTGCACCTTTAGGTCCAACCACCAAGCCCACCACTCTATATGGTACGCGAACCTGTATGGTAATCTGGCCTGGTAAACATGGTGGACCCGTCTGGGTTGTGCGAGCAACAATACCGATGCAACTATTTAAGGACAAGCACGTTGTACTATTTTCCGTTAGAGCGGTGCTGCTACTATTTGAACCTTCCATCGAGGGCTTGCGCGACGCCCGAATTAAACTAAAATGATCCGCTGCTGAGAGTATTTCACGTTTAGCCTTGTTCACATCCTCCTTGCGTCCTGTTACCACAAATACAGGTTCTTCACCCCGAACTGGGGTCTTGATATAAGTATTTGTTTTTGCTCTCAGTGCTTTAATTTTGCATCCTAATAATAAGAAAAACTTTTTATAGTTGTGGATTAAAGTTTTTAACTATAGTCGAAAATATTCAACTTTATCTTAGAAATAACCAGTTAATATTTGCCCTCAAGTGCAAAAATAAAGTTAAATACGAAAAAACTACAGTTCAGAGGCTTTAAATTTGGGAAACGTTCACATATTTTAGAAAAAAGGATTTAAAAAAATTGTTATTTCAAATGTTGTGCTGTTTCTTCATGACGTTTAGCACTGTTAACAGAACGATATTATTAACCTTACCGTTCTATAGTAAGAGTGATCGTTCAACAGCAACGTCGAATGCTAAATAACAGAGCTATTTCAAATTGTTTTTCCCATGTAAAACATATTTTCTGTAAACGACAAATTTAAAAACTAAGAATAAATATCTGAATAAGGGATATACGCAATATTTTCCAATAGAAACAATAGCGCTACTAAATTATAGTGCTTATCTTGTTCTATACTGGCAAACAAGATTTAAAAAAAAAATTAAAAAATATATATAATTATTTATAAAAAACATTTATTTCCATCATTTTAATAAAAAAAAAATTAATTAAATTTTACAATGACTAAAATTTACAATACATTAAAAAAAAACAAATACGATTTGCGATCACAAAAACTTGATAATCATGCGTGCTCCGGTATTCAATTTTCGTTTTCATTTTGGGACCAAAACCGAGATTTTCGTTTTTAGGTGCTCCGGTTTTCACAAGATTTTGGTCATAGTTTTGCTGTCGGAATGTTTAATTTCTTACTGCTGAAACAGTTTACTCGTGTTTTGGTCTGAAGTAAACATCGCGAAAAAATGACTTTCGTATGGCCAATTTCCTGAGTGGATAAGGATAATTTAACTCTGCATAAATGATTTATGCTTCTTTGAATTTTTTGCAAAAAAAAGATTTAAAACTTAAAAAAAAATCAGTGGAACGGCAATCAGCTGTTCCCCACAAAAAAGGGGAAGCCATCTTTTAATCGATTTCATTCTGGTGATTTCAACAACTATTTTTAATACAATTTCGGCACTTATCATAAGTAATTAAATTAAACAAATTTATTATTTGAAAACATATTTTACCAACTTCAACCAATTTAATGGCCTCCGTTTGATTATACAAGTTTTTGTAATTTGCTTTTTCATTTCACCAAAAATAGGTCGCTCACCAAAACGAAAATTGTTGTTGCCAACGGCAACATTTTATTTCAAAATTTGAGGTGGGGTCAGAAATTTGTCGTTTTAATAATAATTAATTGATCTTCTGGCGGTCTTAAACGAAACAGAATAAATCAATGAGTCAACAATTTTTTTCCTTTTGCAAATAAGATCAGATTTGATGTAGAGAAAGGCATTTACTTTTCAAGTCGGCAAGACAAACTTGCTCGTTTTGCAATTCGAAAGAATCTTGTAAAAGTAAAAAGGAATCTTTCATGTACAGTATGTACATATGTATGTAGATAGTAATTGTATTCTCCTTTTATATGTTTGTGAAAAGTGGTACCTTAAGGTCGACACACAGGTTCAAAAATGCTTTTAAAGGTAATTATAACAATTTTTATCTTGTTAAGAAAAAACTTAAAAAAATATATTTTAAAAATATACAAATAATATAAATTTGACCAAATCGATATTCAACATAAACCCAAAAGTCATGTTACCAAATATGGAATGTCGGTTGTAAGCTTATTTTTAAAAACACAAAAGTACGTCTTGATCACACTTTCTTTTTTAAATCATATTACTTTTCCGATTCTTTTAGCTTACTTTTGGATAGAACATTTTGTTAAGAATAGTGTTAAGCAAACCTAAAACACCTCCTTATTAAAATTAAATACTTTTGTCTTTTATGGGTACATAAAACCCAGATTAACAAAGGTTAGGAAAGACAGTACTGTTTACTTATTTAAATTAAGATACGTGTACATGTATGTTCATATTATGTTATACACATTTTAAAACTTAATAAAGTTTTTTGTCTTGGTGACATATACTTAAAAGGTATGTCCGAGTTTTTTTTTACCTACCTTGTCGACCTACAATTTCGGCAACGTGTTCAGAGCTTGGTACAGGAACACATTCCGTCATGTTTTGTGACTTTTTCGATCTATCATCCAACCCGGCTGATGGCATCAAGATGCTAGACCCAGATCCGAACCCAGTATTTATTGGCATATCAGTCTTCGCAGCATAGCCGGCAGATACTAAATTAATAGATGCCAATTCATAATCACCCTGCGAGGCTAATGGATGAACAAAGCTATTTGGATTGTTATTGTGTTGGTGTTCATTCAATCCAACTAACGATAATTCCAATGCCAATTGCAACGTGCGTGGATCTTCCGATAATGGGATTTGATGTACTTTTTGTTGTTGTACTTGTATCATTTGATGGTGAGTATTCTGATTATTAATTTTATGAAATGCTGCATTTTTAGTAATGTTATTATCATTAAGCATTTGTGTATTTGTATTTACTGAGACGGCATTACTAGACATTGTTGATGATGATAATGTCGATAACGATGACATTGATTGTTGCTTCGATAATGTTTTAAATTTAGATATTTCAAATTGAATTTGTGATTGAACATTAGTCAAACATCTTTAATTTCAATGCTCCTTTCATATGAACTCGACGCTGTAGCTGGATTGTTTTAGCTGGATGTGGGCGATATACAAAGGAGTGATAAGTAGATAAACTCACACTATTTAACTCGTTGGAGTATATCATTTATAAATGGCTACAATTTGTCGTATATCATTAAACCTTCATTAATAATCATCAAATTAGATAGGCACATACACAGTTCGACAAATATTTCAATGAAAATCCAAACTCCACTTTTTTAAAGTATTAAAGATTGTTTTCATTCATAGCTGGCCTTCTTATTCATAATACATAATACATACGATTATATTCGACTTTTTTATTTTGTTGTTTTTCAAGACTCAGAAATTTTTTTAAGTGGCATATATATTCCTTTTTCTCACTTCTTGTTCTGGACTACGCCACCCATTTCCTTTTACCCTTCGTTTTGCCTTAGTCGTTTTTCTGCAATGGATAAAAATACTGAAATGCATTTGGTATATTTAGTATACACACACGCATACATGACATGGATAGACATACACATTTTCAAACACACCCATTCTTATCTGAACATAAATATACTTACTTGCGCCGCTCTTCGGGTATTTTCCAAAGGTCAAACAAAAAATAATTTGTATCATTTTATACGTTTTAATAAGTATACAAAAATCACAAATAACTACCGCGAGATCAGTAGTCATTTAGATTTTCTTATAGCTTAGATCATGTTTGAACTATGTTGATGTCATAATACTCCGCGTTATTTTCGCCATCTCATTACAACCCCTAACACTTGCGATGTAAGCCTTGTGTCACTCACCCTTTATTACTTCAATCAAATTTGATCTGTATGGGGAAATACAGTGCACACTCAAAATACTGAATTTTGTATAGCAAATTGAATAAATGTTCACTTTTTAGGTACGTCCTTATGTACATATTAGGTATTCTCTTTTAACATTATTCAGAAAAGTTATATGTTCACATATGCATATATATTAATGCATATTTTTATAGGGAGCCCCCTTTGCAGTCACACTGAGCTATTTATCTGTATATGTTGACAAGATTGTACGTACTACGTACATATCTGTATGTACATGTTCAATTCAAATGACAATTACTTAAAACATTCTTAATCATGGATTAGATTTTCACTATAGACAGTAAATTAAGTAAACTTATTGACATAAATAAAAATAAATGTCAATACTTATAAATAAATAAATTCCGGCACTCAATTCACGGCAACGCCTCTCGATATAATGCGTGTGTACATATAATTGTGCATTGAAATATACATACATAGGCATGTATGTATATATAAGCCATAGGTACAATCTTTAAATTCCACTAACAGCATTATGCACGTATATCACAATCACATTTCAATAATTTTAACCCAAAAGATCACTGCTAATTACACTTTATCCTATTTTTTTAAATAGCTCAAATAGTTGCCGGCTTTGACTGCACAAACAATCTCTAAGTTTCACAGTAAAAGCGGTGAACGTCGTGACACTATCGATAGATCTGTTTTTATTTTTGTAAATATCGATATTCTTTGGAATTAATCGACTATTCTTTAGAGCTAAAACACATTAAGCGTTTGTATCGCATTTTTTGGACGCAACTCCATATAAAGCACTGTTCCCACGAAATAAAAATTTTGAACGTGCTGAAAAGCAATATATTTCGAAAGTTCCACAAATTCAACAGTGACCGTTTTTGGCAACTATTAGAACTTTAATTTGGCACGGAAATGGTAAAAAACTAAAATTTATGAATGATCCAAGGACTGAACCTGAGAAGGAATAATTGTTTTCTAGAAATGGCCCATGGGCGAGACTCTTGAAAGCTGGAGAAGCGTAAGAGTAGTCCCCATTTTTAAGACAGATTCGCACACCTCAATAGTAAGCAACTACAGGCCAACAATGACCCTTTTAAAATACTAGAGAGACTAGAAAAACAAAGAATGGAGGAGCACACATTCGCACAAACTCGATAATCCCATAGATTTACAGCCTTGTGCATCAAACAATTTAATCAGCACAGTTCAATCGCTAAAGTCCAAGCCAAGTTTTACCAAGTTTTAGCAGCCTGTTTAGACCTCAAGAAAGTATTTGCCTTCGTGAACATAAACACCTTCCAGAGAATAACTCTAGTCAAAGGAAATTGTAAAGTGACAATAAGTAAAGGTGTGTGCCAAGGTAGTTGCCTCAGCCCAACTTTTTTTAATTAGTATACGGTAGGACTCCATAAGCTATGTATGTAAATGATTCAAACTGCACTCTTTTCCAATACGCGGCTGATTTTTTTTACTTCGCTTTCACACATATTTTAATTCTGTAGCCGTACTACTTCAACAGCTTTCAAATTATTTGCAATAGCTTAGATTTACAATTCAACGCAGCCAACTCCAACGTGATTCACTTTAGCACTTAAAGAAGACCTCTCCTCATTTACCATCGAAACATGCCTTTATAATAAGTTAGCCAAATTAAATACCTTGGCAGAGTCGTTTCAGCTCCTCATCGATCTATGAAACAACCAAAGCGTGTACCTTTCTTCGGTTCCTAAGCTTATTTTCGGCTTACATGCATCACAAAGCTTAACTCTCTACAAGGCATTTATTTATAAGAACAAATTGGAATATACTTGCTCTTCTTACAGCAACCTTAGCAAAGCAGCATTGTCCAAAATCCAAAGGCACGCAAATTGCCAGTTAAAACAAGTGAGATACCCGCTACCCATTTTGAATAAAAGCAAAATATTGCGATATTATTTTCAAAATATACCGAAAATACTAAAGAATATACCAAATGGTATATTTGATATATCGATATAGTACCAAAGCAACTAAAGCAGGCCATCCACAGGCGAGCATGTTGGCGAATATGCTGTGCTCGACGAAATTTTTCTCGTGGATGGTAGCGTTCGTCGTCAAATTTCGTGTTCGCCAAAATGTTCGCATAGGATTAAAATTATTCTACCTTGTCTATGTTTGCACCAACATGCTCGCCAATGGATGGCAACGTTGGCACGAACAACATTTGTGAAATCATTTAGTAGAGAGAAGACGTGTTTGCGAAGCTCAAAATGAGCAAAAAATGTATGCAATAATTCAATTTTTGTCTGCAAAATCAATTATTATATTATTATATTTCAATTATTATGCGCCCAAGGCTCTGGGGAGAAATTCCTGTTAAGAATTTCAGGTCTTCATAACTTTGGCCACTACAAAATTTAACAGTTTTTATACCCGCTACCCATAGGGTAGAAGGGTATTATAACTTTGTGCCGACAGGAAATGTATGTAACAGGTAGAAGGAGGCATCTCCGACCCTATAAAGTATATATATTCTTGATCAGCGTCAACAGCCGAGACGATATAGCCATGTCCGTCTGTCCGTCCGTCCGTATGAACACCTAGATCTCAGAGACTATGAGAGATAGAGCTATAATTTTTTTTCGACAGCATTTGTTATGTTCAAGTTTGTTTCAAATTTTTGCCACGCCCACTTCCGCCCCCGCAAATCAAAAAAAATTAAAGTGTAATTTTAAAGCTAGAGTTTTGGTATATACAATAATTACTGTAGTAGTTATGATTCCTGAAAATTTTGTTGCGATCAGATAAAAATTGTGGAAGTTATTAAAGAAATACTTTTGTATGGGCAAAAACGCCTACTTACTAGGGCTCTTAGTTGCTTTGGCCGTCAATCTGGCACATTGTGCCGTCTATGGTATATTTTGAATGGTGTACTACATCGATATACCAAACATACCATTTGGTATATTTTTAGAATTTTTGGTTTCTTTGGTATATTTTGAAAATGATACCGCAATATTTTGCCTTTATTAAAAATGGGTAGCGGGTATCTCACAGTCGAGCACACTCGACTGTAACTTTCTTACTTGTTCATATATAGAACTGTTCATTGGAAGAAATTTTTTTTTCTTTTTTTCTAAGCAAATATGTATTGCCATCAGTGCAATTATACTGCCGCTATCGTTATCCGTTGAAATGTTGATTGCTTGAAAATTCGCCGACAAATGATATTCGCGAGCATGTTGGCACTAGTTGGTGGGCAAATGAAATTCAAGTTGGCGAGCATAGACTTGTATTTTTGTCGATTTTTGGGGGCGGAAGTGGGCATGGCAAAATTTAAAGATACTTGATCTGCCTGCAAACATGACAAGTGCCGTGGAAAATAAATTATATCTCCATCTCTTATAGTCTCTGAGATCTAGATGTTCATACGGACAGACGGACCGTCTCAGTTGATGACGCTGATCAAGAATATACATACTTTATAGGGTCGGAGATGCCTCCTTCTGTCTGTTACATATATGTGACATACATTTCCTGCCGGAACAAAGTTATAATACTCTTCTACCCTGCGGGTATAAAAATAATAATAAATTAATAACAATGCCAAACTACAAATAAAAAAACAGGATCATTTGTAATTGGGCTAATTGCACAGATATATTTGCAAATGGGTTTGAATGTGAATCAATTTAAGCATACCGCAGAATATTTTTGTGGCAATTACACCGACGAGCAAAACTGCAACACGAGTTCAATACTCTAATTTCAAAATTAGAATAAGCGGTCGTGACTCACGCTACGTGACCAACTTGATAACGAGAAACCCGACATATCGCCAGTAAAAGCGGCGACATTGTTTAATTTAAATTCCAGTGCTTGAGCAATTCGACGCAGTATTAATATATTCGGCCTGAAAGCTAAAGAAATGAAAAAGGAACCATTCATAACATATATAGTATACACCAAATTTTGCATCAAAACTTTTCTGCTACTCACTAATATTAGACTATAGCACATTGCGACTAGCGTTTAAAAATGCAAACTTTTAAAAAAATTTAAGGTTTAATCGCAATTGGCGAAATATGCAGTTCCCTCAAGTGGAACGAAGGAGCTATGCGAGACGACTGAGGGCGTTCCCCAGAATTGGTGCAACGCAACTCCCAGAGTATGCCAAATTGCGCAGGAGAACTAAGAAAGTGAAAAATACAAAAATATTAAAATTAGTTTTGTTGATTTGACTGCGACGACCGACGGACTGCTCGAGATGTGATACAGCGTTCGTGTATTCACCAACCGAGGCGGCATTGAGGCTCCCGACCAAATGTGTCTGGCAAACTCGCTTTCAGAAACACGAAATTTATTGATTTTATTATATTTAATTTATTTTAGTAATTGTGCAGAGAAGGTGCTCGTGAATTTGTCTGAATTTTCCAGACTACTGTTCTACTGGCTACTTTAAAAACATAAGTAAAGAAGAGTTTGACAAACTAACTCCATTACATGAGTGAGATATAGAGACAGAGCGATCAAGAAAGCATGGGCTGTTATCTTTTCCACTCAATTGCTGCTAATGAACCAAATCGCTCTTGTTTGGTTTACAGGTTTACAGTGTTAAAGTTTTGTTCGTCAATGTATATCAACTTTATGGTTTTCAATAAGATTTTGAAGTCAGGAGTTTTAAGATTTTGCCATGGCATTATGAAAAATCTCATCTTTTTAAATTTGTTTCAGTTCAAAAGTTTGCTAAAAATAAAAACATTGACATACAAATACATAAGTGAATTGGTATTTAGATGTCACAATAAGTTCTTTTAAATAGTTTTAAATGACATTTTTGTTTCAAATTAACATTTTGAAATTTATTTAATTAATTAATGTCACTATCTATATAGGCTATTATCGCTCAATACTGCTCATAACTAAAATTCACTATGACATGCAAGTGGCGACACTTGACTTATATTATTGCCCGATACATTTAACATATTATTTTGTTGCTAATTATAAATGTTTACCAATTACAATTTAATGAACTGCAATTGAAACCCGACAGCAACACACGCATACATATACCTAAAAGGATTAATTTATTTTACAGGTAGATTGGTGGATTTTAAAATTTAAATGTGTACGTAAATATATAAGCAGTAAATAGTTATTATGTTGGATATTGTGGTTGATTTATCAATTGTTGATGATGCCGTCTTTCACGTGCGCGTTCTATATGGCGTTTTCGCTCCTCTTTAGTCCAGTAACGTCCAATTTTTACCTCTGATATAGTATCATCCTCTGTTGTGGTTAAGTCACCGTTGCGTAGATTTTTCCTTATGCCCAAATGTAAATGATTTCGCACTGGACGCTTAACAATATATCGGGTTCCGTCAGGCCGACGTTTCACTTTCCATACCATTGGAATTTCCTCCGACACATTTTCGGTATGCACAAGAATTGCGTTAGGTTTTGATACTCCCGACACAATTTTACTGGATACCTATTCAATACATATATACATTTTTAGATTTTTAAGACAATTGATTTGTAAGTATATCTAATGTACTTATGTAAATAATTGCAATTGAGATTGATAGAAAGTATCTATATAAAAAGTCATTTGAATTGACTGGTTATTTGCTACCAATTCACAGCAAAAGCGGTAGCACGTAGATGGTTCATTTATCAACAATGTTTTAAGTAAATTACGCAAGTACACTTAATTAACAAACAATAAATGATTGCAATTAAAAAAAAATAATTAAGCCACTTTTGTATTTTCCAGCAAACAATTGCGTTTTGTTCTTAGTTTGCTTTAAAAAAATTAATAAAAACAAAACAAGTCAATTTTTAGGTTTTTAAAAAATACGAATAAAACATAATTACCCCATATGAGCCCTTAAAGAATTGTTATATGCGTACTTTTAGTATATGGAATTAGATACATACATAACAGGCCAATTGAAAAGTTCCCGGTCTGACACACTGATGGCGCCTCTAGAGTCAAATCCTAATGATTTTTATTTAGTCCTAACTGTTAAAAGACGTATTTATAAATGTCTGTAACTTTATTTTTTTTTTATTAAATAACTGTTACCTAACTGGGCAAATTAACTTTTTACTAAAATTTTGTTAAAATATTGTTTTCTGAAGAGAAAAAACAGATACCAGGCTTAATGATTGACTGGTATAGTAAGTTTAGACGTGGCGAAGTAAGTACCGAAGACGGCTAACTCAGTGGACCCCAATACAGGGTGGTAAAAAAACCACTAAATTATTTGAATGATCGTAAATTGAAATTAAATGAAATAGCAGGCTCCCTATATCATTGGGTATTAAAAAGTAGCAAAGTAGCTGCCTCGCGAGAAAAGACAGATTTTCTAGCCATAAGTTCAGTTATCATCTTTTGGTAATGAAAGAAACAAGAATACGAGAATATAAGAGAATAAGAGAAAATATTTTTAAAACATGAAGCAGAATTTTTTTTTGAAAAAAGTTCGCAAATAAGTCTGCAATACTACGATCATTTGATTATGTCCTATTTTGAAATGGCGATATTTTCGATCTACGCTTTAGGTAAACAAACGACTTCGACTAATTATTAAACCTATGCGGAATACTTAATGGAATACAACCATCAAATAGAATAAAAATAAGTAAATAAAAAATTCAACCGCTATATTCCTGTTCCTATACAAAGATAACAAGTCAGAAAGCTACAGTCGAGTGTGCTCGACTGTGAGATACCCGCTACCCATTTTGAATAAAAGCAAAATATTGCGGAATTTTATCAAAATATACAGAAAATACAAATATACTAAAAAATTCCAAAAGTTATATGTGGTATATCGATATAGTGCCACATTCAAAAAATACCATAGACGGCACAATATACCAGATTGTCGGCCAAAGCAACTAAGACCTAAGTAAGTAGTCGTTTTTCCCATACAAAAATATTTCCTAAATAACTTACAGAATTTTTATCTGATCGCAACTAAATTTTCAGGAATCATATTGTCGCAGCTCTAGCTTTACTCGATTTTTTTGATTTGCGAGGGCAGGAGTGGGCGTGGCAAAAATTTGAAACAAACTTGATCTGGGTGCAAACATGACAAATGCTGTCGAAAAAAATGACTGCTCTATCTCTTATAGTCTCTGAGATCCAGTGTTTCATACGGACGGACAGACGGACATGGCTAGATCGTCTTGGCTGTTGATGCTGATAAAGAATATACATACTTTATAGGGTCGGAGATGCCTCCTTCCTACCTGTTACATACATTTCCTGCCGGCACAAAGTTATAATACACCTCTACCCTATGGGTAGCGGGTATAATTACTACCAGTCAGTCTGAGATATAAGCAGGACAAGTTTTTCAAAATCGGTTTTCCGAAAACACAGAGAACGCTGCCCACCCTAAACGTTTACTAGACTCTGACACATTAGATCTGATCAATCAATACTGATGAAGCACAGCAATTAAAACACCACATACAAGATGCAGGATTCCGTCACGCCTGTATAAGGAAAATTGTATTCCATGCCGAAGTCTATGCAATAGTAAGAAAATAGGAAAATCACACATATCAGACAACCCTCTCTTTAATATAATCATAAATCCGTGAATAACCCTCACTATTGCTGCAGTGCAGCTGCAGTTGCAGCTTTCAGCTGAGGTGGTATGCGGCGATAATCAAATACCTTTGTCATATTTTAAGAGTCATTTGTTGTCGTTCATGGTTTTAACAATTACTTTTATGATTTACGGAACTGGCGAATTTGTAATCTAATCTATCAGAAGTGCAAAAGAAATCCTAGCTTACCAAATTATAAGCGAATACTAGTTTTAAGATATTTTAGATACCTCAGAGTCTTAGACGCAGACGGTTGCACAAAGATTTGCTTTAGTGCTGTAGTATTCAGCTCGGTTTGCATAATACTAAGCGATACTCATCTGTATTGATAAACATATTTGAAATTATTGTTATAAACATATTTTTTAAGGATGAAAAGACTGCAAGTATCTTTAAAATGTGTTAATATTTTACCTTCTAGTGCTCAAATTATAAAATAAATATATATATATTAATTTTGCGGTCCTTATCCATTAAGAATAAAGGTTTCTTTTGGAAAATTTTTTGCTTCTGCACGGATTGAGATTTAAGATGGGTCACAAACCCTTGGATCGCGTTGACCTTATAAAAGCAATAAGTAGCTAACGAAAGCTTCTTCTTGTATGTGGGGTTTAGATTTAAATCACGTTTTTGTCAAACAAAATTTTTTTTCGCCGAGCTGCTCTGGGCACGCTGTGTTACGCTGGTTTTAATTTGATTGGTTTTTGTGTATATATTTTGTGCCTCAGAATAAGGTACAGCATACCTTAGTATATACCAGTATACCTTACTACTGCAATTTAAGCTAATCCTGAAAGATATCGCCAAGGGATACTGTATGATTTCTTTGATTAAATCAAATCATTTGCTACCAGTGTAGCAATAGGCATTATTCAGAGACAATCGACCATTCATCATAAGCTGATGGTGTTGTCAGAGTACTATTTTATTTTTATTGTAGAAAAAACTAATTAATTTATTACTTATAATTATTATTTTCTTATTTATAAAATACAACGCTACTTTACTACAACACTACGCTATTGAAAACAAACGCACCCTCCTAATGCAATTTTCTCATTATATCAATATGTTTAACTAAACTTACTTATACTCCAAGTGTGGTAAAATAATGGATTCTCAGGCTCAAAAAGTTGACTTTCTTAAAAGTCGTATTCCTTGGCAATTTGACAGCAATGACAGCAATGAAGTAGCTGGGACCACAAAATGTTTGGAATCGTGTATTTTACGTTATTTTAATCATAAGGATTTAAATATTACAGACGTGCTCTGGTATTCACTTTTCGTTTTGAAACCAAAGACGAGATTTTCGTTTTTAGGTGCTCCGGCTTTCACAAGATTTTGGTATCGTTTTGCTATCGCAACGTTGCATTTCTTACTGCTAAAACAGCTGACTTGTGTTTTGGTCAGAAATAAACAAATTTCCTGCGTTGATAAAACTCACATAAGAATAATTTTATCATGCATAGATGATTTATACTTTCCCCTTGAATGCAATATATTTGCCTTTTTGCAAATAAAGATTTGAAGCTTACATTAAAAATTAAAAACGGTGAAACGGCAATCAAACGGGTATGCCACCTTTTCATTCCGGTGATTTCAACAACTATTTTTATTTAATTTTAGCATTTAAGTAATTAAATTAATCTAATTAATTTTTAAAAAATTTCAACAAATTTAATTGTTATTCAAATTTAGCATTTAAACAAATTAATTTTTGAAAAACATATTTTACCCAACTTCAACAAATTTAATTGTAGTTGCCGACGGCAAAATTTGAGGTGGGGTCAGAAATTAGTCGTTTTAAAAATAATTACATGCCTAATAAATCTGCTGACGGTCTTTAAAGAACGACAATAAACCAATGAGTCAACAATTTTTTTCTTTTTGCAAATAAGGTCCTATTTGGTGTAGAGAAAGGCATTTACTTTTCATTTCTGCAAGACAAACTTACTCGTTTTGTAAATCGAAAGAATCTTTCGAAAGTAAACACGTTTGTGAATGTAAGAATCGGAGCCCCGCGGTTATTAAAATAAACTTAAAATTTCTAATTTACATTTAATTTTATAAGCAATTAATTTAGATGACTGAAAGAAAACTTTAATTTAAATATATATTTAGGAAAAATTTATATGAAATAATGATATTTATAGTAAAGTAAAGTAAAAAAATAGTAAAGACGTTTTCTCACGAGTACTTTTTAAACAAGAGAATAACTTTTTGTTCTCAAACCATTTGAATGGCTGAATGTGTTATTAGCATTATATGGGCATATATTTGAAAAAGTCAATCATCAACAAACACAATAAATTAAATTTATATTTTGGTATATATTATATATTTAAAAAATAAATAAAAAAAAAAAAGTTCTGTTGGATAAAACGCAAAGTTTCTAGTTACTGAGACGTTCTTCTAGCTTGTTTACGGCTAGATTAACGCCATTTGTCAAAACCAAAAATGTTTTGTGATATACATATGTCGGAAGGAGCACACAGCTTGATCAGCGTCAACAGCCGAGCCGAGCCATGTCCGTCTGTGTGTCTGTCCGTATGAACACCTACATAGATCTCAGAGACTATAAGAGATAGAGCTATAAATTTCGACAGCATTTGTTATGATTGCACGCAGATGTTTGTTTCAAATTTTTGCCACGCCCACTTCCGCCCCCGCAAATCGAAAAAAATCTAATAACAAGCGTAATTTTAAAGCTAGAGTTGCGAATTTTGGTGTATACAATAATAACTATAGTAGTTATGATTCCTGAATTTGGTTGCTATCAGATAAAAATTGTCGAAGTTTGTAAAGAAATACTTTCGTATAAGCAAAAACGCCTACTTACTAGGGTCTGAGTTGCTTTGGCTGACAATCTGGTATATTGTGCCGTCTATGGTATATTTTGAATGCAGTACTATATGGATATACCACATATACTATTTGGTATATTTTTAGTATTTTTGTAGTATATACGGTATATTTTGAGAATAATACCGCAAAATATATTGCTTTTATTCAAAATGGGTAGCGGGTATTTCACAGTCGAGTACACTCGACTGTAACTTTCTTACTTGTTGCATTTTTATTTGTATTCTTGTACTCTTGTTCATGCCACAGCCAAAATTATAATTGGTTACATATGCGAACATATATACCACGACAATAAAACATTAAAATTGAACGTTCGCGTTTTTATTAAGAAACGATAATATTTTTTCTTCCCGTTACCCATAAGGAAGAAGGGTATTCTAACTTTGTGAATACAGGATATGTTATGAACAAGTGTACACAGTCGAGTCGATATAGCCATGTCTGTATGCCTGCCCGTTTAAACACGTAGATCTCATAGACTACAAGAGATAGTGATATATTTTTTTACAGCACATAATATTCTTTACAGTCTAAGGCTACTGAAAATTTTTGTTGCAATCAGATAAATGTAGAAAATATTTTAAAAATAGCTTTATATGGTGTCGGGCCTTAGTTTCTTTGGTTGAAAATCTGATGTACTTTGTACTCTGTGATATATTTTGAACGGTATATCTATATTCCAAATATGGCTTTTGTGATATTTGAAATTTTGTTGGCATATTAATTTGGTATATTGTAAGAATAATACCGCAATGTTTATTGAATTGCACGTATGTCACATTCACATGTAGCTATCTTCTTTATTTTTGATTGGTTATGAATGATCTATCCGTCACCAGATGAACAACCATATATCCCATGTCTACTACGCAAGTGAATTGAAAATACTTAATGAATTTATTTTAAAAAGGTTTAAGCATACCTCTTGGCTACTAACAAAGTGATATCTGCTTAAGTTCGGAGCATTAAATTGTGGACAGGATTGAACTTGTTGCTCCTCCGTAGGCTGCAAACGCGAAACTTTTACGTCTGCTTTTGCGGATAAGGGGCCTGTATGTGGTTCGTCTGTATGTGATTTATTTTGCGAAATATTTGCTACAACAAATAGGGAAAACAATTCATATTAATAAAATATAACAATTTTTCAAGATAACATACCAATTTGCTCTTTTTGCGACACATGTGCTGGACAGTGTATTCGAGAGCATTTACCAAATGGTTCAATGGTTGATGCAGTGTTCTTTAAGGCACCTGAGATGATTTGAAAACTTGTAGAATTTTCATTGTTTAGATTTGCTATCGGACCATTTTGGCGTGGAGAAGCACTGTTATTCGAGCCACCTGTATTATAAGCACTTGATGAGGTGTCAATTTCTTCTTTATTTTGATTGACGAGTAGGTTTTGATTTGCATGATCGCTGTCAATATTAATATATCCGCAAGCACTATATGCAGCACCACTACTACTTGAGCCGCTCGTAGTATTGGTTAATGTGCATATACGATTTGGTAATCGATTTTGTTGCTTAGTTAAACGTCCAGATAAAGTGTGTATTGATCTCGAACCAATTTTTTTAAGGCCAAGCCATTGAGCTACTCGCTGGGTTTGTTGTTGCATTTCCAACACATCAGCCGATGAACAAGAGCCCATTGCCGTCATATAGTTCGAGCTCTGATATGGTGAACAGTAAAGCGGCTCGGATTCCGAATCTTCTGGTATTGTTTCATAAATATGTTCGCTTTCATCATACCCATATTTAGCTGTTTTTGAAGCCTTATCTCCACTTCTAGCTGAAAGGTTTTTTTCTGATAATTGACAGGGACAGTCAGATTGCAACTTTGACTTTAGATGCAATTTCGGCAATTTCGTTGGTTCCTCATCTCTTAAACTCAGAGTACTTATTTGAGTTTCATTTTTCAAGTCGTCTGGATTAACGCGAGCCGATTTGCAGTTAGTTTGAGTAGTAATTAAGTTATTTCCGGTTAGTACAGACTGCTGTTGTTGGGCCAAAAGAATTGTATCTAATTTATCAACAACATTTGTGTAATCGTCAGGCAATAATCGGTTTGCATATTCAAAGTTGCTGTCAATATCATCATCATCATCATCGTCGTCCTCGTCCTCTCCCTTAATATTAAATGAGAGAAAAATTTTTATTATGATTGCTATTTGCAAAAATGTAAAAAAAATAACTTGGTTTTTTAATTTGTAGTATTTAAACTTTAAAGTTTAAGTTGTAACTACTTTTTATGTGTGTGTAGTGCTTAAAAAGTGTTAATTTCAAATGATTTTGCTTCTTTTGAAAAAAATCAGAAGTCGGAGTTGAAGCATAGGGAAAACTCAAACAGCTACAAAAACAAGAATTATCAACAGTCATCGTTTTTCTTTTTTTGCTTTCTATTTGATGATGCTTTTGATCGTATACATAAATCGCAGATGCGGCGCTCGGCGACTTTTGAAAGTCGGCGGCAGTTACAGTCGCGAAAATCAAACGCATTCGACTTTTTGCTACTTTTGATTTTTGTATCAGCTGCTTACGATCTGTAGCCATTTGTAAACCGAACTTGTGTGTAAAACATTAAGAAGTTTTCTTCAGTTGAGCGGTGAGCATGTCACTACCTTTTTGTTCCAATTTCCACACCCGACTACATGTAAAGTCTTAATCCTCTCGGCTGCATATTTCGAACATAACAGCCGACCATGGGCGAATTCGCAAAAACAACGAATTTGGAGATTGGTTATAAAAGTAATACAATTTATTTTGAGAAAAAGAAAACTTTCCTGTCGCTACTAACGAGCCCTTTCTTAGTGAATTTTCGGCCTTTTCTTTATGAAATTATTTTAAATGTTTAATTAAACTTAAAATAACTATTAAGTTCTTTTCATATCACTTACGGGATACAAAATGCGACTGACAAGCAACGTAACAGCCTTGCCGTTCATTGAGATTTGCGATTCAGCGTGCTTTTTAGTTTTTATATCGAGACCGTTAATACGTAGAATTTGATCACCACGCCTTAAGCGTCCATCAATATCAGCAATACTTTCAGATTGAATATCACTGATGAAGACATCCTCACAGGCATCATGTTCATCTAATATTGTCAAGTCTGTATTATTACTGTTGTCGTTGCGTATCACAGGCTTAATACTTTCCTCGAAGTCGTTGGGACAACTAACACTTAATCCTAAATTGCCACCAATCGAGTCCTTATTAATAAGCGTTATTTCCTAAAAACAAACAAGAAACTTTTCAAAATAATTGTGATAAATTTAATACCAATAAAAAAATTGATGCTCCCGTTTTCGCTATCGAAAGATTCTTTCGATTTACAAAACGTTTAAGTTTGTCTTGCCGAAATGAAAAGTAAATACCTTTTTCCACACCAAATCGGATCTTATTTGCAAAAGTAGTTGACTCTTGGTTTATTGTCGTACTTTAAAAATCGCCAAAAGATTAATTAGGCATGTAATTATTTTTAAAACGACTAATTTCTGATCCCACCTCAAATTTGGAAATAAAATTTTGGCGTCAGCAAAAACAATTTTCGTTTTAGTGAGCGACCGATAAATCCGATACCATGAGTTATCGCCAAAGCTACCATACTTTTGATGGAATGAAAAAGCAAGTTCAAAATACTTGTATATTGAGGCGGATGGCATTCATTTTGTTGGAGTTGGGGAAACTTAAATGCTAAAATTGAATAAAGAAGTTTTTGAGATCACCGGAATGAAATCGGTTCCCGTTTTTTGTGGGAAACAACTTATTGCAAATATATTTATTTCAGGAGAAAGCATAAATTATCTATGCAAGATAAAATCATCTTTGTATGAGCTGTATCAACGCATGAAATTGAACATACCAAATGCCATTTTTTCGCGTTGTTTACTTCTAACCAAAACACAAGTCAGCTGTTTTAGCAGTAAGAAATGTAACGTTGCGATAGCCAAAAACCAAAAAATTGTGAAAACTGGAGCACATAAAAACGAAAATCTCGGTTTTGGTCCCTAAACGAAAACGAAAAGTAAAACCGTAAAACAAAAATTACTCACCTCAATGTCAATTTCTGGTTCCAAGCATTGTTCGAATAGATGGTGCTGTTGCTCAATGAAATGATCAGCTATCGATTGCACAATGTCTTTGTTGTGATCGATATTTTGCTTAATGTCAAAACCATTTTCGGTTGTGGTTTGAGTTCCTTTTGATACTACGGTGGCGTGTTCAACATCTGTTAACAATGGTTCGGCATCGACATTGACATTGTTAAATGCACGTAAAGTTAATATGATTTCATTTTTCTGTGGCAGGGGAAATGAAATGGAATTTGTGTTGGGTTGTGAGCCATCTCTTGTATCTTTTGGTAATTGTAGAATATTTTCATGTTTTGTATAAATATCAAACTTATTTTGCTCTGCATCGGAAAATTGTAAATGGTTTGTTTTTCGGGACAATTCGACTACTAGATTTTCTTTAGATTGAAGGAACATTTGAACCACCTCATAACTCGACAACGATGAAATGTCGCTACCATTAAGCTGAAACAAATTTTGTTATTGTTTGGTTAATACAATTTTTACAGAAATTTACATGTAAAGGAATTATGGATATCGATATATTAAATATATCGATATTGCTTGAGAATAAAAAATGTATATTCTTTTCGACTAATACATAAGGGCACATGCAAGTGAATTGTCTGTATAAATTGCATGTAATTGTCATCAGTGTACTTGAAACTTACCTTTATTAGAACATAGTCTAAATCAACAACGCTAACACAGTTATTAGAGCACATTTTGATAACAAATTACATTATTTTATTTTCGATGCAGTGATGTAAATCCACACCCACATAACAACACAAGTACAGACATCGTTTACTATATAATCTAGTGTGACCAAAGCATGCATAATGTAAAATGTCGCCAATTTTCTGTTGTACAGTATTTTGCGATAAATTTTGTACTTCAAAATAATTTCAGTCTATAGTTTGGCAATAATAAAGTCTCTAAATTCAAAAACGAGGATGTAATTTGTTGCAAAATTATTAGAAAAAACGTTTGTAATTTTTTGGACGAATGGCAATTTCTTTCATGAAAATAAATTTTATTCAATTACTTAAATTTAGGTAATAGCAGCTTATTATCCTTATCCTGTGTATACTGAACGAATCTCTGAAATAATCATAGATGTCAAATTTCAGTTTAATAACCTGCTTAAACTGAACGAACCACAGAAAGAATCATATAAGTCGCGCCGAATCTTTATAACTTACACCAGACGCATCCGCTTAAATTATGCATTTTTATGATGCAAGTACTTTCACTAAAGTGGCATCACTCAAATAGTTGTCCAGCGAAGCAAACTTCGTCAAACCTACGAAGAAAAAATGTTATCTGAAGAATGTAGCAAATAAATAAATTAATTTTTAAAAATTCAAAATTTTTTTTAATTGGCAAAATGTTTGCAAAAATTACTTACCCTTCATTTTAATATTTAAATGTACAAAATTTGAATCAAAAATCAAAGCGCAATTGGATATTATTTCTGTCAGTAAGATAGCAAAGAAATACAAAAATGTAAATCGCACAGCGCAACGAAATACGCCCGTGCACTGCTAGTGAACTGAGTGTGAAATGTACGTTGTGTCGAAATGAGCCGAAAAGGCTCTGGGGTTCTAATCACAACATTCGGCTTTTGCTTTAAAACTTGGAGTATCTATGTATGTATTATATGGTTATTAGTAATAGAATCATGTCAATCAAACATGAGAACATCAATTAAAAAAATATGTATAAGTAATAAAAATAGTATTTGTTTATAAATTTTATAAAATTATTATATTCATTAAAACGATGTACTCCCAACTGGCATCATATTAGGCAACTCGTACTGAAACGATCAGATTGCTGTACATATAATAGGTCAATTTTAATATTTTGTCTATATTCTATAAATATTTTCTGTTTCGGTCCATTTCCTTTTATTTTTTAATTTAATAATTGTAATTAAATTCAATTTAAAGCATCAAAATGATTACTATTAATATGGAGTTTTTTTCGATGAATATTAAAAAACAAACGAATAGAATGTTAGATAAATACGGTATTACTTTTATTATTGTGCATGAAAGACTACAGCTGATGGCATGTGCTACTCGACCTGCCTACTATATTTATTTGAAATATACATATACAGTAGATTCCGGTTGTAGCGACTTTCAAGGGACCGACGATTTTACGTCGTTATACCCGGAAGACGCACTAACCGAAATGAGCAAAACTAATTTTTGTTGTTTTTTTTATGGTTGCCATGTTCGTAATAGATTTTTAAAATAAAACAAATTAATTTTTAAACAAAACAAAAAATTTATAAATTCAATTTAATAGCATGGTTTTTCCATAATAAATCGTATACCTGCATGTTCCTAGCATAAGCTAAGGCGTCAGCTAAAACTAACAGAGAGTAGTGAGAATGTTAGAACCTTTGTGTCGCTCCTACGCACACAAGCAAGAGTGCCATTCACTGATAAATGCATACATTTATTACAGCGTCGTTTGATACTTAAATTTGTTGGCATTATTCCGCTGTATTTTTTTTTTCGTCGCAATATCCGGTTGAATTGCGAAAAATTACGTCGGTATAAGCGGTTTGTCGCTAAAAGCGGAGACGTACTAAGCGGAGGCGGCTCTTTCATATATGTAAGTTTGTATGGGGACCAACCAAGCTATCGACTTTTCGTCGCAATAACCGGACGGACACTATAAGCGGAGTCGTTATAACCGGATTCTACTGTAGTTGCTGTATCTTTTCTAAAATTGTAAGGAGCAAAATAAATTAGCGAAATTTTTTCAATAGCATTGTTTTTAAACTAGTTCCGTAATAAAAAGTATATGTACATACATATATATATGAACATACATATACTTTTTATTTCACCATTGCCGCATTACTTTTTAAATTACTTATATTCGGTTGACTTATTCATATTTCCGGTGATATTCTTGTTTGAAAATGTTTTTTGTTACACCTAAACAGCTGTTAGAAGCATTTCAATTTGGTATAAACTTTATACAATAAAATCTTGTTATATATGTATGTATGTATGTACATATGTTTCACAACTAATGTTAGTGAGATTCCTTTAAAAATAAACCCAAATATGTATATTGCTTATGCATCTACAATGAATGGATAGTTTATACATTCTTTGTTTATTTTCTAAGTTTTTTTTATAAAAAGTTGTTTACTAGGTTCCGTTTATCCCAATCGGCTACGAGCAGCTGCATCCCTCGACGGACATATTTGGTATAACACTCAACACCAGATTATGGTTGTCATCAAAATATAACAAGCTCAACGAACTCATTTTCGTCGGAGAGCAACATGGCGTAGCCGATGTCGTTAGCGCTGCTAAATGTGTATGTGGATATTGCTCCAAATAACCCACACGACAGTCACCGCTACAAAAATATGCATCAAAAGATGTGGGTGCCACCACAAAGTGCCAACCGAAACTCGTGAAATTCACTTTGAGTGGATAACGACAACACCGCATATCGTGATCACTTTCAGTGCAGTCCATAAAAACGCTTCTTTTTCGGCGGTGCTTTTTCTGTGAACCAATTTCAATGTGGACAGTCTACAAAAATAAAATCAAACTTCGTAAATGTTACTACTAAATATTATTATGTATGCGCGTATACCAACGGATTTTTTGAAGTGTTATCCGTAGTGACGACTAAGGGTTTCATCCATGGCTCAACGCCTTTGATGACGATTTCTTGAGTTTTATTCGTCCTGGTAGGATTAAACATTGTATCCTCTCCTGTTATGAACAAGGGTTTTAGGTCAACACTGATCCATTGACCAAATCCGACTGGAATTTTGTGACGAAACTCAAACATTTTCACTTTATGTGTGCTATTCACATGGCGTATGGCACGATGTACATCCACAACAATTTCGTTATCTTCAAAGTTATCGTCAAATCCATCGATAATGTTCGGTATATTCGCCTTTATCCAGTCCAATCCACGCAGATATAAATGCAATTTCACATACGATACTTCCGTATAGCTATCAAATTTAAACCGGAGTACGTCGGCTTTTCGGTTATGTCGTGTATGGGATTCTTAGCCAAATAAATAAAGTAATAAAAACATGAACATTAAAACGTATTAATAGGAAATATGTATGTACATGTAAGAAACTTACAGATAAGGCAACTCTACTGTTAGATATCCCATACCACTATTGAAATAAAATAAATATTTGCACTGCATTCTCATAAAAATTTATAAGTTCGGAGGAGTTAATAAAAAAATATATATTTTTTTTATCAGCGTCAACAGCCGAGACGATATAGCCATGTCCGTCTGTGTGTCTGTCTATCTATCTGTCTGTCCGTATGAAACACTGGATCTCAGAGACTATAAGAGATAGCTATAATTTTTTTTCGACAGCATTTGTTATGTTTGCACGCAGATCAAGTTTGTTTCAAATTTTTGCCACGCCCACTTCCGCCACCGCAAATCAAAAAAATGGAATGACAAGCGTAATTTTAAAGCTAGAGTTGCGAGTTTTGGTATATACAATAAATACTATAGTAGTTATGATTTCTGAAATTTTCTGGTTACGATCAGATAAAAATTGTGGAAGTTATTAAAGAAATACTTTTGTATGGTCAAAAACGCCTACTTACTAGGGTCTGAGTTGCTTTGGCCGACAATCTGGCACATTGTGCCGTTTATGGTATATTTTGAATGGTGTACTATATCGATATACCAAACATATCATTTGGTATATTTTTAGTATTTTTGCAGTATATTCGGTATATTTTGAAAATGATACCGCAATATTTTGCCCTTATTAAAAATGCGGGTATCTCACAGTCGAGTGTGCTCGACTGTAGCTTTCTTACTTGTTATACCCGGTACAGAAAGGCGTATTAAAATTTAGATTTTATAGAAAATGCATGTAAGAGGCAAAAGAAAGCATCTCCGACATTATAAAGTGTACATATTCTTGACCAACTCCAACACCATAGACGAAAAGGCAATGATACAGATATTTCTCTCGCCCACCTCTGCCCCCACAAATCAAATAGAATCAAGCAAAGATAGAGTTATGCTTTTTGGTACGAACAATAATAACTTCAGTCTTTATGATTTTTGATTTGGTTTATTTGTATCCAAATAAAAATTGTTAAAGTTATTTATCAAAAACTTGATATGGTATAAACGGGATGCGGCAGTTGCCTTGGTTGACAATCAGGTATATCTTGTTCGATGTGATATATGTATGTAATAGTATAATATACCAAATATAACATTTGGTAATTATTTATTTTGTATATTTTAAAGTAATACCACAATGTTATGCTTTTATTGAAAATACACTGACGAGCAAAACTGTAACATGAGTTCATTGTTGCAACTTCAAAGGTCTGTAACTTTTTGTTTAATGCACGCATTTTAAAAATCTTAGTCTTGTTTTATTGGTTACATCATTCACTATTATTAAGCAAAATTGAAAGCCATTTGTTTTCAGTTAATGAAAATGACACGCCAAACTGTAAAAAAAGTCAAATGTTACGGTTTTGCACTCTGGTTTTTTTTTTAAGAAATATTTTTATTAATGATTTTTTAATAATGAGTCCACATCCCCTTGGACTTTTCCAACTCTTCTATGCGATCGGGCATATTTTGGGTATACCGTTGTACCATTTGGGGGGGAATAGCATTCCATACGTCCTGTGTCCGTTCCCACAACTCCTTCATTCCACTTGGAGGAACTGCATATTTCGTCAGCTGCGATTTCACGTATCTCCACAAGTTTTCAATCGGATTTATATCGGGAGATTGTGGTGGCCAACTTCATAAATTAAAATTTCTGTTTCCTAGACTGTGTTTTTTTAGTCGCTGCACCGTCATATGGCTAACACCGAATTTTTTAGCCACTTTTCGGACAGATTCACTAGCTTCTAGTAAATCAAGAATGATCTTATTTTTTTTCACTAGCCATTACAAATTCAATTACCATTAGGCTTTAAAATATCAAAACTCAGCGAGTAAAATGTAAACAAATAAACATTAGCGGTTAACTTAGCTTTGGAGCTAAAAACCAAAGCTTTGCCATTGTGAGTGCAAAACTGTAACATTTGACTTTTTTTTACAGTTGGCGTGTCATTTTGTTTAACTCATAAACAATGGCTTTCAATTTTGCTTAATAATAGTAAATGATATGACCAATAAAACAAGACTAAGATTTTTAAAATGCGTGCATTAGAAAAAAAGTTACAGATTTGAAGTTGCAACAATGAACTCGTGTTACAGTTTTGCTCGTCAGTGTAGATAGCCTACTTGTTAAGAATGGAGAAGCTTATCATTTTACCTAAAGCTTATAGGCTGAAATCTAGAATATTTTTATTTTCATTTAACTTTTTTTTAACATTAAGCATAATCGAAGAGGAAGCGTAATTTTAAAGGTAAATTTTGATTTTTGTTACATATTAAATTCAGTCTTGAATATTATAGTTTCCCTTGGCTAAAACCGGGTTTCAATTTGATAGACAATTTCGTATATTCTGGTATTATATCATCGATTTATAAAATTTTTTCATTTTTGTAAATTGTAAATTGTATTTTGTTTTTATTAAATTGGTAGCGGATATCTCACAGTAGAGCGTACTCGACTGCTACGTTCTTACTTGCTTATACCCGCTACCCATAGGGTAGAAGGGTATTATAACTTTGTGCCGGCAGGAAATGTATGTAACAGGTAGAAGGAGATATCTCCGACTATATAAAGTATATATATTCTTGATCAGCGTCAACAGCCGAGACGATCTAGCCATGTCCGTCTGTTCGTCCGTCCGTATGAAACACTGGATCTCAGAGACTATAAGAGATATAATTTTATTTCGACAGCATTTATGTTTCCACGCAGATCAAGTTTGTTTCAAATTTTTGTCACGCCCCCTTCCGCCCCCGCAAATCAAAAATCGAATAACATGCGTAATTTTAAAGTTAGTTGCAAATTTTGGTAAAATTACTATAGTAGTTATGATTCCTGAAAATTTGGTTGCGATCATATAAAAATTGTCGAAGTTATTAAGAAAAACTTTTGTATGGGCAAAAACGGCTACTTAGGGGTCTTAGTTGCTTTGGTTGACAATCTGGTATATTGTGCCGTCTACGGTATATTTTGAATGCGGTATTATATCGATATACCAAATATACCATTTGTTACATTTTTAGCATTTTTGCAGTATATTCGGTATATTTTGAGATAAATACCGCAAAATATATCTTTTATTCAAAATGGGTAGCGGGTATCTCACAGTCGAGTACTCTCGACTTTAGCTTTCTTACTTGTTTTATATTGCTTAGGAAACTTATGAGTAAATGAAATTTGAACCAACGCAAAAATCAACAATAGGTAGCTCCCGCAATTCAGTAGCTTGTATTGCCTTTGAATGCCGTTTTTGCCATATGTAGTAGGTCAAGGTCAACATACGTACATACGTAAGTATACTTACGTTCTGGAAATACATATATGCTGTTTGTATGTGATAAAATACTCTCATATTCGCCATTATCATTTTCAATCACGCTCGCTTCTTTTTCCTTATTAAGATCAATAATATGTTTATATCTATAGTCATCAAACTGTTTGGGATCGTCACTTTGCATTTCATCTGTTGTCAAATTTGTGATGGGTCTGAATAAATTGGAATCGTTTATAAAATGCTGACTATTTGTTGTCCAATTTGAAGATAACAATTTAGATTCAGTTGATTCTGTATTGTTTCCATTCCTTTCGACATATAATAGCTTTTCTGAATTTTCCAATTCTGCTTTTTCATGTACCCTTATAGAGTTTAAAAGCGATGCATTATACTTTTTATAAAAATGTTCAATTATATTTTGTGGTACTGAAATTGGTTTCGTTATATTTGGCAGTTTTTTTAAATTCAAACGCATTAAGATATGCATTTTAATTGACTGTAAGCTATCTTGTTTAGTTTTCTCTCTCAATTGCCGCTGCAAAATAGTATCACCATTAATCAAAGTATTGCGGCTTACAGTGACACCCTGAGTACCGGGCCCTGAAGTCATTTTTCCATTGTTACTGTTATGATTTTGATTATTATTTGCATTTGAATTAGTAAATGCATCACTATCATTTTGCGTATCTGTATCAAAATGGAATTGATTTTTATTTGAGTTCCAATTACTTCCATTAAACACATTGGAATTAGCAACGATAGTCTCTATATTTTCATTCTGTGCAGATGCCAAGATAAACATCATTAAAATTATAGCCAAAGTCATATACCGTGCGATAAGCATACGGCATCGCCATCTTGTTTTGATTAGCTGTTGCTCGGTTTTGGGGCAATAGCAGTAGGTGTTATTCAAAGGAAGATTTTCAAAACTATTGTGAAACAAATTTGTTAAATAAAACTTTGACTTGGAGTCTTCCACAATAATTATACGATCAACTGAAAATTCAAAAAAATGGTCATTTCTAGTTCTTTGATCTTTAGTCAATTCAAATGCGACATCAATGTTAGCCATGGTGTTAACAGAACTGTTGTGTGCCTAAAATAAAAGAAAAAGATTATGTTTTTAGGTAAATTTAGTTATTAAATAGATAAATAAGAAATAATGGGTAATTATTTTTATTCTTGCTCAGCATCATAACTTAGAACCACGATCGCTTGGCAGTCTTTCTGCTTGAACACTAGATCCCAGAGACTAGTTAATATACATCTTCAATATTTAACCGTTGGAAGGATATTTTTAATGACGGACATGGATCGTCTGTTAACACTGATCAAAATATATATACTTTATGGGGTCGGAGATGCCTCCTTCTACCTGTTACATACATTTTCTACCGGCCCAAAATTATAATACCCTTCTACCCAATGGGTAGAGACTATAAATATACATATGTATGTATGTATATACTTGAAGGAGTGAAGTGTCAGTCGACAGCAGCATCAAGTGGCCCAAATTGGAAATGGCAGAAGGGAAATTGGTAAAAAATTTCATGTGTTTCTAATCTTAATTTTAAAATTGATTTGGCTAGTCAATTCAGAGAAATCGAGTTCACCATTAATTATTTGTGCAAAAACATTATTCCAAGCATAGTTCTACGATCGGAGCAAGGGGAGATTTATAAGAAGAGGCTAATACGACATGGGGTCAGGTGTATGCTGGATATTCTAATTGGTAAGGAGGTTTAGAGCCAAGAGACTCCTATAGGATACCTTTTATCCCGTTCGACAGCGCGAATTTTACTCCACCGACATGGCTGCACTTATAGTTATGAATAACAGTAAGTAGGCTGTGAACGTAACGTATCATACACGATATTACGATAATATGTATTTATACATTTACATTTATTTTACAGTCAGCAATGCCGCGAGCAAGACGATCGAATCTTAAATAATGAAAAGAAAATAAAATAAAAATAAATAAAATAATGAATGGTTGAGTGAGCGAGCAATTTTAGCGGAAAAAATTGTAAAATCGGCACAATTTTAACAATCGGAAAAATGAAAAAAATGTAAAATTCGGAAAAATTTCGGAAATTGAAAAAATTGTAAAATCGGCAAAATTTTGGAAATTAAAAAGATTTTAAAATCGGGAAAATTTTGGAAATTGAAAAAATTGCAAAATCGGAAAATTTTGAAAATTAAAAAAAAATGTAAAAATTGGCAAAATTTTAAAAATTGAAAAAATTGTAAAATCGGCAAAATTTTAGATATTAAAAAAATGTAAAAATCGGCAAAAATTGTGGAAATTTTGAAAAATCGGAAAAAATTTTAAAATTGAAAAAAATTGTAAAATCGCCAAGTTTTGGAAATTAAAAAAAATTACAAATCGGCGAAATCTTGGAAATTGAAAAAATGTAAAAATTGACAATAATAATGAATAAAATAATATCGATGTAGTACACCATTCAAAATATACCATAAACGGCACAATGTGCCAGATTGTCGGCCAAAGCAACTCAGACCCTAGTAAGTAGGCGTTTTTGCCCATACAAAAGTATTTCTTCCACAATTATTATGTGATCGCAACAAAATTTTCAGGAACCAAAATTACTATAGTTATTATTGTATGTACCAAAATTCGACGATAGCTTCAAAATTACGCTTGTTTTTCGATTTTTGTCAATTTCTGCTTGCAAACATAACAGTGTTTCATACGGACGGACGGACGGATATATACTTTATAGGGTCGGAGATGCCTCCTTCTACCTATTACATACATTTCCCTTCTACCCTATGTGTAGCGGGTATACTAATAACTTCATAAGGGCGGAACAAAGTTCGCCGGGTCGACTAGTATATCATAAAGGTCAAACTGCACCAGATTGTCAGCCAAGCAGCTATGTCCCGATTGCAGTAGGACTATTTTGCTATATTATACAATTTTGATCCCATCGCAATCAAATTCTCAGAAATCATAAATACTATATACATATATTATTGTCTATACTATAGTTGTTATTGTCCATTCGCAACTCTAGCTTCAAAATTACTTATTGGATTATTATTATTATTGGATTTTTATCGACGTTCGAGGGCGGATTTACTTCCGTGACAAAAATTTTATGAAATCTTTATCTGATCATATCAGTAAGAGTTTAACAATCAACCGACGATTTTTGAGAATGAGTTCTTTTGGTGTTTTCGTGTTAGTCATCTGCTGACGTCGATGGTCGTCGGGAGCGTTCCAAGTCAACAACACGTTCCCGACCATCTTTGGCATTGAGATGAAATTTCGGCCAGAAGAACTATCGCGAAATTTACATTTTTTCATTTGACATTACTTTCTGTATTACTGGGATTTTTACATAAAGAAAGTTTAATATTTCTGATATTCTGTTTTCCCAGCGTGTAATTATGAATTATGCTAATTTTAAAATTTGTATATGAAATTGCCCCTTAGATTTTAGTTCTTATGTGAATCCTCTACATTTTCCACAGTTATAAAACAAATCAATATTTTTATTTTTTAATTATATAAATGAATAAATAGAAAGTCATTTTTACCAAAAAGCTCGATAAAAACTAAACTAAAATAATTGAAACTCTTGTAAAGTGTAAAATTAAAGTTAAAAAAACAATACAAATACTTTATTATACCCGCTACCCATAGGGTAGAAGGGTATTATAACTTTGTGACGGCAGGAAATGTATGTAACAGGTAGAAGGAGGCATCTCCGAGCCTATAAAGTATATATATTCTTGATCAGCGTCAAAAGCCGAGACGATATAGCCCTGTCCGTCCGTATGAACACCTAGATCTCAGAGACTATAAGAGATAGAGCTATAATTTTTTTTCGACAGCATTTGTTATGTTTGCACGCAGATCAAGTTTGTTTCAAATTTTTGCCACGCCCACTTCCGCCCCTGCAAATCAAAAAAATCGAATAACAAGCGTAATTTTAAAGCTAGAGTTGCTTTTTTTGTATATACAATAACTACTATAGTAGTTATGATTCCTGAAAATTTTGTTGCAATCAGATAAAAATTGTCGAAGTTATTAAAGAAATACTTTTGTATGAGCAAAAACGCCTACTTACTAGGGGTCTTAGTTGCTTTGGTTGACAATCTAGTATTTTGTGCCGTCTATGGTATATTTAGAATACGGTGTATGGGCAAATCCCACGTGTCGTACGCTACATTCGCACGATTTTAGCTAATGAAAATCAATTTTTTGGGGGTTTTTTAAAGATTTACCGTAAACTTTTGTTATGTGTTTAGAGTGAATTGAGAGTACTTTCGGAGGGTATAAGATTCAATTTCACTGGAGTCACTGTTTTGAAATAATTAATAAAATTGTGACGTGTCGCACGCTACACATAGTGGAAGTTAGTTTCAAAATTTTCATTTCAAACGCAATTTTTAGCGAATTCTGCAAAATAAACCCTATGAAAGTTAATATCCTAAAGAAAGTTAAGAATATTAGAAGACAAAAACCGATCATTTGGTCTTAATAATAATAATACCCATTGTGTCGCACGCTACACTTTTTCCGCTGGCATTAACATAAGACAACATTTAAACTAAACATTATTTATTATATTCATAAATGTGCTAAGCAATTATTTCAACGTGATTTACTTTTGATTTGTATATGAGCCCAAGCTGAGGCAAAAAATTGTGAAGAATTTAAAAGGGATTTGAAGGTGTGCGCAGAGCACGAATGTAAGTAAAATTATGAAAATTATAATGAAAATTGGGTTTGATAAAAATTTTTGCATTTATAATGATCGAAATTTCTTTTTTTGCTTTAAATTCTCAAAATTCGATAACTACTTTAATGTTCCATATAAAGAAACATTACAAAATGTGAAATTTAAAAATTGGTCGCTGGTGGACTGTTTCTGGGATTTGGCCATATACCAAATATACCATTTGGTATATTTTAATATTTTTGCAGTATATTTGGTATATATTGAGAAAAATACCGCAAAATATATTTCTTTTATTCAAAATGGGTAGCGGGTATCTCGAGTCGAGTACACTCGACTGTAGCTTTCTTACTTGTTCTATTCAGTTTCAATCGACTGCAAAATGCCTTTTGGCGCTTTTTAGATGACAATCTACTATATTTTGTAATCTTCGATGTAATTTGAAATTAATAGTAGATCGATATACCAAATATAGAATTCGGTATATTCAGTATTTTATTTCATTGCAACATACTGCAATACTTAGGTATCCCTAAAAATGGGTAATAATTAACAACTACACTGGACTATAGCTTTCATACATGTAACCCTTTAAAACTTATTACCAACAGAGAAAAAAAATTGTGTTCAGCTTATTTCTTTATTTTTGGGTTTTTTTTAGAAGACAAAACGAGTTGACGGCTATTATGCAGCTATGAATGACAGTTTAATCTAAGAAGCTAATATGAATATATATGTTTACTAGTGTATATTTGTCGAAATTTTTAGGGTGTTTGTTTAATAATTTTTAAGACATAAAGCAAAGCGACTGGAAAGCGAGGATCACACTCAATGAGACAATTGAGTTAAAGAGAGCAATTGATTGAATTAATATACAAACAATGTACATGTACTACAATTAAGTTGAACAGATTGTACTATTAATGTCTGAAATCTCTAGGCAGAGAAATTGAAGTGTGCTTCAGTGGGACATGAGTTGATGCAATAGCAACTGTTGCAAAACTGCAAGGCTGATGTGTGCTTCAATAAACACTAACTAAATCAAATACGTCCTACAGCTTTCAAGGTAAGACTACAGGCTAACTCTCGGCATTTTAACTAGTCGATTCGCCGTGCCTTAATGATTTTTGTGACGTTTTACAGCTACCACCTAGGCTGCTGCCGGCTTTTGCTAAAAATCCATCAATACTGTACGACTTCTGAGAAGAAGATACGTCATACCGGCACGACTACGGACCACTGGTCTATGCTCTGCCCCTAGTAGGTGCAGCCGGTCCTACCAATCTACCTACCTTTGTAGGTGCGAACTTAAAAATAAATAATACAAAGGGTCTTCTACAGTCCAATGTATGTAACTAATTTCCTAAATTGTAACTAATTTCCTAAATTGTATGTACGTATGTATTCTTGATCACATTTTATTCATTCGCCCTTCCTTCTCTATACAAGAAAATCTAACAATAACTTTACATACATACAATGATGATTCCTGATTTGGTTGCGATATGATACAAACGAAGAAGAATAAATAATTACATATGCAAAACTGGGCTGACTGCTGTTGTCGGGTCAATTTGATATTGATAATTTGGGTGTTTATATTTTTATACCCTCTACCCATAGGGTAGAACGGTATTATAACTTTGTTCGTGTGTAAGAAGGCATCTCCGACCCTATAAAGAATAATATTCTTGATCAGAGTCAACAGACGATACGATGCAGCCATGTCCGTCTGTCTGGATATCAATAACTATAAGGATAGAGCTTTAACGTGTGAAACACTGGATCCCAGGAACTATAAGAGATAGAGCTATACCATCAGAGATACAGCACTTGTAACGTTTGCACGCGGATCAACAAGTACTATATCGATATACCAAGTTTAGCCTTGGGTATATTAGTTCATTTTATACCCGCTACCCCTAGGTAGAAGGGTATAACTTTGTGCCGGCAGGAAATATATGTAACAGGTAGAAGGAGACGATCTACATATGTTCCATCCATGTTCGTCTGTCTGTCTTCCCGCCTGTCCGTATTAACATTTAGATCTCAGAGACTATAAGAGATAGATCAATAATTTTCATTCGACAGCGTTTTTTATGTTTGCACGCAGAAATTGACAAAAACCGTATCATCGAATTTTGGTACATACAATAATAACTATAGTAATTTTGATTTCTGACAATTTGGTTGCGATCACATAAAAATTGTCGAAAATATTAAAGAAATACTTTTGTATGGGCAAAAACGACTAATTCCTAGGGGCTTAGTTGCTTTGGCTGAGAATATTGTGCAGTCTATGGTATATCGATATACAAAAATAACATTTGGTATTTTAGTAATTTATAGTATAATTTTGGTATATTTTGAAAATAATACCGCAATATTTTGCATTTATTCAAAATAGGTAGATAGTATCTCGCAGTCGAGCACACTCTTCGGTTTATAAGGTGAGCGCGAAATTAAATATATTTCAGACCTATATCTATTCATTTACATATGTACATAAGGATATACTTCATTACTAAAAAAAAAATGTTGGCAACCTCAGTACGCCCAGCCATTGCAAACACATTGGCCCCACATATCGCTCTGTGTAATTAATATCACTTTCGGCAGTGACTCAGTATACATACATATATACATATAGTATTTAAATAATTTTGTCCTGACTAGTTACTGGTGGCTGTCAAACTGCAGCCCAAACGGCAGTACATAGGAAGTTAATTGCTTTACAATGAATTAAAGTGAAAAGTATACGCGCATACTATCATAAGTAGCTTTTTTCGTAAACTGTTCTGCAAATGCTTCAAATGTTTTCTCTCATCAGTTGAGATCTGTTCTCTGCTTTTGCAATGCAGATGAACAATTAATCTAATATTTGAGTGCATCTTTGTGTCAGACACGATCAACGAGCACACTCGCTTGCACTCGTATATAAAACTTTGTTTTTCCAAAGCACAAGAGCTCTATTTCCAATACCAATGTCAATAACAAAATATAAATATATCGTTTTGCTTTGGTTGTGTTTTGCATACTGCAAATAAACATATGTATCTACAATACCCAATCGGTATAACTCATTTTAATTGGAATTGGAGCAACAAGTTCGTACTTTTCCTTTTTGATTTGTATGTACCGAGGAATATAACGAACATTGCAATTTTCTGACAACAATAAGAGTATCGTGAACAAGCAAATTTATTAGTTTGAGAAAAATAAAAGGAATTTACTCTGCATTAAAAATGAAAGCAATTGAAGCTGCGGACTCAGTTGACTGGTATATGTGTATGTATGTATGTATGTATGTATGTATGTATGTATGTATATGTAAATACGTACATGCAAACTTGTGTTGGCTAACACGCTAAAAATTGATGGGCTCCTTTTTTAACTACTATACAAACTATTGCGGTAATTTTTCAAAATACGCCAAAATACAAATATACTAAAAATATACCAAACGGCATATTTGTTATATCGATATAGTACCACATTCAAAATATACCATAGACGGCACAATATACCAGATTCTCGGCCAAAGCAACTAAGACCCCAAGTAAGTAGGCGTTTTTGCCCATAGAAAAGTATTTCTTTAATAACGTCCACAATTTTTATTTGATCGCAATCAAATTTTCAGAAATCATAAATGCTATAGCTATTATTGTATACACCAAAATGCGCTCTAGCTCTAGCTTTAAAATTACGCTTGTTATTCGATTTTTTTGATTTGCGGAGGCGGAAATGGGCGTGGCAAAAATTTGAAACAAACTTGATCTGCGTGCAAGCATAACAAATGCTGTCGAAAAAATTTTAGTTCTATCTCTTATAGTCTCCGATATCTAGGTGTTCATTGGACAGACGGGTAACAGGTAAATCATTCTTTTCTGCAAAAAATAAATCTTAATGATGTAATAAAATTTTACTCACAAAATGCAAATCAATAAGGTAGTTTCTTCTGCAACAAATCGTTAGACAAAATCCTCACTCTGCTAAAAGAAAGCGAATTTCCATAATTTCATCATTGAATGAGCATTCTTTGAAGAATTTACGTATTAAATTAGAATGCAAGCTAATCTGTTTACCAAAGCATGCAAAATTAGACGAATACGAAGTTTATAGATTGGGAAAACATATGGTAGAAAATGTTCAAATTATTTTGAAAATAAAAAAAAAAAATTATTAAATCATTAAAATTTTCGTTTTTAACTAATATGGTTGTTTTTGTGAGTCGACGTAATAGAAGCTGACTATTAAAGAGCTTTGAGACTACTAAGGATTTTCAATGCGCCCAATATGTTCCTGTGGAATTAGTCCAAATTCAATATTCTATGAAATTGACAAAACGCGGTTTATGCTTAAACCTTCAAATTTTCGTTACTACACAGATTTTTTTTTATTTTTTTTGTTTGGAAGAACAATGTTTTAACAACTTTTTTTAAACATAACTTTTTTTTAGCATAACTTAGACTACAGTTTTGCCGGCAATTGTTAAAATAAAAATGGATTTTTCTTCGTACTAGTGTATTGTTATTGTAATTAGCCGAAAACATAATTATGTATGTCTAGGATTTGACTCACTTAATATTTTATCCAATTTAAAAAATTAGGAGCTTCAATTGTTTTACACTCACTCTATATTCCATCCGAGTTAAATATTCAGCAGCTTTAATTGAGAAATGATTGATTGGCATACATATTTAATATGTTGTTGATTTTGTTTTTAAATTGTTGACATATCCGTTACTTATTGACAAGCACTGTATGATTTGTTATGTACTGTGTATGGATACAACGGGCTGCATGCATATGAATGTTGACATATATGTATTTATGTAGATATATATGTTGTGTATTTTTATTGATATTATATAGTAATATGTTCTTTTATTTCGAACACCGGTACATCTGTTTGTATTTACACATGTATGTACATACATATATACATATGTGCGTTGTCAAAATTGCATCTAGCGATCTATAGAAACATGCATATACATACATGTGTATGTATGGATGTACCAACATACATACATACATATGTGTGTATGCATGTGCCCGACACTTATCTGTTGTTATTTATTATTTTTGATCAATTTTTATAATAAAATTAAATACTACACATGCTATACATACATATGTATCAGTATGTATATACATACATATGTATCAGTATGTATATATGTACATACATATATTACACATCACGTTCGAATATGCCAGTGGATGCGTGGAATAAACGATTAATTTTATTGTATGCTATAAATATGCACAATTATATACATATGATGTATGTATGTATGTGTATGCAATATCAGCGTGTGTGTAATACACACTGTGTATGCATGGAGGTTGCATGGATACACATTGTACGTACATGTTTGTATTTACGTGTCAATGTACATATCCATACGTCCTTATGTACATACGAATGTAAGTATGTGACTACTGTGCACTCATTCACAATGGTCACTCGCACTCTATTGTATTCAATTAAAACCATTTATAATTCATTTTTGTGCTCTTGAACTTCAGTTCAATTCTGGAAGTGCAGCATTTCTTGAATACAAATGGTTGTGCATTACACTCATTACTCTTACATATGTACATATGTATGTATGTATGTATTTATTAAAGTTATAAGTCTATTTAAAATATGTACATACATATGTATATGGGTAGTACCCATAATGTACATACATACATAAGTGTACAAAGTACTTGATATAATATGTATGTAAGTACATAAATATATACGTATACCATACCAATGTAAAAAATGACAATTTTTAATTTCGAGAATATACATACATACATATGTATAATAAAAACATACGATTGTATGTAGACACAAACGCCATATTAAGCACACATTGATTCATTTATTTGCTAGAGAACAATTATTTCCACACATCGCATATTTTTGTATACTTGTTTATAATATACAAACATATATTCATATACATATATGTCCATCTATGTATATATATATAACTATATACATATTATGGATATGCTTAAATATTCAATGTACATACACATATTGTACATATATAAGTTGGACAGTTCAGGTGTAATCTATTTTATACATTTTGTCATGTGTTCTCAATGCATATGTTTATGTATGTTTAAACATAAGAGTACATGCCCGCTTACATACAAATATATAAGTACACTACATACACATGTCCATACATACACACATGTATGGGTGTACGGTATGTGACAATTATTCGTTGGTTTAAATTGAATCGCAACGCGTTTTTTGCCTTGGTAAAAGAAAAACACAGCACAGGCACGCACATTCAAGCAGACTACAGCAACAGCAGCAGCAGTAGCTTCAGCGACAGAAAACGAAAATTCTGCGACAAACAACAGACAGAACAGAGGCTGATCGTGCCATACAACTGACTAACTGTCGGACTCGCATCCCACATCCCACAGCCATCAACAGCAAGATGCTTGCTGAGGATGAATATGTGATCAGCTCCGCTCCGTTCGGTCTTGGGTAGTTGTAGACATACATACACATATACATATATATATATATATATAAATATATATTATTATTATTATATATATATATATACACATATGCATCGCTTTAATATATATTTATATATATACATACAACTGTATTTAGGGTTCGGAAATTAAACGTATGTACCTAGTTTAAATAAAATCAATACCTAAATGATTTGATGAAGTGAAAGTTACCTCCGATACGCTCCTGAACTCTATACCCTGCCTAAGTTCAAATTCGCAATGAATTTGAAGTCAATATTTTCGGTCACTAAGTCATAAACATTAAATACTGTATTTTATTTGTATTGTTGCACAAAAATACAGGGAGTTTTAAAGCATATCATCAGTCATAATGCACGTATTCGTATTCGGGTTGGCCTGACATTACATTGCAGATTGTAATGTTTCTCTTAAATATCTGTGAACCAAAGTGATGTGGAACTCTATCATTATAATAAAAAATAAATTACATTTATAAACATTAGTCATTATACACTGATTGTTTTTCTATTCAGCATACTTACAAGCTATTGCTTCAAGTGATTTTTGGTGATTACACGATGTTGCTAGATTTGAGCTGTACCCCATCTTTTAATAAAAATTATCTAATACTTTTAACTAATTAGCAGTAAGTGGTGCCAGTTAAAACATCTCTAATCCGAACTCAAAATTATACAAATCTATCGGATTGGAAAACACAAAGCCAATCATGGGACTGTCGTGATAATTAAAAATACATGCATATGTTTTATTTTTGCTTATTATTGCTCTAAATTTCTTACTGATTTTCTTGGTTTTCATATGTATTCTCTATTTCTTATTTGGTCCGATAATGCCACTTTGATGACCTAACTGGTTTTGCGTCTTAACCCTTTTTGTATTTTACTTCAAACAGGAAACGAATATATTGCCATTTGTTGGCCTTCAGAAAAAACTTGATTGCGCCCAACGGTGCAAAGCAACATTCGAACTTCGTTACGTATAGATTATTTTGTCAGTATGTTGCGTGTATATTGGTTTCGATTATTTTGGTTACCAAGTTGTAATTGTAATTCAGAGTCGAAATAGTCGAAAGAATCTGTCGACACTTTGCTTTTTTGATTGGTAACATATTTTAGTTGTACGTGTTCAATTATATTTATTACATTAATATTTACATTTCCCATAAGTATTAATAAATTATTCTTTACTAATTGATAATTGTATACTAGAAACTTACTTGGTCCAATCGAATTTGTGCCAGCTACCGAACTAATTTTCTTTCAACAGAAAGTACGAAAGCTACAGTCGAGTGTGCTCGACTGTGAGATACCCGCTACCTATTTTGAATAAATATAAATATATCAAAAAGACTACAAAATACTGAAATTATGGTAATTGGTATATCGATACAGTACCGCATTCAAAATATACTATAGTCGGCATAATATACCAGATTGTCAGCCAAAGCAACAAAGACCTCTAGTAAGTCGGCGTTTTTGCCTATACAAAAGTATTTCTTTTATAACTTGCGATCAGATACAACCAAATTTTCAGGAATCACAATTACTATAGTTGTTATTGTATATACCAAAATTCGCAGCTCTAGTTCTAAATACGCTTAATATTAGATTTTTGTTATTTATAGCTCTATCTCTTATAGTCTCTGAGAATGCAGTGTTTCATACGGATAGACAGACAGACGGACATGGCTAGATCGGCTCGGCTAATTAAGAATATATACACTTTATAGTGTTGGAGATGCTTTGTTCTACCTGTTACATACATTTTCTGCCGGGACAATGTTATAGTACCCTTCTAACCTATGCGTACCGGGTATAAAAAGAAAGAAATCAACATAACAAGTAGAAGTGTCACAGAATCCCTTGCCCTTGAATTTCTGCATTTGTATTTGCACTCGTATACACTGCAAAACCAACCAATGCACTATGGTCTATGAAATTGCTACTTCACATTGGCTCCACATTATTATTAAGACTCAATGAAAAATAATTTATTTCATTTATCACACTTTGACTTAAAACGTTCCACCATATAGTTACATTTTACAAGTTTTTCTTTTAACAAATAAGAAAATTACAGTCAAGTGTGCTCGACTGTGAGATACCCGCTACCCATTTTGAATAAAATAAAAATATTGCGGTATATAAAAAGGATATGAAGTAACCTCCGTTGTTTATGTATTTATTTATTTATTATTTGATCTAAGTTTTTGTCCTTTTTCATTTGTAATTTTTTCGAAAATCCAATCTGACAAGGGCGATATTTTGCGATTATTTGGCACAGCCGCATATCGATAAGATCGCTATGATAAAGCTCGAACGTTCCTGAATATTGTGAAACTTTAAGTAAAGGGGGAAAAGTGTAAATTAGCAATGAATGATGACATTTATCTGTACATTGTTAGTTTTGTTCCATGATGCATGTTAGTTTTCTAAAAAACAAGTAAGAAAGCTACAGTCGAGTGTAGCGATATACCATTTGGTATATTTTTTTAGTATTTTTGTAGTATATTTGGTATATTGAGAAATATACCGCAAAATATATTGCTTTTATTCAAAATGGGTAGCGGGTATCTCACAGTCGAGTACACTCGACTGTAGCTTTCTTACTTGTTTTTATTAATTTGTTGTCGCCCATAGCGCGCATTATGCGTTCGTAGATATAAGGAAGATATGTAGCAATTTTGAAATCCTTACAGCGGTTTTTGAGAAAATTTACCTTTTGTTAACCCGCAAAATCAAGTTCATTTCGCAGGTGCATCAAATAGCTGGAACCAGCGTTGAACAAGTCAGGCCAGAGCGGACTCAAAGCGGAAAACTTTAGTGTTAGATAATACCTGAAGCAACTTTTTATACCCGCTACCCATAGGGTATTATAACTTTATGCCGGCAGGAAATGTATGTAACAGGTAGAAGGATGCATCTCCGACCCTATAAAGTATATATATTCTTGATCAGCGTCAACAGCCGAGACGATATAGCCATGTCCGTCCGTCCGTCTGTCCGTATGAACACCTAGATCTCAGAGACTATAAGAGATAGAGCTATAATTTTCGACATCATTTGTTATGTTTGCACGCAGATCAAGTTTGTTTCAAATTTTCGCCACGCCCACTTCCGCCCCCGCAAATCAAAAAAAATCGAAAAACAAGCCTAATTTTAAAGCTAGAAATATGAATTTTGGTATATACAATAATTATTATAGAGTTTATGATTCCTGAAAATTTGGTTGCGATCAGATAAAAATTGAGGAAGTTATTAAAGAAATACTTTTGTATGGGCAAAAACGCCTACTTGGTATATTTTGAATGGTTTACTATATCGATATACCAAACATACCACTTGGTATATTTTTAGTATTTTTCTAGTATTTTCGGTATATTTTGAAAATGATACCCCAATATTTTGCCTTTATTAAAAGTGGGTAGCGGGTATCTTTCTTACTTGTTTAATTTAATACCAACTTTTAATTTTGAAAATATGAATGTTATGCATTTTGAATTTTGCAAACGTAACCTCTTATTTTGTACTGAATCCATGTTTCGCTTAACACTAGGATTTTTAGGAACGTAACCCCCGTGTTAAGCGAGGGCCAAGTGTATATACATACATATATATACAGATGTACATAGTCAAAATATTGAAAAATCTTCAAAACAAAAATTCGACGCTAACTTTGTACTAGCTTCGCAGATGTTAAGCGTTGCTATGATGCCAAATTTAATTGATTTGTAATTTTCGCAATAATCACAAAAGTTGAATTTTCTCGAAAACTGCTCTAATGATTTCAACAAAAAAAAAAGCAAAATATTTGTCTATTTGATTCGAATAGAATAAAAAAGTGCGACATGGCCGACAAGTTCTGCAAATATGAAGAATAATTTAATGATAGTGTTAAGATATTGTTTTGCCGCTAACAGTGAACTGAAAAATTACGATTTAAATACGATTATAAAATGTGTATATATTTTAATTATAATAAATCAATGTATATGTAAATAGAATATTAAAGTGTAATATTAAATAATAGTTATAGTTGTTTCATTTAGTTATTTTCTGCAAATATTTGAAGTCCCGCCAAAGTCCAAAGGGTGTTATTTAACACTAAAGTTTTCCGCTTTGAGTCCGCTCTGGCCTGACTTGTTCAACGCTGGTTCCAGCTATTTGATGCACCTGCGAAATGAACTTGATTTTGCGGGTTAACAAAAGGTAAATTTTCTCAAAAACCGCTGTAACGATTTCAACAAAAATTGTTACAAATCTTCCTTATATAAGTTAACCTAAGTGCATTGACTCCTAAAATGCTTGCGCTGGCTTTGGAGCGAATTCTCGCTAACCAAGGCCACGGGCAAACGAGCGGCTGACGCCGCAACTGATGCAACTTACGTCATTGCCGAACGTATTGCTGACACATATCCCGTTGCTACTGGCGGCTCAGAGAGAGCTAGTAAGAAGTGCTGATGCTGGTGGTTGCCGTTGCATGGGCATGGGTAATATAAATGAATCCGAAGTTTGTCAAGTTTTAATTTATACCGAACCCATAACCATAGCAGTCGCGATTGTAATTTTTTAACGTGGAAGCTCATGTAAACATTTTAAAGATGATGCCAATACCTTTCAAACGATATATAGCATTGCCAGATACGATTGTATTTGACTTCACAAGCGAAGCACGAAATGTGAATATAAAATTACCAAACAACCTAATATATGTAGGACAAATTTATAGTACTTATTGAAGTTTATTTGCATCGGTGGCATAGTATAACCATGTATACATATGCAAATTCGAAAGCAGTTTTTCGGCTACCATATATTCATGTACGCAAACAATACATCAATTGGACAAAATAGAATAGAAAGACGCACTATTTAAATGGCAGAAGGCCCAAAAAGAACAACGCCGATGTACATTAAATAACAAAAACATCCATAAGCACGGACATCAGCTGCGCCAAATCCCGGGATGTACGAAGACATTTGGTCGTACGGTCAATTGCACCAATACAACAGTGGTAATGCTGGCGTTTTTGTTATCCCTCTCGGAGACAACTCCCAGTGAAATTTGAGGTGGCGTCGTCGCAGTATCGCTGCAAATCCCTCCTCTTAATTTCTGCCAGATCACAGAAATTGGCCTCTTGCTTGCAGCTCACGGCTATCAGCTGATCCGTTGAAGCTTTCAAAGCGGTCATACAAAAGCTTTCAAAGCTTTACAAGCTTTTGTGACGATGCGGAGTGGATGTAGTAATTCGTTTGGTGGCTTAAATTCGAACTCAACATGCAGAAGAAAAATGTATGACTGCGTGCCGTTCTGATTTTTAGAAAAAGAGGTGCCATGTCAATAGGACATTAAACTTTGATGCATTCTTATATTCTCATTCTTTGACATTCACTGCCTTAAGATGCATCTATCGATAAAAATCTGTAAGCGATGTTGCAAAGCCCCACACATAGATGACGCTCACAAATTTATGGCTTACAAAATACAAATATCCTAAAAGTTTATAATAACACTAACAATTATTCTATATTTAACATTTAATTGACAAAAATTGTATTTTTAACATATATGTATAAACATGGCTTTAATAAATATATTAAATTAACTACTTTTTTTATAAAGACAAAGCCGTGGCGCTGGAGTTTTTCCATTAGACCAATCAAAGAAATAGGTGCGGCCCAAGCGACCACTACAGCAATGTGCAAAAGAACTCGAAAAGACAGAGGGTCAAGAATAGTAGACATCAGGCAAGCTTTAATTATTTCATAAATTTTAATTTTTATTAAAGTTTGCCAACAATTTCGAAAACATTAAATATTTTACAACAAATGATAAGCAGCCTTGTGCAAAATTTCAGAAAAATAAATATTGTAAAGCAAAAGAAAATTGGGCGCAATAAATCAAATGAGGGAAAAATTGCGATTTTAAAAAGTTATATTTTAAATGATCCACGAGTAGCAAGCAGGTTAAAATTTTTATAATGTATAAGATTAAAAGAACACCGGTTATTCAAACAATCAAAGATATTGCGATAATCACAACAACACGACTTTTCGCTACAAAGAGAGAACCGTTATCAATACTGGTGTTGATGACAAATGACTGCAGGTGTGACCACTCAGACCAGCTGACAGCTATCGATAACACTCGATCGCGACAAAAGCTAGTATGCTGTGCGCAGCTATACTGATCTAGGTTTCCTCTCGTGATGGTCACCCTGCATACTTTAGTGCTTTTTCCTTTTTTACCATATGTTCTCCACTACTTTCGTTGTGCGCTACAAGTGTTTTTTCAAGGGAGATAATAAAAACGTGCTTTGTAAAGTTTTACTTTGAAGACACCCCCTATATATATGGGGTGAATATCTACATAGTTTAAAGAACTCGCTTATATTTTCGCTTGGCCGTATGTATGTACTTTGTAGTTACATTTCTGTCGTTGCGCGTTTGTCTGCTATTAACACACTCCAGTGCAAACTCTTAGTGTTATTTTATACTAAATAACAATAAAGTTTGCATCATCCGAAAACGCGCGTATATTCACTCCATACATATTAAATTGCTTAATTTTAACCAACGAATTTGATTAAATTAATTACGCCTGAAACCAAGATTTTAGGATTAAAAAGGCGGAGTGTTTTCTTTATTATCCTTTATTGCAGGGCCGATGTGCCTCTGCTTGAATCAAGAAAAGAACTAACATAACATGTCAAGCAAAGGAATCCCGCAACTTATGGTTACGAGATCGCTTCATAGCGGCAAATATGCAGTGGCTCAGCCGCTTTGCAGACTTCCACGCAGTGATGGCGCGTCGACAGGAGAGGCCGACACAGATAAGCGCGCAACACACGGCCGCCACGTTGTAGATGCGATGCGTTCCGGCTGCTTCCTTGAATTTCTCGATCTCCAGGTTTCGTTCATTTAGTCGATGAAGGAACGGGATGCTCAGAATATCTTGGCGGGCGGTGATATTCAAGATAGGGAAATTGGCGATCCCAGGGACTCTACCCTGGGCGTTGTTGTGGTTGACGAATAGAGTCCCGTTGATTCTGGCTCTGTCGTTGAAGGTGATGAGGTGTGTGCCCTGTACTCGGTACCGTTGTCGACTTGAATCATTGCTGGATTATCGTTGACTATGATAACCCCTCGCCTCCAGGTCGCTAGGCTAGGAATCTCGCAATGCGCCGTGCCCCCTGCGTGTATCTCCTTTGCGCATGAGGTCTCTAGCGCCAAGCGACAAAATGTGGCCCCAGGCGAAACGGTGCAGCTCTGAAGATTATGAGTCTCTCCATCACAATCGGCTATGTCGTTGTCCGGCATTCTCAGAATGAAGTTTTTATGGACGACAGGGTAAATAGTTACTTTTTTACATGAAAATTTGACTTTGGGAAATTTAATAATGATGTGCAATGAGTTGGTGGACTGAAGAACTTTTACGGACGAGACAGACATAAGGTCACCTATCGGATTGTAGGTGGGTTCCTCTAACCAAATTGATTTCAAGTCTGTATGATCTAAAATGTTAGGGCTAACTATGTTAGCTTTCGCAAGGGAAATAGCCAACATTAAATTTTGCATCTCCATCGACAACATTCTATTTCGAGCCAATAAAGTTTCGTACAGGTGACTTGTGTCGATTTGTGAATTTTGAGTTACTTTTAAAATTTGGTTGACTGTGGAGGTTAGTTTATTTATCTAGTCCTGAACTCTAGTGTTTATTTCTATCTGCCTATTGTTGGAATTTATCAACTGCATCTCTGTGAACCTAGTCCTTTCTAAATCACCTGCATCAGCTATACCTGCCACAACCTTTAGTATGGACCCTGGGAAGTCTATGCTTCTCGCGACCCTGTGGTGCGTATCCAAGGCCTCCAGCAAGTCCTGCAGATGCACTGTATCTACGACCAGGAGCTTCTTCATATGAGACTGTGGGAAAACGTCAATGAGCTTGACTGTCTCTTCTACAACTCGTTCGTACTCCGATAAGTTCGCGGAATGTTTGACATAAGCAAATTCTTCCCAAACCAGGACCTGTCCATCTATGATGGGGATGTACTTGGCGTGCGAGTAGTCGGTGATGTGCGCCGAAGCCAGCGACAAAAAAAAGACAAGTATGAGTTCAAACCTGTAGGGTGAAATGTGTTTTATTTTTATTTTTACTTTGGCTATTTCTTATCTGCAGAGAGGTTACCCAGCACCAAATGGAAGATTGAAGGAACTTATGTCAAGGTGGCTAAATACAAATGTGCCTAGTGGCTGATTAATACTAGCGTGCCTAGTGCTAAAAATATAAATGCCTAGTGGCTAAAAAATACAAGTGCCTAGTGGCTAAAAAATATAAATGCCTAGTGGCTAAAAAATATAAATGCCTAGTGGCTAAAAAAAAAGAAAGAAAGGGGTCATTTTATGTTGTCTTTATGGACCACCCTCCCCTTAATCAGGACCGTGGTCCCCAGGTCCGCTTCCACCGCTCTTTCTTCGCACAACGGCGTCAGCTTGTTTCCCAGTCTTCTGTGGGATTTAATCAAAACTTTCTCGCCAACTTCAAAGACTCTATTCTGCCGCGAAGCATTTTCCCAGCTCCTTAGTAGGGTTGTCGAAAATTTTTAAAAATATCGTATCGATGATATTTTTTTTATCAAATAATATGATAATAATATTTCTAAATATTACCGAAAAATATCGATATATTTGATATTTTTGATTTTTTTAATAAAAATGTTTTTTTCTGGATAATAAAAAGAATACAAGTTTTATAAACTTACATATTTTAATTATATTTTTAATCAACATGTCTTATATGTATCTAAATTTAACATCAAGCCCAATTGGCAGAATTTAAAGATTTTAAAAACACTCTTTGTTTTATGTGTATGTCCGTCATTCGGCTCCTAGCATCGCTTATTGCGCAAGTGGGACGACAAATTCGATGAATTACCGCTGGTTTTAATTGTTTTCTCACAATGAATGCACTTCGCGGTGCCGCCTGTTATATTTGTGTAATTTGATTTAACATTCATTTTTATCTTTATTCTTCTGTCGAATTTCAATTATTAATTTAAGTTTAAATTGAAAGTTTCAATCGACGCTTTAAATTTAGAGTGACCAAGGAAAAAATATCAAAAAAAAATATCGTGATTTCGATATTTGGGCAAAAAAATATCACGATATAAATATATCATTTTTAGAAAAAAATATCGATATATTGATATTTTGATATATTATCAACAACCCTACTCCTTAGCGCGTTTTGAGCGTTCCTGATTTTGTTTTGGATTTGGTCTTGCGGTTCGTCCGAACGCGCCTGAACTTCTGTCAATGACAGAGTGGATCGATTTATTATACTCCGTTGCCGCCAACAAAATAACTTCTACTGTGTCACTCATTTTTTTTTGTCGATTTTTAGACACCTAGCAAGCTCTAGCAAGGTGCTATGAAAGCGCTCTACTTGCCCATTCGAAACACTGTGCAGCGGTGGAGCATTTGAATGTTGACGCCGAAATTGTTGGCCAGCATTGTTGAAATTGTTTGTGAGTTCAACGACGGCTCATTGTTACAATAGATTGTCTTAGCATTTGGGAAAAAAATTCATCAATTGAAGAAGCGCCGGCTTCAGATCTTCAATGGTTCTGACGGAATGGGCTGTACTACAGCGAACTTGGAGAATTTGTCAATGCAGGTGAGGAAAAATTGTTTGTCAGTGGAAAAGATGTCTATGTGTAACATATTCCCCGTGTGGAAGGGACTGGATCGCGTTGACCACCTTGGGGTTGACCGCAATTTTCATTTCCCTAATTAAGGATTCCCTGTCTACGAAATGAAGCGTACGCCGTGTTTTTTCACGGAACTGGTGGTCTGTATAGACGTTGATTTCTCTCGCCCCGTAAACATATTGTCGAAGCTTTGCTAATTCCCATACAATTGCTAGGAGTTCACGCTCGTTAGTAGCGTAGTTCGCCTCTCTGTCTTTGAGAGTTCTAGAAATCATTGTGACTGGACGGCCATTCTGTGAGAGGACCGCCCAATGCCGTACGCCGAGGCATCGGTGGTCAGATTGAATGGCTGCTTGTAATCAGGATACATTAGCATGACCTCTTCGGATGCCAGAATATTTCTCAGTTTTTCGAAAGCGTTGCGCTGTTTTTCGTTAAAACACATATTTTTATACCCGCTACCCAAAGGGTAGAAGGGTATTATAACTTTGTGCCGGGAGGAAATGTATGTAACAGGTAGAAGGAGGCATCTCCGACCCTATAAAGTATATATATTCTTGATCAGCGTCAACAGCCGAGACGATCTAGCCATGTCCGTCTGTCCGTATGAAGGAGTCCCCCTTAGGGACTCGGGTTCGAGCCCGCTCGGGGTACAAAGTTTTTTTTTTTTTAATCGTATTTACAACAATTATAAATAAAAATTGTGGAAGTTATTAAAGAAATATTTTTTTTATGAGCAAAACCGCCTGCTGTGTATGTATGCGTATACGTATATACATGCTCGTCTATATTAGCATCTGTATGCATAGGGGGTTCATAAGCAATGCGATAGCTCAGGTGGTAGAGTACAAGCCGAGCATGTTGTGGTGCCCGGGTTCAAACCCGCTCGAAGTACAAACTTTTTTTTTTTTTTTAACCACATGGTCGGTGGTGGTGGTCGAGTTCAAATCCCGATCGAAAATACATGCATATTTATTTTTATTTTTTTTGAGTTTTAAGTTACCACCCGACCCATGGGCAGGGGGGAATTATTTGGCCGCTCCCTAAGCACCCGACCGAGAACTGGTCGATGCCTTTATAAGGTGAAAAACGCCAACATGCATATTTATTTTTAATATTTTCTTTTATTCAAAATGGGTAGCGGGCATTTCACAGTCGAGCACACTCGACTGTAGCTTTCTTACTTGTTTGATCTGTATTTGCTGATTGTGCCGTTTTCACCTTTTAAGATGTCGGACACTGGTTTTGCGATGGCAGCAAAGTCTTTCACAAAACACCTATAGTAGCTGGCTAGACCTAAGAAGGATCTAACCTCGTATAGGTTTTTTGATTCAGGGTAATGCTGAATGGCCCTTACTTTTTCGGGGTCAGTTTTAGCTCCCTGATCAGTGACTATAAAACCAAGGTATTCTACGCTTGTTTTGAAAAACTTAGATTTTTCTTTAGCGACCCTCATGTTTGCTTCACTTAATCTTTTCAAAATCCCGTCAACGTGTTTGACATGATCGTCTTCGTTTTTTGAAAAAATTATTACATCTACGTACCATGTCTTTCCGATTTCTTCGCGGAGCACATCGTCGATGGCTCTCTGCAAGATGCTTCCCGCGTTCTTCAGACCGAACGGAAGCCTACAAAATTCGTACTTGTCTTCATTTACGGAAAATGAGGTTTTTTCACGATCACGTTCCGCCAGAGTTATCTGGTGGTAGCCTGACTTCAGGTCCAGTGTTGTGAAGTACTTTGCTTGTCCGAGGTTCGCCAATATCATTGATATGTTTGGCATTGGGTATTTGTCGGCAATGGTTTTTGAGTTCAGCTTCCTGAAATCTATTACCATACGTTTTTTCTTGTTACCCATTTTGTCCACACCTTTTTTGTCAACAACCCAAATTGGGTTGTTATATGGTGATTTGAACTTCTGTATGATTTTTTCTTTAAGGAGGTCTTTTACCTTCGAATCGACGAAGTCGGCCACGCCCATAGGGTAAGGGTATAGCTTAAAGTACACAGGCTCCTCGTCCTCCGTTCATATGGTCGCTACAACCGAAGTGTTGAACGGTAATGCCTCGTCTGGGTCGGCGAATGCCTTGACCCTGAGCTTTAGCATGATGGAGCTTCTATATCTGCTGCTGTTGTGAGATTAACGCTTACACATTTATGATACTGGATAGTCTCGGATTTGGAGCCTACCCTTAATTGTTTGCTTTTTAAGCATAACTCCTGCTTGAGCTAGGAGGTCATGGCCTATAATGCTATCAAATGTTGACAGGTTGTTTAGTAAAAAAAAATGGAGCAGTTTCGCCGAAGATTTGTAACAAGCATTTTTCGGTAACTTTGTTTGAGCCATGGATTGAATAAATCGAGAATGGCTTATCGACAGGGGTAATGGATTTTAGTTGCTTAAATGGCTTTATGTAGCTCTTTGGAGCGCCCGTGTCGATTAAAAATTTTCTGCTGACCCCGCTGAATGAACGGTAGCAGGGACTCTCCCCTAAAAAATTGCTGACGGCTGCAGTGGCTGTTTCAGTGTAGGAGGGAAACGTCTGTACCTGTGATGTGTCTGGTGTAATGTGATCGACTCTTTGTCGCTGAGCTTGTCCAGACGTGCGCTGAGAAGCGGATCGATTCTGGTTTTGGGTGTAGTTATTACCCGAGGGACTTGGCTTTGAAAACGCCGTTTGTTGTCGAAACTTGGACTACGTCCATTGGCTCAGGCGTGTCTGAACTGTTTGGTCTGTTTTGTGCCTGGTCACCTTGCTTGCTACTCTGCTGCTGCTTAAAATGTGTGGACTTGGACTGTTTCGAGTTCGATTTTTGGTCTTTCCCTTGAATCTTTTGTTCCGCTCTGTTGGCTTTTTCCTCTAAGTTTATAGCGAAGTTAGCCGCAAAAGCGTACCTTTCGTGATTTGATTCAATCTCTTGCGCAAGGGCCAAAGCCGTAGGCAGGTCTTTAGGTTTTGAAGCAAAAAGTACATCTGTGAGACTACGTTTAAGCCCGGAAACAAAAAATCGCAATGCGTCGTCACGGAATTTGTCACGTAAGCCCTCCGCTAGGGCTGGATCGTAATTCATGTTGACTTTGTTTATCAACAAAGTGAGTTTTTTCTCGACCTCATCATAATATTGGAGAAGTGGCATGTTACCCTGCCTCAACGTACCAAGTTCTTGTTCAATGACATGCAATGGGCGCTTGCCACTGTATGTGAAGTCAAGGCGACTTATGATTGCCTCAAAGTTCAAAACTGTACCAAAAGAGGCAAGAACTGCATCGGCAGGGCCTCGAACTTTACTCGTAATTATGATTACCGCCTGATAATAGCGCGAACTACCATTATATGGTTTCAAAATGTCGTAGACGGCCAACGCCGCTTGTCTCCAAGAGACAAACGACTCTTGGACCCCTGCAAATTCTTGCAGGCATTTGACGGCATCCAATGGCTCGTCGCAACGTATGTCGTTTCTTATCTCTATTGCAGCATATGTCTGCACTTCTGGTTGCTCAACGCGAAACGTTTACCAGCTCTTGTTTCTCCCGCTGGCTTGAGGCTGCTTGCTCAGCTAAAGCGTTGGCGATAGCTGCCTCGACTACAGTTCTAAGTTGCTCTGGGTCCATGGCTGCCTGAGGGTTTCTGTGACTGTGCCTACTTCTAATAACTCTACCTCTAAGAATTCTAATGTGGCTTTCAGAGTCTGACCCTGAACTGCTAGATTATTGTTCACGGTTTCTGTAATTACGGAACGGCGAGCTCATGAGTTGATGCACTGAACGTATAATCTGCTGACGTTAAAAATAAATATGAGCCTATTCACAATCAACCAAAAGAAGGTGTTTATTGTTCAACAATGAATATTAAACTGTGAGTTACAAAATATAGGGCTTATGGTTAATGTTAGTTAACAGATTTAAGTTGCAGACTTAAAAACACTTTGCTACACGGAACTCCACTTACATGATTTGTTAAGAGAATTTTATAGGGGTTATTGTTGTAGGGTATAGTTCCCGTGCAGCAGTCGCCGGTTTGTGGTTATTGTTATAGGGTATAGTTCCCGCGCAGCAGTCACTGGTTTGTGGTTGTTGCTTTTTATTTTTAGTGTTTGTCACTTTGGTTTTTTATTTTCAGTATTTGTCACTGCTTTTGTTGCTTTTTATTTTTAATGTTGTTACTGTGTTTGTTGCTTTTTACTTTCAGTGTTGTCACTTTGTTATTGCCGTTGCTGATTGAACAACGTTGTTGATTTCTTGTTTTTTGTTTTGTTTTTACAAACGCGATATTCACCCACGCGCGGGTAATCAAAATTACCACTAGTTGGGCGCCAATTAAATTGTTTAATTTTAACCAACGAATTTGATTAAATTAATTACGCCTGAAACCAAGATTTTGGGGTTAAAAAGGCGGAGTGTTTTCTTTATTATCGTTTATTGCAGGGCCGATGTGCCTCTGCTTAAGTCAAGAAAAGAACTAACATAACATGTCAAGCAAAGCAATCCCGCAACTTATGGTTACGAGATCGCTTCATAGCGGCAAATATGCAGTGGTTGCCGGCTATGCAACGACATCCGGTCAAATGCTCATTCAGCTATTTGGCCAGTGTCGTATTCGGTCAGCGAACTCAGACTGTTTTGTTAAGCTTAACTTATACATACGTATATACACGACATATATATATATCCAACCACACATTTACATCCGTCCATATATACACGCACATACATACATCATCCATATCATACATATATTATATTTATATACTTTTATCAATATATATCCAGACATTCACACATCTACATCCATAACACACATATATATATTTATATGAACAGCAGCAACTTGTAATCAATCGAGTTAATAAAGATTCACGCTGCTGTTTGTGTTTTATTTAACATTTTTCCAACAGCGATATTTCCGACTGCGTTCTGTCGGCCTTGTTCACTATCCTGTGATAACCGAATTTCCTCGACAATTTGTGCTTGCTGTCGGCTGTCTGCTTTATTTTGAGTCTTTGTCGAGAAAAAGACTGTAAAGTGACTGCCGAAGCATAGTATGTAAGAAAGCTCGTTGCCTGTCGTCCGCTTCGCCCGCTCCTTCGGGGTCCAAATCCGTTAAGGGAAAGGCCACTCCTGCCGCTCAACTGCGTATTAAAGTTTATCGTCCGTCGTCATCTCCCTCTTCGTCGGCCAAAGCTCCGTCGTTGCCTAAATTTCCAACTGCTGCGCGTAGTCAGGCAACTACACGATCCGTCCAGGCTAAACTTAGCAAAACCCGTGCGATGACTCTCAGCAATTTCGTCAACGTCTCTGACAGAGTGGTGCACTTCGAGAGTCGGGTCAGAGGGCCTGCAGCCGAAGACGACAATGTACACACGCACGAGATCCGTCGTGACCGGCTGCAAGTCCTCTGTGACAATATCGAGGCTACTTATGCCTCGTGAGCTGATGCACTGCATCGAGACGACGACAACGAAGGCATAGAGGCCATGGAGGCAAAATATGACCATTGCTATGCAGTGTATGAGCGGTGTCTCGCCCGTGTGAAGGGGCAATTACCCAAGTTTCCGGGTCAGTCAGGAGTGAAGCATCCGCTCCTCCTTCGACAGTGGCTGCCGGCTCCCTCCAGTCAACACCGAAGTATTCCGTGGGGATTACTTGCGGTGGCCGCCTTCCGTGATCTTTGAGAAACTTTTCCATCTCAATTCAAAAACCGCAGATGACCGCGCTGACGAACGATGGTTTCGCGTCGGCTTGCAGTGCTCTCTGCGAGCGTGTTGAAAACAAGCTCTTGTTGATAACGAGCCAACTAAAAATACTTTTCAACCTGTCCACGGTTTCACAAGAGTCGGGGGCAGCGATTAAGGAGCTGCAGAGCACGATTCAGCGTTGCTTGACCGCTCTTGAGCATTCAGACATTTTTGTCTGTAGTCCTTTCGCAGACTGCATCTTAGTGTTTCTCTGCTCATCCAAACTCTCCAAGCTCACACTCTCGTTGAGGGAGCAATCTTTGGTGGACAAGTCCAAAATTCCCGCATGGCAGGACATGAGCACGTTCCTCAACGAGCGCTATTGTACGCTCGAGGCGATTGAGGACGTGAAACAAACTGCCAACTCACAGAACGCGACTGCTGAACCATCCCGTCCACAGAGTGGCGCGGATATCCTTCCGTCAGTCATCTTGAGCGGCTCCCGGCCAAACATTTGTGGCTCACTCCTTGAGTAAGAAACCGTTTTTGGTCGATTCTCAACGGCCCCGTGTCCCAGAATGTGTCGACAACTGTCTCTGCGTTTTCGACGAGAGTCACCATCCAAGCAGACGAACAGCTCGACAAACTAATTTCCAAATTTTGGGAAGTGGAGGATATTCCAGCGAAGCTGATGATAGAGTCAAATTTCGTTTGCGAAGAAAACTTCGTGAAGACTACTTCTCGTAGTAAATGTGGCAGACATCGGGTGACTCTTTCATTCCGGAAGCCCGATGGCATTAAACTGGGTCATTCCAGATCCATAGCGCTGGATCAGTTCCTCAAGAACGAGAATCGTTTGTCAAGAACCGATTCTTTAAAGGAGCAGTACAATGCCGTTCTCCAGGAGTACGTGGATTTGGGTCAAGTGGGTGGCTCCTGCCAAGTCACTTTGTGGCGCAGTCCTGTTGGCTGCGCTATCTTCGGCCCTCCTCCCAAATCTTCCAGCAGAAAGTTTCCAGACTTTCTTTTAGACTGATTCGACAATTGTTCTTGCTTGGTTGAACAAGACACCCTGCAAATGGACAACCTTTGTGGCCAATCGTGTGGCCAAAATAGTCCAAGCCAGCGACTCCAAGAATTGGTCGCATGTGCGATCCGAGCACAATCCGGCAGATCTTGGAAGCCGAGGTGTCCTGCTACAAGAATTGATTCATAACCCTTTGTGGTGGTATGGACCAGAGTGGCTCCATCTCCAACCGGACCAATGGCCAACATCTCCCAATCCCATTCCAGAGACTCTGCTGGAGCAGCGGATTAGGTGTAACTTCGCCAAGTTACCTTCTACTCCTGATTTCCTGAGTAAGTTCTCTTATTTTGGCAGAGTACTTCACACTTCCGCCTACGTTTTCAAGTTTATCGATAGAATTCGGAAATTGGCAGTTCCAAGCTCGACCGTGGTCCAAGCGGACGAGCTGTCACAGGTCTAAGAGCGACTAGTCGTCATGGCTCAACGACAAACCTTTCCGAAGGAATACCACTGTCTGCAGTCCAAGCAGCAGGTTCCTTCTTCAAGTTCAATCCGAAACTTGAATCCATTCCTCGATGGCAAATATTATTCAAAATACAGATACATTTTCAGAATCATTGCCGCATCATCACTCGCATCATCATTATGCATCTTAAGCCGTCCCAGTTTTTTAATTATGCAGCCCAGTGCAAAGAGGGTATTAGACTAATATTTTGGTATATTTATAGAAACAAGTGAGATATCGCCTTCAAATGATTTATTTATATTGCTTTGCAGTTCTTAAAAAATAGTCCAATGTCAACAAAATGAAAGGAAAAGTCAGCGTCATAAGAAAATATTTTTGTAGAAATATGATCGTTGCAGATTATTATGATGTACATCGGAAGAAAAAAGTCAATTTATGAATAATAAATAAAATCTATATATACTACTATTTTATAAAATTTTTAATTTTTGGTTGATTTGTTTCTATTGACGTTGATATTCTTCTTCTTACTGCCTGGGTTAGTTTACTTTTTCTCCCCCAAGCAGCTGTTCGCATGACGTAGTTTTGGAGTAAGCCCTTGCAACGTACAACCGTATCATTGAATTAGATGATAATAATATTAATATAAATAGAGTATAAAGCAGATGCATTTAGTCTAAATAGAGTATAAAGCGGATGCACTTAATCTAAATTGAGTATACAATTTCTTCTTGCAGTAATATGGTGATTGCTATCGATAACGCATTTTCGATAAATATAACAAAGTATGAGGAACGGCCACATTTTTAGAATCAACGCAATATTAGTGATGAGGCTTCATCAACAGTCTCTCTCTTATAGCCTATTTCCACTGTACCAGAAAACCTCGGTTTTTCTTCGTTCAGGTCGAATGTTACGTTCGCTCAATGTAAAAACCCATAAGAAAAAAAAGTCGGTTCGAAACGTGGAAAAAGGATACAACACAGAGCTGTTTATCGAACAATGCCACCAAGGTTACTTTTTTAGAATTTTTTAATGATATAGCTAGTCTATACTGTATATTAATTAGGTCGAAGCACTAACCATATAACCATGTATTATATGGTTAATGGTCGAAGTCCATAGAAATTTCGTCGTCATGCACTCTAAATTATTATAAAACTATTACACAATACACAATACTATTACACAATATAATTGTTTACTCATAACTCTTTTCAATTTGAAATGCAAGTTTAGTGAATGTAATTTTGGAATAGGTATATATCTAGCGTCGATTGTTTCAGTTTTGCCACTAAAGCTGCCTACGAAAAAACTAAAGTTTTTAGCACCTTTGTGCAATTACAATTGGCACGGAAATAGTAAAACCACCACTGAAACATTCGCCTATTAAATAAATGCATTTTTTTTATAGCGTTTTAATTTTAAATCTGAGAAATATCGATATTACAATCATCGCTTAATTTTCACCTATAACCGCTGTTAACGGATAAACTAATACCTGCTTACTTTGTAGCATCATTACAAATTTCGGTTGAGATGAATTTTCCGTTAATGGTGCAGCATCATTAATGCTGCAATGGTTCTGAGCATGTGGCCGTATTTGGTTAATACTCTGGTATAGGCACTATTTCCAGATAAGCGAAATCGCGTTTTTCCGCGTAACTTCATATGACAAAAACAAAAACGAACATCAAAAAAGTTAGAAGCGTCATTTCTGTCAGTCCTTCCAAACAAAAAATAGAAAAAGGGTATTGATACTCCGATACTGGAATGATTGTGGATGTTTAATCGGTTATTCCGCAGACAAACGAATAGACAACTTATTTTTTCGCCATGATATAAATGATGAAACATTATAAATTTAAAGACAATTAAAAGACGAGAAATGTCATTTATTAAAACGGTTGGAACGCAGGACTGAATTAATAGACAAATAAGAAAAATGTTAAATAATTTTTAGGGCAGAAAAAAACTAAATCGGCCTATTTTTGTACAACTCCATAAAAAACAAATAAGAAAGCTAATATTACCAAATAATAGAACTCAAATATACTGAAATCTAAACTGATGGCCGTGCGTGGTAAATTTATGAAGTTATACATTCGAAATATGCCAAAGAGGTCTAAATATACCAGATAGTCAGGCAAAGCAGCTAATAGTAGGGGCTGTCCATATATTACGTAATCACTTAGGGGGTGGGAGGGGGTCAAGGAAATGATTATGTTTGATTACATGGGGAGGGAGGGGTCTTGGACAATGATTACGTAATCATTTTATAAAAATTTTGTTGTTAAATGTATTTATTCAAAAATTAGTTTAGCGCCGATTACTCTGTCGATAAGTACCGAATGCAATATTTCATATAAATGTAGCTGTAAGCTTCGATTGGAAATCAAAGAAACCCCTTTACCGTGTGGCTGGACGGCGATAGGGAGAATGCCTATAGGCATATAGTAATTCAGTCATACGAAGGATGTGAAGACCTCGAATGGCTTGACGAGGGCTATGTAGACGACGAAGATGATACCTGCGGATATAAAGAGATTTTGACAAGACAACTTCCAATAATAAAAATATTAAAGATTGGCTGGAATCTTCTTTTGAAAATACCGATTAAAAGAAAAAATTTTCATATTTTTCTTTTTTTTGTGATTACGTAATCATTGTTAGGGGGGGAGGGTGTTCATCAATTGATTACTTTTGATTACCAGGGGGGGGAGGGGGTCAAAAATCGCAGAAAACGTGATTACGTAATATATGGACAGCCCCAGTAATATTGTTGACCAAGTGCATCTGCTTCAATAATGCAGTCCTACGATGGAAGTGTTTGGCATCAAAACTGCATCACTCGAACAGCTGTTTAGGGAAAAAAGTAAACAAGCTCAGCCAGGAAGAAGAATATCAAAATGAATTCAAACAAATCAACCAAAAATTAGAAATTTAATAAATGATTATATTTCTGTATAAAGTGGTCAAATTGATAGTTTTGTCCATTTTTTTTTTACATTTTCTATATATTTACTAAAAAATTATTTAAAGAATTGCTATAAAATATTGAATAATTTGAAGGCGCCAAAATTTAAAAGTGGAGTTATCTGATTTCAATCGATATCGCACTTTTTCGATAAATATACCAAAATATTAACCAAAATACGGCCACATTTTCAGAATCAACACTCTCTTACAGGCGATTATGAAATAATGCGGGGGCAGGTTCTACTCAACGGAAATTTCAATGATGCAGGTCAGTCCAAACAGCATATAAGCAGCACTGAGCAATTTTAAGGGCAAGGCGCTGAAAATAAAAATTAATTAAAAATCAACTATTTATGTGTAATAAAATATGTCTAATTAATTCAAATTCTTATGTTAACTTATGTTAGTATTTGAATTACCTTACTGTTTAAGTGCTGTTCCTAGATAAACTAAATAACTGTAATTTTGTGCAACTCCATATAAAAAAGTCTACGCGGCAACGCTGGTTCCAGATATACTAGAACGCTTTATTTCTGCGCTGTTCCTTCAAAACAGCTGTTCGCTGTGGCATTTCGTTTTTACAATCCTAGCGCAACAACCAATATACCAAAATAATACACCGCAAACTATTGATATAGTAGTATATACCATATAGTGAAAAATATACCAGATTGTCAGACAAAGCAACTAAAACATCTAGAAAGAAGGCGATTTCTCGATACAAGAGTTTTTCTTGAATATCTTCGACTGAATGATAAAGACTGTATTATTGTATGTACCAATTACCAATTCGCGACTTTAGCTCTAAAATTTCATTTGTTATTCGATTTTTGTCTATTTGCGGGGGCGGAAGTGGGCGGACCGACAGACGGGCGATCAGACGGACATGGCTATATCGTCGCGGCTGTTGAGGCAGAGTCAGAGTTCGAGATGCCTTGTAATAGGCCGCTTGTCGTATCTGAAATTGGCTAAGCCTAAAAGTACGCAACATTTTTTTTCGTTCTTTTTCTATACACATACATATTTCTACCTATCATTTATTATATTATTTATTTATATGTTTATTGTACTAGTTAATTTGTATTATTTAATTTGTTTAGTTGTATAACATAATTTGTAGTCTGAGAAAATGGTACTCAATGTCTTGTCGTGTTTTGTGCTGAGAAGCGGAGCTTTATTTACAAATGATACTGAAAGCTCCAGAAATAGCGCCATCTATTGGTGGACCACGATACATGCAAGCATTAATTGCAAGATCAGCTGATCGTGTTAAGTCCAGACCAAAATAGACAAGCGATTACCTTTTTGAGTAGGATTAAATGTCAAATTTCCGAAAAAAAAGGTTTTTGTTGTTGGTTTTGGTTGGAAGAAATGGTTAGCAGGTTATGTGCAGAACCTGAAAAAATAGTGGAAAAGTGCATGTGCTTTAATAGGAAAAAAAAGTACATCAGTGAAGTGGTTGGTGTAGTCAGATGCATAAAACGTACTTGTGAGTATACAAAGATACTTCATTGTATAATTGTTATACTGAGTCGTAATCTTGTCATCTTCTTTTCTTTTACAAAAGTGCACCTTGCCGTCCACTTGTAGCTGTTTGTCCACTATAGGAATTTGCCAACTGGCGTAAATAAACCAAGTGCCGTTTTCCAGATTAGGGTAAATATTTGTTATACGTATATTTAGTTTTTTGTTGTTCTAAGTTTAGTTTTGTCTATTTATTTTTAGATTCGGCACTTCGTCATAACATATAATAACCCAGCCATAATTTATATAATAACCCAGTTATAATTGAAAACCCAGTATTAATTTATATAACACCGGTATAAAGCTGATTATAATGACCCAGTCATAATGTTTATAAAACCCAGTGTGTAAATTATAATAACCCCGTGGTAGAATTTTAAATTAATTTAAAATGAAACTTCAACACACACAACTGCTTGATTAACGGCCAACCACCAAAAGCTCCAAGTCGCAGCTGTGCTGGACACATCAGCTGTCTGGGCAACGCAAACATATGAACTGTTGCTAGCTGCAGACGCTCATTGATCACAGGAGAATTGCTTCCCAGCAGGTGGTGTTTCTACTGCAAAACACCTGCGTCCGGCAGCCTTGCGATCTCCGTTGGCTATTTGCTCCGGCATCGAGGCCGAGTATCTGCGTCACCCAGGAGGAAGGCGAACGGCTGACTAGCAGCTTATTTTTTTTGTGTTGTTTGTTTATTATTGTTAATTTACGTTATGTTGTTTAAGTATGCATTAATAAGTGATAGTCCATCAATGTTGTAAGTGTAATATGATGTGGCGAGAAAGTTGAACCAACAACTTTTCTGGGTCCTTCATAATACAAGTACCACTGTACTATTGTATAAAATAGAAATGGCAATCATTTAAGAAGGCATGTAAGGCAACACCTCTAGGCAAAATATCTTTGTAAAATTGAATTTAGTTATAAAAATTAATGTTTTTGTATTGCCTGAAAAGCATGTAAAACCATACTTGCATACATTTGTATGTATGCATGTTTGTTTTGATCGACGCTACCGGTCATAGCAGTCAGCTTTCATGCAGGCGCAAAAGCTCGCAATTATTATTATTCCCCACAGATACACCACAGACAGGCACCAACACAAGGAAAGATCTTTCTGCGTGGGAGTCTCTAATGTATGTAAGTCTGTTTCACTCTAACTAATTAATAATACATGAGCTATAGCTAAAGCTTCCCTTTTGCTGGTGGTCCATCTGACCATAGCGCTGCTACAGCTGTCTGCAGTCCCAGCGGTCAGTGACCTTGCGAGACTGGCAAGAGCAAAACATTTCATTGAGTGACAGCCATCAGCTGATCCTCATTTTTACTTGCATCTAGTGTTTGCCTATATTCGGTGTGATGGTCTAACATTGCATTTCTAAATGAACCAAAACTAGTTCATTTTAGCTAATTTTTTCCTTCTCTTAATTTATTCAACATTTAAATGCAAAAATAATTATTTATATTATAATTATGCTAGATCATATTTTATATTTATAGGTTAATTATTTTTAGTTTTTCTTTATTTATTTTTTTTCTTTTTGCTTTATTTATAAATTCCCGCCTCATACACACTTACCATGTTAGTCCGTTAATCTATTTATTTATTTATTTTTCTTGTCATTTTTTTTTCTTGTCATTTCATAATGTTGTTAATATTCAAAGTATTTTTGTTATCTGTTAATAAATTAAGTATGTTCGCTTAAGTGCCTATTTTTATTTGGAACCATGCATCACCAAGCAGGAGTAGGTTAGCCGAACCACTGTCTCTTAGGGATCCTGCCAACTTTTTTAGTTTTTGGCATTTGAATGCAGGATCACGGTAGGGTGGGCGTCTGCACACAATAACAGCTGTGTTGCGTTAGAGAGTGGCTCCGTCTTCTTTGTTAACCTACCTTCCTCTCCTTCCCTTTCTCTTCTCTTTCACTATTGTTTCATGTAACCTTCCCATTGCACTCCTTCTCTGTTTTCCCATATGTACGCGAATTTTAAATGTATTATTGTTATAAGTGGTGCGTCCTATTAGTTGGCCCTTTCCTTGAACCCCATGCTATCTGAGCAAAGCCCGGAGAAGCCAGCGCGTACGCCACGCTAATAAACCCAACACCAGCACCAGACGAATACTACACTAGTGATTCGTTACAGATATAATTATAATTAAATAATATATTTTGGCGCCCAATCGTGTGGCCTGTTTTTGAATCTAAACATGGCCTTTAAAAATATTATATATGCTCTAGAATCAATAACATCTAGTGATTCAAGTCATTTTGTTGTCCGTCTTCATCAGTCATAAAAGTTTACAATGTAATATTACTAATTAGGCGATCTATTATCGACCGAGTATGGTTTGCATGCGCTATTACGCTATACTTGGTTTTGAAATAATTGCTCTTAAAGTTGGTATTATTAACATGAAGGAGCTTTATGAATGCTTATATTTTCCCCAACTTATTTTCTTTCCTTTTTAGTGGCTGTTAAGGCATTCACATTTCAATTAGTGTTTGAAACGGATCGTGGCTCAGAGCTGCTTGCTCGTCACACTAATTGAAGGTATGCTTATCTAGCAACTAGTCCTATCCATTCAGGTGGGTTGATTAGAAAATCTGGAGGCTAACTTACACTCTGTGAAGTTTTGCATGGTTTCCAAATATCTTATGAATCGTGTTTGATTATCAGTTTTGTTGAAATTTGCATTTGTATTATTATTTATTTATCTATTTAATTGTTCAGTTATTTTTGTGTGTTAATTATTATTTGGTATTTGTTTATTTATTTATTTATTTCATTTTTCTCTTATTTATTTAAATCTTTATTTATTTATATATTATTTTTTTCCCCATTATTATTTATTTATTTATACAGTTGTTTGTAGAAAAATTTTTCCTTCATTAGCAGAAATTCTGAAGATTAGGGCTTACATATCATGCCAGGTCCCATAATTCAAGGTGAAACCATTTGTTGTGTTTGCACTCAGGAGGTCGAACATCCTGCTCAATTGTTAGCTACAAGGTGCAATCATTATTTTCACCACGCCTGCTTTAATACTCGCACTGACAATAGGAATTTGTGTCCAGTGTGCCGAACGGTGTTAACAAGATCTTCTGTAAATCTTGCTGAAGAATTGGAAGCAGCCAGTTCAAGTGCCACTATGAGAACTAGAGGGCAAGCGAAAGCCACGGCGACGGTCGCATCGGCAAATGCCAATGTGGGAAATTCTACTGGTATTGGTAGTAGGTCCAGCTCGCAGCCAAGGCAGCCGACTCCAATTTCACAAGCTCCGCAACCGGTTGTAGTTCAGAGTCCAATAGCTCAGCCAGCAGCAAGTGCTGTTGGCCAAGAAATACAACAGACAATTGCGGCTGCGATATCAGCAGCATTAGTGCAGCAGACGCAGTTACTATCGCAGGTGATGGAAAATGGGTTTCAGAGATTAGTTCAGCAACAGCTAGCTGCCAATTCTGAACCAATTCAATCTGTTCCAAGACCTTCTCCACCAAGTCCACAGCATCAAAGCTTTGAAGAGTTGTTTGGATTACCAAATCGGCTAGAAACGAATCCGTTGGTAAATCCGAGAGCGCCGCAAGTTGGTGCCAACTCTTCGCCATTAGGTTCGCAATTGAGTAATACTCTACGACCCGACAGGATTAGTCAGATAATTGCTAATTGGAAACTAAGATATTCTGGACACTCGTCTATGTCTATAGAAGATTTTCTCTATCGAGTAGAGTCATTGACTCGACAAACTCTGGACGGAGACTTTGAGTTGCTAGCAAGATATGCGAGTAACTTGTTTGAGGGTAGAGGGAGTGAATTTTTCTGGAGGTACCACAAAAGTGTGACAGAAGTTCGTTGGGCAGACTTATGCAAGGCATTGAAAAATCAGTTTACGGATGGCAGAACTGATTGGGAGATTCGAACAGCTATTTCGCAACGAAAGCAGAAAGCCAACGAATCGTTCGATCAGTTCTACGAAGCCATTGTGGCATTAGTAGATTTGTTTGAACAGCCCAATGAGTGAGCAGTCCATACTGGAGGTCTTGCGAGCCAATTTGCTCTCTGATATTCAGCACGAATTATTGTATGTGCCAATATTCAGCGTTGAGCAGTTGCGTCACACTGTTCGTACGCGAGAGAGGTTTTTGAAAACCATTTCAATGCCATCAACCGTTCCCAGAGGTTTACCGAGACGGCATGTAAGTGAAGTCACGGTACAAGCCACAATGGATGAAGAGGATGATGTTGAAGAGCCAGAGAATCTGGAGGTGGATGCTCTAACACTTTCTTGTTGGAATTGTGGGAAGAGTGGACATCGATACCAAGATTGCGTAGCAGAACGTAAAGTGTTTTGCTACGGTTGTGGTAAGCGTGACACGTATCGACCCAGTTGCACGAAGTGTGCAATTCCAAAAAACCCGTATGGGCGTGCACCGTTGACAAGTGCACGCAAACTAGTCTCGAAGGGTACCAACACGGAGTAAAAGAAGATATAAATGTATCGAAAATAATACCAGAAGTTCAAGTAAACCCGGCTAGATCCAATATTTCAGATTTAGATAATGTTTGTAGTTCTTGTATTCGTAATAAGCAGAGGAAGGGGAACTATATACGAATTAAAAATGAGGAAAAAAGAGCTTTGTTAGCGTCAATAGTAGACATCGCGGATGATCTTCGTCCTTATGCCCAAGTCAATATACTAGGCAAATTGATAACGGGGTTAATGGACACTGGCGCTAGTATTAACTGCATTGGTGGGAAGTTAGCAGAAGAAATATTAACTAATAATACCGAATATACGCGGTTGTCATCAGCTGTAAAAACTGCTGATGGAAATAGGCAACGAATTTGTGGCAAGTTGGTTATTCCTGTCCAGTTTAAGGGCAAGACACATTCACAACGATTTTATATCGTCCCGACTTTGTCGCAGGACTTGTATTTAGGTATTGAGTTTTGGAGAGATTTCGAGCTATTGCCAATGTTTTTGATGCACCAGGCTCACACTAGTAGCATTGCCTCAATTACATTTAATGATCCGCAGCAACTCGAGTTGACATCTGCGCAAAAAACGGAACTTATCACTGTTATCAAACAGTTCCCTTCATTTGCAGAAAAGGGGTTAGGAAAGACCAATTGGCTAACACACGATATTGAGGTGACGGACTGCAAACCCATAAAGCAGCGGCATTATGCAGTGTCACCAGCGGTGGAAAAGTTGATGTACCACGAACTCGATCGAATGTTAGCGTTAGGAGTAATTGAAGAGTCCGATAGCCCTTGGTCGGCACCCGTGGTGTTGGTTCAAAAACCTGGGAAAGTTCGGCTTTGTTTGGATAGTCGTAAAGTGAATGAGGTGACCATTAAGAACGCTTATCCGATGCCGTTAATAGATGGAATATTAAGTCGATTGCCAAAAGCTGAATTCATATCAAGCATTGACTTGAAAGACGCGTACTGGCAAATTCCATTGTCACCCAATGCACGACAGAAGACGGCGTTTACTGTCCCCGGTAGACCATTATACCAATATACGGTCATGCCCTTCGGCCTTACGAATGCGCCACAAACAATGACCAAACTTATGGACAAAGTCATTCCACCGGAATTGCGAAATGAAATTTTCGTATATTTGGATGACTTGTTGGTAATTTCCGACACGTTTGAAAAGCATTTAGTGGTCCTTAAACAACTTGCAGATCGTCTAACACTGGCAGGTCTCACCATCAATGTTGAGAAGAGCAAATTTTGCTTGCGAGAGGTGAAGTACTTGGGGCATGTCATAGGTCAAGGTACGATACAGACTGACCCTGACAAGGTAACAGCCATCCAAGAGTTTCCCGTGCCGAGATCGATAAAGCAAGTGCGACGATTTTTGGGAACAACAGGCTGGTATCACAAGTTTATTCATAACTATGCTGGTATTGCGGCTCCAATATCTGATACGTTAAAGCAGAAGCGCAAGTTTGTGTGGTCGGATGAAGCGCAGAAGGCATTTGAATTACTTAAAGATCTGATGTGTAAAGCACCAGTGCTGCATAGTCCAGATTTCTCCAAACCCTTTGCAATCCATTGTGATGCAAGTCACACAGGTGTTGGAGGGGTGCTGATGCAAAAAGATAGCGAAAGTAATGATGTACCAATTGCGTTTATGTCACGAAAATTGAATAAGTGCCAACGCAACTATTCGGTTACGGAGAAGGAGTGTTTAGCAGCTGTAATGTGCGTCAAGAAATTTCGTGCGTATGTAGAGGGTCACGAGTTTTCGATCCACACCGACCATGCGTCATTAAAATGGTTAATGTCGCAAGCTGATTTAAGCTCGAGGTTGGCAAGGTGGGCACTTAAGTTGCAAGCCTTCTCTTTTAAGATCGTGCATAGGAAAGGCAGTCAGAACATTGTACCTGATGCTCTTTCTCGCACTTACACCGAGGACTTATCTTCGCTAAGTGTTGATAAAGTAGTAGATACTACCTCAATCCATTTCAAGTCGGCAGAGTATGTAGAGCTAAAAGAGAAAGTTAAGGCCCAGCTATCTCAAATGCCTGACTTAAAGATAGTAGACCAAATCATTTACCGCCGTTCCGAACATGTGTCGGCAGAACAAGTTGCTGATGACTTATGTTGGAAAGTTTGGATTCCAAAAGATCTCATCGCTGAGGTGCTAAGAGAATGTCATACTTCTCCACTCTCCGCACATAATGGAATCACCAAAACCTTAGAACGTGCGAGGCGATTTTACTATTGGCCAAATATGCTAAGTGACATAAAAGCTTTTGTCAGCAATTGTGATATCTGCAAAGTCACAAAGCATTCAAATCAGCCATTGCGACCGCCTTTAAGCCATAATGAAGAAACTGGTAGGATATTTCAAAAACTATATGTGGACTTTTTAGGGCCTTATCCGCGTAGTCGTTCTGGCCATATTGGCATTTTTGTTGTGGTAGATCATCTGTCTAAGTATCCATTTTTGCACCCCGTAAAAAAATTTACAGCGGAAGCTGTAGTGCGGTTCTTAGAAGAGAACATATTTCATTGTTTCGGTGTCCCAGAAGTGGTTGTATCTGATAATGGAGTTCAATTCAAGTCGGATAAATTCAATGAATTGCTCCAAAAATACGAGGTACACCATCGTTATACGGCTGTTTACGCGCCGCAAGCGAATGCTTCAGAGCGTGTCAATCGATCAGTGCTTGCTGCTATTAAGGCGTATATTAAGCCTGATCAGACAGATTGGGATGAGTCGCTGAGCTTTATTGCTTGTGCGCTTCGATCCGCGACACATTCGGCCGTGCGATCAAGTCCGTATAGAGTGACCTTTGGGCAACATATGGTTACCAATGGGAAAACTTATGCGCTTCTGAGAAGCTTGGATCAATTGGAAGACAGGACTACTCAATTTAGTAGAGACGATTCAATTGAACTTATTCGTGCGGCTGCAAGGAGTGGTATACTACAACAGCAGATACGCAACGAAAAAGTTTATAATACACGTAGTCGAGAGGTCAACTACACTGTAGGGCAGGAAGTGTATAGACGGAACTTCCAACAAAGCAATTTTGTGAAAGGTTTCAGTGCTAAATTAGCTCCAACGTTTGTAAAATCGCGAGTCAGACGCAAGTTAGGTTCCGCATATTATGAGTTGGAGGATTTACAAGGCAAGTTCATAGGCAAATTCCATGCGAAGGACATTAAGCAATAAGCGCTTATCTTCGCATAATGACTATTAAGCTACCTCCAAGCGGGTATCCCACTTTGTCGTTAAAACGACTAAGTGTGATTTTGCCAGGGGGATGTGTAATAGGCCGCTTGTCGTATCTGAAATTGGCTAAGCCTAAAAGTATGCAACATTTTTTTTCGTTCTTTTTCTATACACATACATATTTCTACCTATCATTTATTATATTATTTATTTATATGTTTATTGTACTAGTTAATTTGTATTATTTAATTTGTTTAGTTGTATAACATAATTTGTAGTCTGAGAAAATGGTACTCAATGTCTTGTCGTGTTTTGTGCTGAGAAGCGGAGCTTTATTTACAAATGATACTGAAAGCTCCAGAAATAGCGCCATCTATTGGTGGACCACGATACATGCAAGCATTAATTGCAAGATCAGCTGATCGTGTTAAGTCCAGACCAAAATAGACAAGCGATTACCTTTTTGAGTAGGATTAAATGTCAAATTTCCGAAAAAAAAAGGTTTTTGTTGTTGGTTTTGGTTGGAAGAAATGGTTAGCAGGTTATGTGCAGAACCTGAAAAAATAGTGGAAAAGTGCATGTGCTTTAATAGGAAAAAAAAGTACATCAGTGAAGTGGTTGGTGTAGTCAGATGCATAAAACGTACTTGTGAGTATACAAAGATACTTCATTGTATAATTGTTATACTGAGTCGTAATCTTGTCATCTTCTTTTCTTTTACAAAAGTGCACCTTGCCGTCCACTTGTAGCTGTTTGTCCACTATAGGAATTTGCCAACTGGCGTAAATAAACCAAGTGCCGTTTTCCAGATTAGGGTAAATATTTGTTATACGTATATTTAGTTTTTTGTTGTTCTAAGTTTAGTTTTGTCTATTTATTTTTAGATTCGGCACTTCGTCATAACATATAATAACCCAGCCATAATTTATATAATAACCCAGTTATAATTGAAAACCCAGTATTAATTTATATAACACCGGTATAAAGCTGATTATAATGACCCAGTCATAATGTTTATAAAACCCAGTGTGTAAATTATAATAACCCCGTGGTAGAATTTTAAATTAATTTAAAATGAAACTTCAACACACACAACTGCTTGATTAACGGCCAACCACCAAAAGCTCCAAGTCGCAGCTGTGCTGGACACATCAGCTGTCTGGGCAACGCAAACATATGAACTGTTGCTAGCTGCAGACGCTCATTGATCACAGGAGAATTGCTTCCCAGCAGGTGGTGTTTCTACTGCAAAACACCTGCGTCCGGCAGCCTTGCGATCTCCGTTGGCTATTTGCTCCGGCATCGAGGCCGAGTATCTGCGTCACCCAGGAGGAAGGCGAACGGCTGACTAGCAGCTTATTTTTTTTGTTTGTTTGTTTATTATTGTTAATTTACGTTATGTTGTTTAAGTATGCATTAATAAGTGATAGTCCATCAATGTTGTAAGTGTAATATGATGTGGCGAGAAAGTTGAACCAACAACTTTTCTGGGTCCTTCATAATACAAGTACCACTGTACTATTGTATAAAATAGAAATGGCAATCATTTAAGAAGGCATGTAAGGCAACACCTCTAGGCAAAATATCTTTGTAAAATTGAATTTAGTTATAAAAATTAATGTTTTTGTATTGCCTGAAAAGCATGTAAAACCATACTTGCATACATTTGTATGTATGCATGTTTGTTTTGATCGACGCTACCGGTCATAGCAGTCAGCTTTCATGCAGGCGCAAAAGCTCGCAATTATTATTATTCCCCACAGATACACCACAGACAGGCACCAACACAAGGAAAGATCTTTCTGCGTGGGAGTCTCTAATGTATGTAAGTCTGTTTCACTCTAACTAATTAATAATACATGAGCTATAGCTAAAGCTTCCCTTTTGCTGGTGGTCCATCTGACCATAGCGCTGCTACAGCTGTCTGCAGTCCCAGCGGTCAGTGACCTTGCGAGACTGGCAAGAGCAAAACATTTCATTGAGTGACAGCCATCAGCTGATCCTCATTTTTACTTGCATCTAGTGTTTGCCTATATTCGGTGTGATGGTCTAACATTGCATTTCTAAATGAACCAAAACTAGTTCATTTTAGCTAATTTTTTCCTTCTCTTAATTTATTCAACATTTAAATGCAAAAATAATTATTTATATTATAATTATGCTAGATCATATTTTATATTTATAGGTTAATTATTTTTAGTTTTTCTTTATTTATTTTTTTTCTTTTTGCTTTATTTATAAATTCCCGCCTCATACACACTTACCATGTTAGTCCGTTAATCTATTTATTTATTTATTTTTCTTGTCATTTTTTTTTTCTTGTCATTTCATAATGTTGTTAATATTCAAAGTATTTTTGTTATCTGTTAATAAATTAAGTATGTTCGCTTAAGTGCCTATTTTTATTTGGAACCATGCATCACCAAGCAGGAGTAGGTTAGCCGAACCACTGTCTCTTAGGGATCCTGCCAACTTTTTTAGTTTTTGGCATTTGAATGCAGGATCACGGTAGGGTGGGCGTCTGCACACAATAACAGCTGTGTTGCGTTAGAGAGTGGCTCCGTCTTCTTTGTTAACCTACCTTCCTCTCCTTCCCTTTCTCTTCTCTTTCACTATTGTTTCATGTAACCTTCCCATTGCACTCCTTCTCTGTTTTCCCATATGTACGCGAATTTTAAATGTATTATTGTTATAAGTGGTGCGTCCTATTAGTTGGCCCTTTCCTTGAACCCCATGCTATCTGAGCAAAGCCCGGAGAAGCCAGCGCGTACGCCACGCTAATAAACCCAACACCAGCACCAGACGAATACTACACTAGTGATTCGTTACAGCCTCCTTCTGCATGTTACATAAATTTCCTGCCGGTACAATGTTATAATACCCTTCTACCCCTTAGGAATATATGTGGATCAAATCAGCTGTTCCACAGACGAAAGAATCGACAACGTTGTTTAAAAGCATTGAAAAAAGCATGTGGAAGTTTAAAAAACTGGAAACGCATATAAAATTTAAAATCAAACAAATATTGCAACCACGTTGCCATAAAATATTGTGTGGATATTGTAGCCATAGTAATAGGCAAAGAAGTTGAGTTTATCTGTTTAATTTATTTAATAAGCGATTGTTTCAGATGATGAGTGCAAGGTAGCACGGGGGCTATTATTATTTGCGCACGAGCACCTGCAATTTGTTGGTGTAGCTATGAATTTTTTACCATTCACAACGGCTGCTAAAAAGATCACGATACAATATACATAATTTATCTGGCATCGGGGAAAAGCGCTTTATTTTCAATTGGTTCCAATATTTTTATACCCGCTACCCATAGGGTAAAAGGGTATTAGAACTTTGTGCCGGCAGGAAATATATGTAACCGGTAGAAGGAGACGATCTAGGCGTCAACAGACGAGACGATCTAGCCATGTTCGTCTGTCTGTCTTCCCGCCTGTCCGTATTAACACCTAGATCTCAGAGACTATAAGAGATAAAGCAATAATTTTTTTTCGACTTCATTTGTTATGTTTGCACGCAGATCAAGTTGTTTCAAGTTTTTACTACGCCCATTTCCGCCCCGCAAATAAAAAAATCGAATAACAAGCGTAATTTAAAAGCTAGAGCTGCGAATTTTGGTGTATACAATAATAACTATAGTATTTATGTTTCCTGAAATTGATTGCCATCTGATAAAAATTGTGGAAGTTATTAAAGAAATACTTTTGTATGGGCAAAAACGCCCAACTAGGGGTTTGAGTTGCTTTGACCGACAATCTGGTATATTGTGCCGCCTATGGTATATTTTGAATGTGGTACTATATCGATATAACAAATATACAAATTTTATTACAACTAGACCTTTGTCTAACTATTAACATTTTCAGTTTGCTTACTAAATCAAAGTTCCAAATAATTGAATTTTAATTAATTTAATCTCTGCTGAGAATTTCTTATAATGGTTCTATCAGGGATTAAAAATCCAAGTAGCTATAAAGCCTTTCAATTTTCCTTTGACATAAAATCGAGTAGGAATTTTGAGAAATATGTAGATGCTTGTCGACGATAAACCTCCTCTGGTTAACTTAATGTCGAGGACATTTGGTTCTTACTCACTTGTTTTCTTTAACTTTGTCGTATAAACTTAACATCAAATTAAAATAGTTATACTGATTTAATATGCTTTAAGTCCCTTAAGGTTCATTTATAACTGTTTTCCTTATTTATTGTTTTCTTTCACCAGGTAACCTTAACGCATGCATTAAATACACGAAAACTTAAGAACACAATAAGTCCGAACAATATATACAAATAAACCGTAATTGCATGTTTTCACACGAGAATCGATAGCCATAGTCTTGTTCTTGAATTTATTTTCTCTGGAAGAGGGATGCTTAAAGGTTCTATTGGCAATTCCTTTTCTAAAATAACATAAAAAAATCATTTCATCCAGTAAATATCACGCTGGTTTCACAACACACGCTGCGCGCCTTACACATTTTTCTTCAAGATCAAATAGTTTGATATTTTGCATAAATAACAAGAGCTCACAAAAGTTAAATCAAGAAAGCCCTTTACACATAATAGGTGTAAAATACATGCATTCCTGATCTGTGTCAACCGCCGAAACGATGTACTTATGACTGTCGGTCTGTGCGTATGAACACATAGTTCTCAGAGAATATAGAGACAGTGCTACTATTTGCTCAAAGTATTTGCTGTTACATAAGTTTGTTTTAGATTTAGACCACACCCACTTTCGCCCCCACAAATCGAAATAAGTTTTGGTACACACAATAATAACTGCCGTCCTTATGATTTCTCATAATTTGGTTGCGATTGATATTAATAATGAGGAAATCATTCAAAAAATAATTTAATATGGTATTAACTTGCTGTCGTTCCTTAATAAGACATAGAAATGAAGTATATGTATATACCTACTATTATAATAATAAAATAATCTAAATACTAAATACTTTAAATACTCGAAACGCTTAAAAGTTAACTAAAGCCTCTTGAAATTTAAACGAAAATACATAAAATTTGCATTGGCGACTATGACTATAACCCGCAGTCTTGGCGTATGGGATTGACAAAGAGAAATTTAAATGATGATCCATTCAAAACGTGTCATAATGCTGTCTGCTGTATGCATCAACAAGAGTTTCCCATGTGCTATAGACTCTAAAATTTTTCTCAGTTGTTGAAGCTGATTGAGAATGTATATTTTTACATTTAATCTAAGATTATGTTATGACTTATGTATGTATATCAAATACATTACACGTCACACTGTTAATATCCATTGTAACTGTAATAACTGAAAACTTACAAATCTTCAATCCGTAATCATGTTTCTTAAAACAAATGTTTCATTTTGAAGCATTATTAAATTGCAAATATTTGTATGTTATGAGTACATTATTACTACAAAGCCTTATTAGTTTTATGTATTATTGTGTTACTCACCCCCTGTTCTCATGCTCATTACTAAATTTGTTTGCAGCCGACGATTTTGGACGTCGGACTTAAAATATATTTGAATTCGTACAATTCAACATAATTCATATAGGAACAAAACAATAGACAATTAATTTACTTTAATTGCAATTGGCTTTTTGTAGGCATATGTATTTGCAGTCAGCAAAAATAAAACTTCGTGTGTAGTACACATTTCTTAGAGCTAATTCAAATTTACATATTACCATAACATTTAAAATACACAGTAAAAATATTACTGGATTGTCAACCAAAGCAATTCAGATCACTGCAGCAGCAGTTGTTTTCTATATAAAATGATTTCTTTAAAAACTTCTACAAATTTTATCGGATCACAACGTCTCACATTGTCTCGGCTATTAGAGGAATATTGCTATTCGTAATTTTATGAGACTACCTTAAAAAGTTTTTCCGTTTTTCGTCAACAGTTATTTTTATTAGGTTTTGTTTTAATTATTGGTTGACGGGATTTCATATTTGTATTATGGCAACATTAGCTGTTAACGACCCGACACCGACACCATAAACTGTATATGCATATGTACATATTCTTGATCGACGTCACAAGTCTAGACGATACAACCATGTAGGAATCGATTTCAGCCTTACATATATGACATTGAGCTACTATTTGTTTGACAACATTTGTTATTATTGCACGGAAATCAAATTTTTTTCGAACGAAATGAAAAGAATGTCTAAGCTTCGATTCATGGATCATGGATGGTGTTCTTTATGATTCCGATCAAATAGAAAAACTAGAAGTTTTTTAAGACGACAGCTGCTGTAGCACAATGGCATTGGTTAACAATCTGGTGGCATATTGGGACTTTATTCGTATATCGTTAAAACAAATATACCTTTTGGTATTTTGGAGATTTGCATTTCTTATTCTTATGTTATGTATTACTCAATAAATGATTTAATCAAGAACAATATCTGCGAGTAAGGCTACAATTAAAAACGCCAACCTCGTTATCGTATATCAAATATTCTAAGTGATTAGTGTCAACAGCTCAAAAACAATTTCTAAGTTTTGATACAGTTTTGGGAAGGAATTTGCATGCAGCGAATGGTCTAAATACGAGATTGAGATACATATTTGTAAACTTTTATTCTTAACTGGCTGCACTCAGCATGGGTCCTTTTAATTACGTTCGCATACTTAACTGCCACTCATCGGCCTGTGCAACGCCCCTTTTTCATATTCTATTTAATTTTCCATATACTGATATTGTAGGAAAATAACCGGTTCAGTATGGGGGCGGGAGTTTAGCAAAGGCTTTTGCTCAGTGGTTGTCTTTACACAATGAGCACGAGGTATACATACATACATACATATGTATGTACCTCAGGAGGTTACATGGAATGCTTATAATAATTGAAGCATATTCATATACTTGATAGGAGTGGGAGCGGTCGTGAAGACCCAGAAAGAGCGGTATGCGAGTTTTAAATTTATGCTGTTGTTGTTGTTTGCTAACATCCCGCTGTCATCTTCCATCTCTCATCCCCCTCCTCCTTTTTGTATTGCAGATATGTGTTTTTGGTTGTTTGCATTTGGTTGGCTGGTCAAATGCGTCCCTCTAGCCATAGAATTGACCGGCTTCCTCTCTGACAACCAAATTGGTGCTTCTGCTGCCACGAGTTGTGTGAACGATACTCTAATTGTTTAATGGCTCGTTAGTTGAATTCCCCGAGGGGAACAAACGCTTTAGCTTCAGATGATAAATATAACACGCTTTATGTTGAGTTAGCTAGGATTTTAAAGTGTGATAATTGTACTGATTTATTATGTATTAAGCACTCACTATTTACATTTACTGAAAACAAGAATATAACTTTTATGCTCATGCATTTTTATTCAAAATCAACAAATTTGCATTTACTCCTGCATGAGCTCTAAAAACTACTACTACTACTTGATAGTAGACGACCATTACCGAAATTATTTCATACTCTCTTTGTATTTGGAGAAGTGTCACCCTTCTGCGTGAAATGTGAGCCATATCTTGAGTTACAATATTTATGGCAGCTTCAATACTTACTTCAACATGATATGGGTAATTCCATGACGCAATTTGTCCCGTGCGAGACCCTTTACATTGAAAATAACATAAACTGAAACAATTTTAAAAATAAGAATAGGGTATTTTTATAGCTCTAGATAAGTACTTCAATTAGAGCTAAGAATGGTTTTTGAATTTTCTTTCGGTTTTGTTTTCTGTTCTGATAATTGCAAAAATTAACAAATTCGTACGCAAAACCAAAAAATGAACGAATATATTATAAAACAGAACAAGTTCCTAAAATCAATCTCAGCTCTAAATATAGTGCTTATCTAAAGCTTTAAAAATAACATTCTTTTATTTTTAAAATTGTTTCAGTTTATGTTATTTTCACTGCAGTGCACTGTAAAGAGTCTCGCACGGGACAAATTCTGTCATTCTGCCATATACATTTTAATCAAGTATTCAATCAGTTGCCTCTTTAAATATTAATATACAAAAGACTGTTAGAGCAAATAGTATCGTTTAAATTGTGAGAGTGTGGGTGCGTAAGCGTCGAATCCAACATAAATATCTTGATCGACTTCAGCTTCAGCTGGCTGCTAACTTTAAATAATGGGGCATTGTCGTTATCGCTTGGTCGCAAGAGTTCACGCAGAGGACCTCGTTTAAAGGGCAACCATATCAAGCAACAGTGACATTTTGAGCAAAATTTGACGAAAGCAATAGAGCGTGCTGGTCTACAGGATATCATGTGCCCATTGTTTCGCAGATTTTCGCAGTTATAAAGCTAAAGTTAAGTGGAGCGAATTAGCTATATAATACGAGTTTAAAGAGGTTTTAACAGCGTACAAAACAAGTAAGAAAGTTACAGTGTGCCTGTTTCCTGTTACCTATTTTCAATAAAATCATGTTCTCATTTAAAATATCGAAAAATACAAAAATATGCCAAAGGGCGTATTTGGTATATAGTATCGTTGTAGTACTACATTCCAAATATAACATAGTGTACATAATATTTCAGATTGCCGCCCAATGCAACTAAGACCTGATTGTCCAATATCTCAGGAATCATAAATAATCAGAACTCTAACTTTCAAATTACGCTTGTTACTCGATCAGTTGTGGGCGTGTCAAAAGTTTGATACAAACTTGATTTGCGTGTTAAAATAACAAGAGACAGGCACAAAGTTATTATACCCCGCTATCCATAGGGTAAAAATAAAAAGTATTCTTCAACGTATTTTTTTAGGTCTATAATATTTGATTTCTTACGAGCCATTCAAAAACAGTTTTCATAGATATTCAATTTTATTTAAATTATATTGTTAAATTGTTTTTTTTATTTCATTCTAAATAACATTAGTTGTATACATTTAATCCGCACCCTGATTAAACCGTAAAATTGGCAGCATACATATACTAAAATTTTTATTAATTTATTACAATAACTTATAACTTATTTTAGAAGGAATTACGTAAGGTCAAAGACGGCTGCTGCTGTCGGGTCTTAATTGCATCGGTTGAAATATAAAAACAAGTTAAAATTGTTTCTCTGATCGCAACCAAATTTTCGGAAATCATAAATCCTTTTTTTTATTCTTGAGTGTACCAAAAATCGACTCCAAAGTATATTTTTATGGACATTTCCAATGTGTCGTCACGTTACAATCGTACAACAAAATATTAAAAAATGAAAACGACTTTTGGTTGCAAATATTTCGATACATCTTTGTAGTGGTTTAACACAAGAATTAAACTACACTATTTATATTAAACTATGGTATTGCATTGTATTACTCTTGCCATTTGTTTAGATCAACAATTACTCCCTTTTTGGATTTTATTGCGTAAATAAAATTTCGAGTTAATTAACTGAATTAATCTCTTTTTTTGCTCCGTAGGCCTTTTTCTGGAAAGCCCATGTATAACTAAAAGTTATATTATTATATTTTATATTTTTCATATATTAACAATCATTGAAGCGAATCTATCTACGTCCGTCACACCATGGTCCAGGAGGCGGATACGAATCCGTATCGAGATCCGGCTCAATGCAGACAAAATCTTAAAAGCTCTGCCCAGCAACCCTAAAATATCCTTTTCCATCATTTCCAGTGTCGGCACGTGGCAAAACAGTCTTCAACAGATTGGGCACAACTTCCTGCCGAGAAGGAGATTTACTTTTATACGGATTGCCAGTAATACTGTAATATATTTCTTCACTTCACCCGTTAAATAGCGTCCTTAGGCATGTACATACTATGTCTTTCTCTCTCTTTTTTTCCCTCAATTTATTTTTGTGCTGTTACGTTTTTTTTTTTAATATTCCCAGCAAACATAGCTTGATAAGACCTGATAACAGATGCACATAACACACGATAGATCTAATCTTTACAAATTAAAATACTTCGAATGCAAGAGGACGACGTGCTTCTTGCCAAATCTGCTCACATTACCGATTAAATTAAATATCTGAATTATTCTTTCTTTTTTAGCGAATATTTAGCTTTGGTACTAAATATTCGCTAAAAAAAAGTTAAAGAAAATATTAAGGATTCGTTGCGTTAGTTGTTATAATATTTCGACATTTGTTTTTTATTTAGCACACCGAAAAATGAGTTACAGCCATGTTTCAATTTTATAAAACCGTTTATTAAGTCTTACTATTTTATTTAATTGTCGTTGAATTGGATTGATAATTAATGCATAATAAAATATTGATTACAAATTTGTTAATTAAATTATAAAACAAACAAAAGCATGGGTGAAAAGTTGTTATTTTACCCGAAGTGGTATATTGATTTGTTATACAGTCCAAAAATATATGTTTTTCAATTTAATTTTTTTTTTTTTTTTTTTTTTTTTAATATTTTGATTTTATTTTAATTTAACTTATACACTCAGATAAAAGCAAAACATTTCGTTCTGCGGTTATTCATGTCCGTCTGTCCGTCCGTATGAACACCTAGATCTCAGAGACTATAAGATAGAGATATAATTTTTTTTTCGATTGCACTTGTTATGTTTGCACAAATACCTTTGAATGGGCAAAGTAGTACCTACTTACTAGTCTTCATTGCTTTGTCTGACGATCTAGTATATTTTGCACTCTGTGGTATACTTTGAATGTTATTTTTAGTTTTTTTTTGTGGTATATTTTAAGAATAATACCGCATTATTTTGCTTTTATTCAAAATGGGTAGCGAGTATCTCACAGTCACAGAACACACTGGACTGTAGCTTTCTTACTTGTTTAACTCAAACCCATTTCAGTTTCGAATTTTTAGAACGATCAGCCACATCCAACATCTAACAGCCGCGATGAGATAGCCATGGCTGTCCGTCTGTCCGTAGCAGACTATAATTTTATTCTAACAGTATTTCTTATTGTTTCACGCAAATCAACGTTGTTTTACATTTTTTTCCAAGCCCACTTCCATGCTCGCAAATTGAAAAATCAAGCTTTATTTTGAAGCAATTTTAACGATATTATACATGCAAATATGTAATAGCTACAATCTTAATAGGTCCTATAAATTTGGTTTGTATTTTGTGTACTGCATGATATATTTCAAATGTAGTAGTAAATCGATATACCAATAATAGCCTATTTATTACAAAAAATTGCTATATCTTATGAATAATACCGCACAGTTTAGCTTTAATTTAAAATGGGTAGCGAGTATCTCATAGTCGACCACACTCGACCGTAACTTTCTTGTTGGAACGTACATATAATATAATAGAAATCTTCTAGTTATTCAAAAAATATTTTGTTGGGTTTTGAGTTTTGTATACTCATGAGTTTACCGATTTTGTAAAGTTTTGCTTAGTACATTTTTACACACGCTGGTAGAATGCAAAAACTTCTAGAAAGCAAACACTTCTGCATATCCGACGCCATAAAGTGCTTAAAGTCTACCTGTTTGTCTGTCTGTCGCAAAATTTATATCTTAGAGGCTACAGATCTACATTTTCTGCAACCGTTGTTATTGTTGCTTGCAGATAAAGTTTTTTTTTAAATTTCGATTACGTCCCGTTTGTCTCGCAAAATGAAAATAAAATTGTAATCTCCAGTTCTATGACCATTAAAATTCCTGATAATTTTGTTACGATCGAATAGCTCGTTTTTCGCGTCATTAAATAAGCTAACTTACAAAATAATAATTACATTATGTAATTTATTTAGTTCTGTTAATCACCGTCTCTCACTGAACTTACTTTACGGACTATTTACACACATATGGATAATTAAAAAAAGTATCCCACCACCTCTAAAAACTCAAATCTTTTTGTTGCAATTTTCCGTTAGGTAAAGTAATGTTTCCGGCGAGAAGAGTTTTCGCTATAACTAAAATAAATGCTATTTTGTAGCTAGAAGATAGATTGTAGTTTTTTGGCTTGTTTCAATTTAGTGTTATTTCCATTTGAAACCTTTAATATATGTTGTTATTATTTTTTCTTTATTATTTCATTCTTTTATATAATGAAACTTCACACACATTTTTTTTAATTTAATTTTTGTACATACATATACATGTGTATGTATAGTCTATATGAAACTGACAAGATGTACTTGCAACTTTGTCGTGTTACATTTTGGAATAACCTTATGTGTTTTGATAATGTTGATCTATTATATATTGGCTCGTTTTATAGAATTTTATAAATAAAATATACAACTCATACATATGCATATATGTTTGTATTGGTTTAACGAATAATAATCAATAATCAAAACAAAAGTAACATCTAAATTAATTTCGTCTTGTACAAATGTTGTTGTAGGCCAAGTGTTAATTGAATAGAATTACACGTAATCGTGGATTGCATCAATTTCCATAAACATTTTGTTATTCGAAACATTTGTATGAAATAAGGGCTCTCGTTTTCAGGCCTTTATTTCATGAAATATGCCATCCTATTCTAACTGTCGCTAATCTCCCAATGTGGTAAATGGGCACGTCTGCACACGCCAAAGTGAGTAAGCTGTATGTCCGTCGCTATAGTTGTGGGTGTGTCCCTTGTTTTACTCGTGCTGCTTCCTGACACAACAATAAAGAAACGCCCAAATCGCAGTGAACGGAGAAATATGAAACAAGCATCATCACCTCCAACACATTTGTATAAACGAGTTTTCATTCGTGTTTCTTTTGTCGAAACGGAAGTCAGTGTCGAGCGGTACTAGTTGCCGGAAGAGCGTAGCGGTTTTTGCTATCGGAATAAAACAATTCAATTGGGTAACTGCCACTTACTCGCACTCGCCTAGTCATTCGCAAATTGTATAGGCGTTATTCGTGGGTGAATGTGTGTTTCCATATACAGTATATGTGTACGCATCGCTCAATTTAAATATGTAGATATGTTCATACATCCGTACGTACATCCTTATTCACACACGCCCAACATTCATGCATGAGATTTGAATCCTATGTCGAATATATAAAAATTGAAGGCATGAATCATTAAAGAATGTACTGCATATAATAAACTAGCAAAATTAAATTAACTCTTTTACATTATGAATTGTTAAATATTTATGCTTGGTTAGATTTCTTAAAAAAGATACCATTCTATTGCCGATTTAATTTAAGTTATTCTTTTGGTTTTTTCCTTGCCACAACCAAAAACACACGCTACTCTCTTTCAACGCAGCCGTGCTCTAACTTGTAATGAACAGAAGCGAGAGAGGCGCATCAGCCTGAGAAACTGGCCATCAGCCAATCAGCGTAGGCTTTTCCTACCCGACTTGGCAGTGGATGGTACGTAGACGATGTCAAGCGAACCAATCAGAACGCTCATTCAACCTCACACTTATTATATTAACGTAGTCGTTTGAAACCCGGGCACAAAATTTGAAGCATGTGATTGTCATTCACAGTTATATTGGCAATAGCATTCGCACTGCGACTCGTCGCCGCTTGCAGTACCTCAATTCCGACGGGGGCCAGTGGAAGTTCTTGAAAATCGGGAAAATATAGTGTTATATGTATATTAATTAATTGCTTTGAAATAGTACCAAGTGTAATCAAATAATTCGGTGTTTAAATTAAATATAATACAAATACAAATATAAATATGAAAACGAATAGAATTCGTATTTGTATCCGAATATGAAACAAAAGTGTAAATACGATAAATAGGTTCTATAAATTCAGTGCTTAAAATGCTCTTTTAACACAATATAACAAAAGGAACAAGTCTAATTTCTCAAATATAAACAAAGCCGTGCTGCTCATGTCACAAAATTATATGACAATAAAGGATTGACAAGTACACATATATGAACATACTTTATCCTGGCGCGGCACTACCAAGAGACCATCTGCGTGAATTGTGCAAATCGCTGCATGTATTCGTACCCGCCCGCAGCGAACTCGGCGAACTCTGAAAAGAGCACGATTTGAGTTGGATTTCGAATTCATTTTTGAATGCCATACAAAAAAAAAAAACTCAAAAAAACTAAACAACAAGATTAACCAACAAGCATCAGTAGTCAGACGCTGGTGCGTTTATTATATCAATTAGATTTGGTAATTATGTTCACGCTGCAACCAAACCCGGCCAGCTTAGGCACAGTACCATGGTCAGCAGGAGCGCTGATTGAGCGACTGCCATCGCTGGAGGACCACAAAGGTTAGTGCAGTATCATTTAGATTATAAAAATTCATTCAGCAGAATAAGAACAAAAAAAAGTTCTCTCTCGGGTCGGTCGTGCTCGATTTAAAGTTTCCTAATAGATATTGCCTGAAAGCCATGGAATTCTCAGAATGTTTTTTTTTCTGGCCTTTAGCTCTTGTATTACTATTGTACTATGTATCTGTATTCCTACGGTTTATTTTCTTCGATTTATACAGCAAAATTGTATCCAATTTTATTTGGTCTAGCTCGAGTTAGAGAAGGAAATGGCGACAAACGATCTGTTGCCCCTGCAGCCTAGTAAAACCAATAGTTATCTAACTTAAGATTTAATATTATGTAAGGTGGAAAAGCACGCCTGTGCACAGGTTACACATGTAGAAAAAATAAAGTCCTCGCAAAATTAATAATAAAACAACAGTTTTCCAGTTTTTTTAACCGTTACCCATAGGGTAGAAGGGTATTATAACTTTGTGCCGGCAGGAAATGTATGTAACAGGTACACCCGACCCTATAAAGTATATATATTCTTGGTCAGCGTCAACAGCCTAGACGATCTAGCCATGTTCGTTTGTCCGTAAGAAACACTGGATTTCAGAAACTATAAGAGATAGAGATATAATTTGTTATGTTTGCACGCATATCAAGTTTGCTTCAAAATTCAATAAAATCGAATATCAAGCGTAATTTTCAAGCTAGAGTCGCAACTTTTGGTATATACAGTAATAATTATAGTAATTGTGATTCCTGAAATTTGGTTGAGGTCAGATAAAATTGTCGAAGTAATTAAAGAAATAGTTGCTTTGACTGACAATGTAGTACCGTTCCGTCTATGGTATATTTTGAACGTGGTACTATATGGATACACCAAATATATTTTTAGTATTTTGTAATATTTTGAGAATAACAATACTTTGCTTTTATTCAAAATGGGTAGCGGGTATCTCACAGTCGAGGACACTCGACTTCAGCTTTCTTACTTGTTTTTTTTTATCTAGCCTTAGACTGACAGTTTTTCATATTCATTTTGCTCGCAAAGTTAGAAAACTCATGGGAAAAGTTATTCATTCAAATTTTTAAAATGCTTTTATTTTACAAATTGAATTTTTTATAAATGGTTCAGCGAGTTTTTAATCAATAATAATCTGAGAAATCTAAAAGTTTCAAAATCTTTATTGCTTATCAAATAATTAATGATTAATGTTGAAAATGCTTCAAACGTTTTTTGGATTATTGTTTAGCCGATTTTTTTTTAAATTTTTTTTTGGGGAAATTTGACGAAAATAAGAATAGCATAAATTACAATATTCTCGTGAGAATCGTTAAATTAAAGGATGGATTTCGGTCATTCGGGTTAATTACGTCTGTCGTTGGGCTAAAAGAAAAGGTCTACAATTTCTGACCTACAAGCCAAAATGGTGGACCTCAAAATATTTTTTGCATGTCTCCGATAGTGCAATTATTATTAACATTGTCTTATAGAAATCAAATAAAGTGCCTGAATTCCCATGTAAAAATGCTAGTTTTAATCGAGATGGCCGTCAAATGGGATTGCAGTCAGTCCAGATGGTTGATTAAAATAAAAATATAAAAAAAAAGTTTGTTGGGTGCTCATGCGAAAAAAACCTAAGTTAACTTATAACGGCACAGGTATGGATCTCAACTGGTCTATGCTCCGCCGATCGTAGGAGCAGCTGGTACTCCCTACCTACTTACCTACCTTATGTATAGTAATAAAAGTCCTACTTTTGGGTCTTGGAGCTACTCAGGCGAGAAACTGGACATCCTATCCTTATCCTTAAAGAAATGGTTAGAAAGCAATAAAGCCATCGATTTTATGCATTGCACGGAGTCTATATTATATAAATATCTCATTGAATGCCAAGTATATCCTAGTTGGGTAAATCAAACATTTTGGGGAATCGCATTGGTGTTTTGGTTGAAAATTGCTATGAGAGCATGTCATGACAAGGACAGCCTTGCTCAGGCGAGGCCCACGTGTTTTTGTCAATAAGGGATTCTTATCCATATGTATCAAGTATTTATACTAATAGACACTTTTAAAATTTCCAAATTTTACACAATTTTTCTACTAAAACAAAAAAAGCATATTATCCCAATTTAAATTTTAATACATTAGGCGAGAACTAAAGTATATAAAAACATGTAAGAAGGATACAATCGAGTGTGCCTGACGGTGGGATACTCGCTACCCATTTTTAATAAAAGCAAAACATTGTGGTATTATTCTTGAAATAAACCAAATTATTATACCACAAAAATACTAAAATGTACCAAATGCTACATATATATAGTATAGTTCATATTATACTAAAGATTGTGAAATATACTAGATTGTCAGCCACAGTAACTAAGACCCATAGTAAATAGACGTTTTTTCCCATACAAAAGTAATTCTTAAATAGCTTTTACAGTTTTTATCTAATCCAAATTCTGTACCAAAAATCGTGGCTCTATCTTTAAAATTACGATATTTATTCGATTTTTGTTAATTTACGGTGCAGAAGTGGGCGTGTCAAAAATTTAAAACAATTTTTATGTTCAAACATAACAAGTGCTATGGGAAAATAATTATTATATTAATCTCTTATAGTCTCTTAGATCCAGTGTTTCATACGGAAATACGGACGCTGATAGAGAATATAGTTACTTTATGGGGTCGGAGATGATTGCTTCTATATGGCATATACATTTCCTGCCGGCACAAATATATAATACCCTCTACTCTATGGGTGGCGGGTATAATAAGGATTCTTGCTTATTCCTTATTATAGCTACAGTCGAGTGTGTTTGATTGTGTGATACCCGTTACACTTAAAATATACCATAGAGTGCAAAATATACCAGATTGTCAGCCAAAACAACTAAGACCCCTAGTATGTAGTCGTTTTCCCCATACCAAAATTTTTCAATATCTTCGACATTTTTTATCTGATCGCATTGAATCTTTTAGGAGTCATAAAGATATTAATGTATTTACAATTCTAGCTATAGCATTGGAGTTCTTTTCCGAATTTTGTCGATTTGTGGGGACGTAAGTGGGCGTGGCCCAAATTTAAAACAAGCTGCCTGCAAACATAACAAGTGATTGCCTCTGACTGGTACATACAATTCCTGCAGGTACCAAGCTTTAATACCCTTTTATACTATGGGTATAAAAAAAATGTTGAAACATTTTCCACCTTAACCATTAATTATTTAATAAACAAAAAATAAAAAAAATGGTCCAATTCTTAATTTCGTAACTTTAGGTCGACATCTCATATTCCTGACTTAAGATTAAAGATTATTTATTTGATGATATAAGATATACAATTTATGGTTTATAATAGTACAAAATACCGTTTCTTTTAAATTTGATGAATAAGTATTAATGATATATACGTATGTATGAATAAAAACATATAAACTATTTAAAATGTAGTAAGTAGTTGAAATGGCAAATGAACTATATGGATTTTGTGATCCTGATATTCTGTTTACTCTGCTCTCTTTTCTCTTTCTTATTTTCTTATAGACAATGTTCTTGCTATGAGAAATTTGCCGTGTTTGGGTGTCGCTAGTACTCCCGGATTAAGCGGAATGGTGGCAAAGGCAACTGCTGCTGGGATGGAAACCGCTGATGGAACCACTGGCACAGTACCACAGCAACCACATACCACATCATCGTACTTTGCAACAACTTATTACCACTTAACTGATGATGAATGTATGTCTCCACTTTCAACTTTCCGCTTTTACCTCGACTTCCACCCCCTTCATACGTTATACGTTCATACGAACTAACGTTCGTACATATTATGTATCTACATTTATGCAGATTAGTTAATGCATATAATGCCAAAAGATTTTACAAAGTTCAATTTGATTTGAACCTAAGAGAAAATATCAGCCTAGCTTTCCAATTAAATACGTACATACATACAAATATATATATTCCGTCAAGTCAATGTGTATGGGTCAATAGATACGCGTAGTAGGCGTCGACCAAAATCAGAATCGAAGACACTATATCTAAGTAATTTTTATTTTTACTTTGAAACTGTCTAATATACTGTTATCACTATAAGAATCATTGAATATATGTATTTGAAAACTGTCCTCCGAATCTTTCCATAAACAGCTATGGTCATGGGTGATAAAGTCGAATCTTTAATGGTACGATAGTCAATTAGAAAGTATTTTGGGTCAATGCTAAACACAAATATATATGGTTTCATGCTGAATTTTTTTTTTTATTTTTTCGTAGAACGATTTTTATAAGAAAAAATATAAAAAAAATATAATATAAAAATTAAATATTAATTTCTGTTTTTTAAAGTAGTAGTATTTACTCCTTTTGTAAATGGGTCATTTGGATTAAGCTATTGAAGAGATATTAAACACACTAATTAAGTCATTTGCTTTTTTACAGTAACATTGGAGTTACTCCTCAGATATTGTCTTTGTTCCATGGCACGAATGAAAATAAAGTGAGAAATTTGGTATATTGCGATAAGTTCGCCACTAATTATGTGCAAGATAGATCAAATTCATTGTTATATTGTAAAATAGATGTGACTGGCTTTTTGGACCGAACACAATCACATTTAAGAACACAACGTAAATGGGTCCAAAGCAAAAATTCTGTCCATTCAGTGGCAAGTTCGAACGAACAATACGTGCGGATTGTCATAGCCTAAACAATCACAGCAAACAAAATGCTACTGAAAATCAGTTGATCACTCTCTCCCCTCTTCCGTTGTCGATGCACAGCACATTCTTTTTGATCCTCACTGGCTTTGCCGCTTTGTTCCGGCTAGCAGTCACCCGCTGTGTTGTTAAGTACTCTTACTCTCAGTTCGCAGCTCTCGGCTCTCGGCTTTTGTGTGTGATATGCTAGGTGTGTATATGTGAATCAATACAATTATATTCCACCTATAATAATGATCTTGAAGGATCTCTATTGTTCTGTTCGTTTTCGTGTCGTTACAAATGAAAACAATTAAAAACGATGTCGATAAAAGCCGAAGTCGATGGAAAAACACAAACAAAAGTTTCTCCCTATCTTACTCTCATTGTTTTGTTGATTTTTATATTTTCTACTTGAGTAAAACAACAAATTCCAATACGCCAAACAGCGCTCTCATTCTTTTAACACTTGGAAACCCAAATGAGCCTCCTTAGCGGATTTTCATTGTTCCTTTAATTCCCGGTTCCTAGTGGTAGGTTCTCCCCTCAACAATCCAATCGTCTGAAAGGGAGACAGTGGGAGAAAGCAAGAGAGAGAGCGAGAGAGATATAGCAAATAAATAGCCAGAACTCTGTCCACTAAACTGTATTGTTCGCCAACTCTGATTTTTGTTGCTTTTACATTGTTAATCCCATTTGGAAAGATGTTTTCCACTTTTGTTCGTCTTGTTAATTTTGGTAAATCATCGCATTATAACATTTTATTCTTCTATTCAAATATGTTCATGAATGTGTATATTCGTAGCATATGTGTGCGTAAAATGTGCGTATAAATGATGTAAATCACAATTAGAACGATAGGGAATCGTTATAAAAAGCTTCTATGCATAGTATTAAATCAAAATCAATTTGGAATGTTGTTATTTTTATGGATATACAAATTTGAATCTTGAATAAGGACCCGGATCTTAATCTTTCCCCTTTCATTTAAAAAAAAATATATATTTTATTATATTATTAATTATATAGGCAGATATTTATCGGCAAATTTAAACAAGAGTGCGACATATCAAACCATCTAAGGAATAAATATTTTTGAATACATTAAATTTATATTACATATTATATTTTCCGATATTCACAAAATTCCATAAATATTAATTATTGCTATAGCAATTATGTATTTAATAGCAACTGCATACATGTGCACAATATAAAATGCTCCCAAATAATTACTATTTTTCACTAAATATTTATTATATTTCTGCTTAACAGTCGCAGCAGTATGAATTCACAAAGCATTCTGGGATATAAGATGAATTGTAGCTTTCAATTTCGCAGCATTTTATTTATATTTACACAAAAAAAAAATTCAAAATCAATAATATATGACGTCAAAATCAAATCAAGAAGTTAATTTCAAAATTCTACAAAAGTCTAGAGGCGGCTATAGGAGAAAGATATACAATTTTTGTTCGACAGAACAAGTTTCTTCTTGATTTTGGCCGTCCACTTCTGTCTCACAAATCGAAAAAAATGGATCAACTAGTGTAAATTTAAAGCACTTCATATAATAATAACTACAGTAATTAGGATTCCTGGTAAATTTTGCACTTTGAGTCTTGTTTTAAGAAACATGTACAAAATTCTTAAATTTAAAAGATATTCCATCTTATACCCTGAGTTCTAATCCTAAAACGTGGTTAATGAACGAAATCTTCCTTCATTTAAGATTGGATAGATAGGATCGAAAAGTTCTTAAATCAAGATTAGCAATCTACTTTTAAATATATTTTTTTCTTAAATTTGTGGAAAAATTTATTGTCCACTACTCGAACTCCAAAGTAATGAAAAGTTACACATATATCTATATGTTATACTGTTTTGTTGCTGTGGTCAGTTTTATTGACAAGTACTCAAACGGGTTGTCTAGTGATCCCGTTGTCGTAGGGATTAGGCCATGCCTACTTTACTATTTATCTTCTTTTTTATGCAGACCATAGATAACAGGGAATAATTGACAGATATTTCTATGCTCCATTGGCTACAAGTAAGAATTAAATTGATACGCAGATTCCAAGAAATTTGTATTGAAATCTATGCTTGATTGAGTTTTGGAGTGCTGAAGTCGTTTGTACAGATTGTCTGAAATTATTAGCTTAGTGTAATTTAAGCAACAGTCGGACAAAACCAAAGATGTTATTTTTAAAATACTGGAAAATCAAATGTGGAAATCTTTTTTTTTTTAATACTCACAGACTGTGAATTATTTTAGATTTTTAAAATTAAATTATTGAAATAATAATAATCATTATAATTATAATTCATTACTGAATTTCGAATATTTCAGGCCACAGTGGAGTCAATCAATTGGGCGGAGTATTTGTTGGTGGACGGCCATTACCCGATTCGACTCGACAAAAAATTGTCGAGTTAGCTCATTCCGGAGCTCGACCGTGTGATATATCTCGCATCCTACAAGTCTCTAATGGATGCGTTAGCAAAATTTTGGGCAGGTGAGTATATTACAAGAGTGTCCTATTCTCAGGATATCAAACAAACACCACCTATTAACAATAAAAGCATACCCTATTATTTATAAAATATACTAAATATTTTATAATGTTCAAAAAACTTAATTTCATATACCAATAGTAGTTTCCAAATACTACCGAAAAGTGCTAAACATTCTTACTAGGGCTCTTAGTTGCTTTAGCCGACAATCTGGTATATTGTGCCGTCTATGGTATATTTTGAATGGTGTACTATATCGATATGCTAAACATACCATTTGTTATATTTTCGAGCACATTTTATATATTGGAGCACACTCGACTGTAACTTTCTTACTTGTTTTAATTTTATACTTGCTATAAGTAAAAAAAAAAAAAACAAGTAAGAAAGTTACAGTCGAGTGTGCTCGACTCTGAGATACCCGCTATTATAGCTCTATCTCTTATAGTCTCTGAGATTCAGTGTTTTATACGGACGGACGGACAGACGGACATGGCTATATCGTCTCTTGTTGACGCTGATCAAGAATATATATTCTTTATAGGGTCGGAGATGCCTCCTTCTACCTGTTACATATATTTCCTGCCGGCACAAAGTTATAATACCCTTCTACCCTATGGGTAGCGGGTATAAAAACAACAAGAGACAGAATATTCTTTTGCTATACCTTGTGTCTTTTGAAGAAATGTCGTTTTTTTTAGTGAAAAAAGATATATGACTTGATGAACATTCAGTTGCGATAAGTTCAAAAATAGTATCGCACGCAACATTTTTTTGCTAGATAATTAGCTATGCACTAAATTATTATTATTATTAATGTATGACTTTTTGATTTCAGATATTACGAAACAGGGTATTCGACCACGGGCTATTGGAGGCTCTAAGCCAAGGGTCGCCACCGCTGAGGTTGTTAGTAAAATTTCCCAGTACAAACGAGAATGTCCTAGCATATTTGCTTGGGAGATTCGAGATAGATTATTACAGGAAAATGTTTGCTCAAATGATAACATTCCAAGTGTAAGTAAACATAAATTTTCGCGTAATTCTTACATATTCATATGTATGTACATATGTATAAAAGATAAGATTGATTGGGTATTTTTTCCAATAATATTCATTTTTGTTGTATTGTTTCATTTTTGGTAATTTACCGATGAACGAACTTGAGTAAAAAAATGCACCAGAAAATTTCTTAGTTATTTTTTAATTAATGAGCTTTTTAGCAAAGAACACAGAATGAAATTCCAAATTCATGGTTTGCGGGTCAATGGCACACTAATGTATTTAGTATTTTAATAGCAATATTTATATACATATTCTCACTTTAAAAATCAGTTTGAGTTGGTGAGTGCTTAGTTTAAACAGAGACTTCTGTTATCATGCTAATATTTTATAGACTTACACCATCAACTTATTTTGCATGTTAATATACTAGAAATATTATAATTTAAAAAAAGTTATTTTTCCACAACTTTTTAGTTTATCGGAAGTACAAAGCCTACCTGTCTTCAAACCACTTTATTATGTTACTTAAGATACGAGTGGTATCTACTTCCTAGTTTACCTACAATTGTACGCACATCAACTTCTTATGACAGGCAAACACTTTTTTGTATACATATTTAAATAAAGAACGAAGAAACAATTGAAATTCCTCTATTTGGAATATTTTGTATGAGATAGTAATTTGTATGTAATTTTTTGCTATATTTTAGAAATCACATTATGCTTACCAATTTTGATCGCCATTTAAATCTTTTGAATTGTTTGCTCCATTTTTCTGCCTCTTTCTTTTTATTTCCACTTTTACTTAGCATTGCGATAATTTTCTTTTATTGTATAAGTACGAAAGAAAAAAATTGAATTGTGACAGTGATGCCAATGGTCTGCATTGAATATTTTCCCCATTGACAGTTGTGTGTGGAAAATGTGTTCATTCAAATGGAAAAGAAATCTTTTATGTACATTAAGCGACAAAAAGGGAAATCAGTGCTAGAAATATATATGAAAAACGCACAATATTAAATAAATACAAACCATGCCCCGTGCCATGTACATACATACATACATACAAACCTAAGCAAGTCAGGCTGCTACCACAAGCGTTAGGCGTTGAAATTCACGCGTAAGGGGATATTACAATTTTTGGTTTGGTTTGTAACTCAAAACAGAAACAGAAGCAGTAGCAACAGAATGGATGGGACGATTGAACGACAATAGACCTTTGACGGACTTTTGTAATGGGGTGGGATGAAATGGAATGAGATAGGACGCGATGCTCTGAAATTGTGGTACATGCGTTAAGGGGAGCAGCCGTTATTGCTAGAATAGTTCGATATGCTGCTTATGATGTGATATTTTGAAAGTTCACCAGTTACGTGTAAAACAAGGAAAATCCTATAATGTCGAAATATCTTTTTAAGCTTTATGTCGAAAAGTAACAAAAAAAAAAAAAAACTATATTTTGTAAGAAAGCTTAGTACGTTTTATGTTTATGTTATAATAAAGTGAATAATATTAAATGATCGGTGTTAAAGTTCGAGTGTTTGTTCCGTATGCCCGCTAAAAGCTAAAAATCAAGTACGAAATAATATATGGGTAATTTTCTGGCGAAAAATATTATTTTCAGTGAAAAAAAACATAAACTCAAACAATTAAAAAAAAGTAAATGTTAATCTTATAGCTGTGGAAGAGGATTTTGAAATTTATTCTTAGCTCTAATTAAAGCTATAAAGCTCATCTTGATTTAAAATAAAAAGATGTTTGGGTATACATATGCTTTTTTACTTTAAGAGCGATATTTTCGCCTGGGAATTACCTATATGGACTTAAACACAAATGAACATTTTTTTTTTATTTGCAAAAGTGCAATTTTTTCCAAAATCGATCTTTAAAAAATACATTTACGGTAGTGTACACAACTACATAACTATAAATACATATGCATAAGTGTACTTATATGTGTGTACGCACAGACGTTCACACAAATAATAGTTATGCCGCCCATTTTATTTTCAGACTGAATTTTATATACCAAGCGTAGGTTTTCGTTCCCTTGAAACGACATTCTGACTAATTTTTCCAGTCAACTGCACTTTTCCCTGTTGTTCTTACTCGTTCATTTGTGTGTGTTTGCTCGTTTTTTACTTTCATTCCTTTTTCTTTTCATTTTTTGTTAGATTTTGCTGTTGTTGTTTTTCCGTTGCCTTTACTGCTGCTTCGTAATTTTTGCTTTTTAAATTAATTCCAAAAACGTTGTCATGCGCAGGCATTGCCCTTAAAATAATAATGGAACCCAAATTAAAAAAAAGCGGCAACCGAAAGAAACTGTCTTTCCGCGTCGGAGTAAATTTGACGCGAAAGATTTTAGCTTTGCTATTCGACGATAATATTCAAATTTTGTGACAAGTAGTATGTATGTACATATGTGTATTAAAATTATAAGGTACAAATTCGCCATTATATGTAGTTCCCGTAGGGGTTGGCCGTCTAACACTAACGGTATAATACTAGTAGTATATTGTACATACATATGTACATACATCCAAAAATAGATCGACAACTTGCTGAACATTGAACAATTACTAAACTCCTCAGGGAGTCCGAAGTTCGATTCACTAGATTTAACAAATATAACTTAAATGATGTTAGCAGAATACTGTTTACATGACAACAAAAGTTAAATACAAGCACCGATAAATTTGATAAATTACATAATCTTAGATAATAATTTCTTGTGATTTCAGGTATCATCTATAAACCGCGTTTTACGAAACTTGGCGGCACAAAAAGAGCAACAAAGTAGTGGATCGAGCCAGAGCATCAGTTCGAATAGCAATCCCAACCCAAGCCGAAATGGAACACCTAATACCGTTATAGTTAGTGGACTGTCGAGCAGCGCCGGGTCAAGCTCTACAAACGATCTGATACAAACAGCGACACCACTAAATTCATCGGAGAGCGGTGGGGCTAGTAACTCTGGAGAGGGTAGCGAACAAGAGTCGATTTATGAAAAGCTCCGTTTGCTAAACACTCAAAACGGCTCGGTATTAGACGTTCAGTGCCAGAGTCAGGGTCAGCTTATTACAAGCATGCCACACCATTTCAGTCCCATTTCCCCCCATGTGAATCACTCGCTACAACAACCCCATGGACACAATCCACAGCAGGGCTGGCCACCTCGTCATTATTCTACTGGATCTTGGTATACATCTCCTCCGAATAACAGCCAAAGTGCTACTTCATCAGAAGTTATAGCGTCTACAACTGGATATAATAATGTCCCTACAACGGTTCCTTGTCATTCTCTAAGCCCTCGAACTGATCTTATAGATATCGGGGCGCCAAATGTCCATTTGAGTAACTGTTCTATCACCGAAGACGATGCCATACTTAAAAAAGGTAAGATTTTTCAAAGTATTATTCATATTAGTGTTTTGATGTGGTCGAGAGTGTAATTTCTCATTTATTATTTCTCTTGCAAAATAAAACAAAGATATTAAACGAGTTAAGATCTTACTTAAGTGTGCACTTACCAGGAATTGTGTATTAAAGAAAGAAAGCTATGAAGAAAAAGAGATCAAATAAAATTCTTAATAAACTTCAACAGCCCATAATGACCGTCTGTATGCCCGTCCGTCCGTATGAAACACTGTCTTATTGTCTCACGAGACATTGTTTGTTTTCGACAGTATTATTATGGTTGCACGCAGTTTTTGCCACCCCCACTTCCGTTCCCGTGAATTGAAATCTACAGTCGAGTTAACACGACTGTAAGATAACCGCTGCCCATTTTGAATAAAAGCAAAACAGTGCGGTATTATTCTTATAATATACCGAATGCTATTTTTAGTATATTTATGAAGTTTTACATTCGATATATACGATAGATGTATAAATATACCAGATTGTCAGCCAAAGCAGCTTGGACACCATTGCAGTAGGCATAATTCGCCATACAAAAGTTTTTCTTTAATAACTTCTAAAAATTTTATCCGATCGCAACAAAATTCAGAGTAATCATAAGTACTATAGTTATTCGAGTATTATCAATTGGCGGGGGCGGAAGGGGCTGATAGATACATTTCGTGACGGCACAAAGTTATAAATCCCTTCTACTCTATGGGTAGCGGGTATACAAATCTAATAGCGATCGTAATTTTAAAGCAGGGATGGTAACTAATGTGATTTGGTTGCAATCATATAACAATATAAGTAATTTAAGAAATATTATTATACATATGCCAAAAAACGACTGCTGCTGACAGGTTTTAATTGCTCTGGCTGACAATGTGGTGTATATATATACTCTATATACACCATATATATATATATATATATATATATATATATATATATCTCTATACTCTATGGTTTTATATTAAAAGTACCAAATATAGTTTAGGTATATTTTTGCATAGTTTTAAGAGTTTGCTCTTATTGAAAGAATATACTTTATAAGTTTTAGTTACTTAAAACTAACTAACATTGTCAATTGAAAAGTGGGGTATAAAAACATAAATGTTCTGTGTGAGTTAGTAACCTAAACTTAGCGATAAAATTCTTTCGTAGTATGGGACAATCAAAAAGTGTGTGTTTGGTCACGTGCTATTCATATTTACGCATGTACGACAATTTTTTATACTCATCCAAGCGTCGACCGACTGCGTAGTCGATGCGAAAATCAAGTAAAGTAAACGTTGAATGACGTTGCTTAAGAAGGAGGAACAGATAATTCATTTTAGTGTGTGAGAGCGTATGCAAATGTATAGAAAAATACATAATATGCACGGAAATACTAAAAACGATTTCGTAGTACTCTACCTTCAGCTATTCTTGCATGAGGTCAATCGTGCGAATATTGGATATAAGTAAATCACTGTCACTGGTTGTAACGTTAATGTCGTTTTCATAATTAAATACAATTCTATTCATATAAGCGATACATCGCTGTCTGCCCGTGATAAATATGGAATGCTATTTTTCTTTTTGTTTGTTTATTAACATAGTTCAATATTATGATAACCACACAAAATTGTACAAAATATTTAGATATATACCTACATACATATGAGTTAGTTATAACTGAATTAGAATTACAATTACATGAAATCGCCAACTATAAAATTTGTTTAACGACTTCAATACAAGATTAGATATATAACTTCTTATATAAGCGTCAATATGTACAAAAAACGAAACGAGATTGTTGTATGTATATTTACTCAGGCTCTTATAATTAGTTTAACCTCATCAACACAAAGATTCTGGTGAACCAAATCTCTGTGGGTAAATTTCAACCGCGTGTTTGTGTGCAAGGCAGCTACTGTATCTGTATAATCCGCAATCTGTAGCCTTCGGCAACACGGTAACGGGAGTTTGCTGTCGTACTTGACAAGGTCTTCCCTAAACCGTGTAGTTGGTTTAATACGATTTACAGACTCATTTTACAGGCGATGACACTTCATTAAACGCCAAACCATTGGGGGGATGTAACCATAGTCGCAAGGGTTGTGCTGGATGGAGTGAAACCGAGTGTGGAGAGTATGGAGTACGGTTATAAAGCGTTCAGGGCATAGTGATGATGGGGTGCATAAATAGAAAAAGAACAAAAAAATACATATTTATAAAATCGTATAGCTTTGAAATCCTCATACCACAATTATCGCCTTATCAGTTTGTATTTCTAATATATTCCACCATGGACGAATGTCGCTCTCTAGCTTCAGTTGTCTTTTATTCTCATGCTCTCTTGTTTAATCTTCCATACTCCCTTATATCATCGACGCTATCTTTTACTTCATGTCGTTGTTGTTGTTGGCTGTCACATTGCAGTTTATTTGGCAAGTGACATGTTCCCTGAACTGGACTTCGTTGGGCCCTGCAAGAACCTGCGGCATGTCTCAGAGCTATCAACATCTATTTGCTCTGTCAGATTCACTAATACTCACTGCCAGTTACACACACACAGACACATTTAAATACATGAATGAAAAGTGACAAGCTGAGATCCAAATGTTGTGGCCTGCGGCATTTTTGATGTGCATGCGAATCTTAATAATAATATTGATGTTAATGTTACTTGATATTTGTATGTAGCTCTCAATGCTTCATATGCTCATAACGTTTCATATGGCATGTAATCGTGTTTATTAAAAACTTTATTGTACTTACAAATAGTTTGCTATCTTACTATCTTAGACTTTCAGTCGCTTAGCTTGAAAACATTAGACATTTTATGTATTTTTATTTTCAATTTCCCTATTTACAGAGCTCGATGGCCAACATTCAGACGAAACAGTCTCCGGGGAAGGAGATAATTCAAACGGTGACACATCCAATACTGGAACTACGGAAGATGATCATGCCAGAATGATACTAAAAAGAAAATTACAAAGAAATCGTACATCATTTTCAAATGAACAGATTGACAGTTTAGAAAAAGGTAATTTTATTTTGCAAAAAAGAAACATTTAAAACCAAATCAACCACAACTCTTGCATCGTGCTATGCTGAACAACTTCTTTTAAAAACTTTAATCGTATGAGAGATTTCATAATTCGAAATTTTTTGCCAGAATAATACGTAAAATGTGAATAGCAATTAAATGATGCCCTCTTCAAAATCAAACAAAAAATGTTTTTAAATATATTCTCATATGTGTCTTTGTTGACAGTGTAAAGTCCAGGCATTAGCGTTTTATATCCTGCTAATCTGTTAACTGTGTCAGTGGCCTCATTCGACCTGCTGATAACGCATATGCGCAGACATATTTATATTATATATATGTACATATGCGCCTTTTGAATTCTTGGATGATTTTAATTTATGTATTTTTATATCATACGGTATTTCTAGCTTTGAGATATTTAGATACAAAATATCGTGTAGTTAAACATACATTTTTAACAATACTTGATCTGATCAACGATGACATCGATGGTATCTTTTTCGACATAAAAAGTGAAATTAAATTTGCACTCTGGCATCTTACTTACCTCACTTCTTTCTTGAAGCATCCACACATATGTGTGGGAAGTAATTTTTATACATTCACAATAAACTGGCGAATATTTAGAGCTATTTAGAGCAAAAGGGTCAATAAATACTACAATTTTTTTTGTATTAATTTATTCATATAGAAATAATAATAATAATAATAATATATATGACAAATTCAAAACTCCCAATTTTTTTTTTAATTTGCTTAACAATTATGGTCAAATGCAATGTAACTGCGAATGACAAATTTTATGGTGATGTGTATACATGTTTTGTAAAAACAAAAGATGAATTAATACAAATATTGTAAAAATGTGATCATTCCCGTATAATGTGCTTTTCGGAACACACTAACTAAAAATTAAATATCAACGACCTAGAAAAAATTTCAATGCACAATTATGACGATTTCGAAAACAACTCTATCTCAGCATCTAAATTCTCCCAAAGTTGTATTTCGGTTGAAATTTTATTGGCTTTGACTTCTGCAGCAAACCTGAATACATATTGGAAAATAAAAATGTTCTTTGTTTTAATTTCAGAGTTTGAAAGAACTCATTATCCAGATGTCTTTGCCCGTGAGCGATTAGCTGGGAAAATTGGATTACCCGAAGCGAGAATTCAAGTCTGGTTTTCAAATCGGCGTGCAAAGTGGCGTCGAGAAGAAAAGCTAAGGAACCAACGTCGAACTCCAAGCTCGACGGGCACTAATGCAACACCGTCTACTTCGTCAGCAACAGTTTCTATTACAGACAGTCCCAATAGTATAGTTGGCTGTTCTCCTCTTTTGGTTGCTTCCAGTAGCAGTAAGTAAATCCTAATAAGCACCATCATAACATTTTTTACAATAATAGTGTAGAATTTAATGTGGAACATCCATCGAAATTTTAATTTTACCTATTAATATATATTATTCTGCAGATTTGTAAATCTCTCAAAGCAAACCGTACATGCTACAGAGTTTTGAGAGGAGTTTCATTCATTATTCGGAGTTTTTTTTAAAAAAAAGTGAAATCAAAAAAATAAAAATGTTTCCCGGCTTCGAAAACACAATGGCTCGAGATAATTTCTGATATTTGATTGTTTTAAGTGTGATATCCATTTATTATCGTTGTATTTTATAAATTAAATACTTTTAAAACGTGATCATTATTTCAATACATAAAAAATAATTTGTTTTCTCTTATAAAAAGGGAAGTAGTCTGGCGGCACTATCTTATAATTTTAAACTGACCCGATTGCCTGTGAATATTTGCTTACATTTCGGCAGAATTCAAATGCATTTTGTATCAATTAAATTAATTGAATTTCGATCTTTTTGTTGCAGAAGAGTTTATTATTTTCAACTTATAAAATAAAAGGCTTAAAGAAAAAACGTATGAAATCTCTCAATAATCTGTGGCACTTACAGCTTTATTTGGGAGATTTCCAAATCTCCACGAGTCGAAATAGCTAGCGATGTTTGTGGCACTCCCGTATGTAAGGAAAAAAGCCCGCTACCCATAGGGTATAAGGCTATTATAAATTTGTGCCTGCAGGAATGTATGTAACAGGTAGAAGGAGGCATCTCCGAGTATTTATTGATCAACGTCAACAGCAGAGACGATGTCCGTCTGTTTAAAATTTTTGCCATGCCTACTTCCGCCCCCGCAAATCAACAAAAATCGAATAACAAGCGAAATTTTAAAGCTAGAGCTGAATTTTGGTATATACAATAACTCTAGTAATTGTGATTCCTGAAAATTTGGTTGCGATCAGATAAAAATTGTAGAAGTTATTAAAGTAATTCCTTTGTATGGGCAAAAACGCCTACTTACTAGGGGTCTTAGTTGCTTTGGCTGACAATCTGGTACATTGTGCCGTCTATGGTATATTTTGAATGGTGTACTATATCGACATACCAAACATGCCATTTGGTATATTTTTAGTATTTTTTTAGTATTACGGTATATTTTGAAAATAATACTCGCAATATTTTGCCTTTATTAAAAATGGGTTTCTTGTTTTTTATTATTTCATTCATTATTATTTATGTATTTTAGTACATAAGTTGCTCTTCACCTAAGTACCTTGTGATAGACGACAATTTCAATTTCACTTTACCATTGAGGCAGCATAATCCAACAATTTTTTTGAATTTTCCATTTTTTTTTAATTTTCAAAATTTTTCAAGTTTTTAATTTCTGAAATTTTGCCGATTCTTAAACTTTTTCAATTTTCTAAAAAAAAACCATTCATTATTTTATTTATTTATTATTTATTTATTTTTAGTTTTTTTTTATTATTTAAGATTCGATCGTCTTGCTCGCGGCATTGCTGACTGTAGACAAATGTATAAATACATAATATCATACATAAATGTATGATACGTTAGGCTCACATCCTACTTACTGTTATTCATTACCATAAGTACAGCCATTTCGGTGCAGTATAAATTGCTCTGTCGAACGGGATAAAAAGTATCCTATGTCCGTCTCCTGGCTCTAAGCTACCTCCCTACCAATTTTCACTCAAATCTGTTCTTGATTTATAAGTGCACAAACATTACACGACTTTCATTCTGTACATATTTCATATTTAATAAAAAATAATTTCTTGCTTTAAATTGTATTAGACACTTCCATTTTGCGTACGTTCGCCACCGCACGTTTTTTGCAAATATTATAAAAATTAAAACTCGATAAGCCACATAATTTACACTAACCAAAGAGCTAAACAAATGCTATCGAAAAGCAAAAAAAAAAGTTTCAGGAACCTTTTGTTTTCAATTTTATTTTTAATTTAAAGCGTACGAACGTGGAAATGCCCATATACAATAATAACTATAGTCTTTGTGATTCCTGAAAATTTTGTTGCGATAAGGTAAAAATTGTCAAAGTTATTTTAGAAATACTTTTGTATGGGCAAAAACACATAATTACTTGGGGTCTTAGTTGTTTTGGCTGACAATCTGGTATATTTACCACATCATTATTCCAAATATGCCATTTGGCTCACCTTTTAGCATTTTGTAGTATATTATTTCGGTATATTTTTACAAAAGTTCAGCAATATTTTGTTTTTATTTAAAATGGGTAACGGGTATCTCGCAGTCGAACACACTCGACTGTAGCTTTCTTACTTGTTTATTTTATACTAGTAAGTTTTTCAAATAATTTCGTCAACATTTTTATACATGATTGAGATCAAAACCTTCTGATGTTGCGTTAATAGCCCCATCAGTCAATAGCTCCAATAATCCATGAATCGATCTAATTAAATAGTAATTTTATTAATCTCTATGAAATATTCAGGTGGTCTAAATGCTGTAGTGTCACCACATCCCATATCGACACCAACAGGCGGAGCGGAGACTTCCGAAGCGCACATTTCAACTTCTGGATGCGCCCCACATGCTCGAACTGGAACTCATGGCATTGATGCATGTCGTTTAAATGAAGATGTCGAGGGCTCTACATGTTCACCGGGAGTTGGAGCTAATCAACATCATCACGTTGCTCACACACTCGTCCAATCAATATCACCGCGCATTAATTTTAATAACGGCTTCAGTAACTCAATGAGTGCCGTGTATTCGAGTATGCATCATAATACTTTATCGATGAGTGACGGATATGGGTATGTAGAAAGTTCTAGTTCTCACTATAATTCTACTGCGTCTCTACATATCGTGTACTCGATTTATTTCAAAATCTGTATAATATAAGTATCATCGGCTACAGTCCCTTATGTACTGCAATCCAAACGTTACGTTGCTTTATTTCAGTTGGAAGATAGCATGGGCTCTTCGTGCGTCCGTATAGGATGTAGTTTTAGGACAGAATTACATATTGATAAAATTAACCACAATTCGTTCTAAGATACCAAAAAGTAGTAGCAGAAGTAACAAGGACAACGATGAGCACGAGCGTATTTCGTTGCGCTGTGCTTTCGTTTGTATGTATCTATGCGTCTATATATCGACATGCTCGCCTATATTGCTGTATATGTATATGCACGTGAAGTATTGCAACTGCGCGGCTAGAAACTAGCGCAACTCAATTTTGTTTTGCTGAGACGAAAGTCTCGAAAATTAAGACTACAACAATTGCTCGTGTCTTATACTCCGTTTCCACAGCCACTCAGTTCTTCTACGCTCGTCCAAGTCCCGTTTTGGCATTCCACAGCCGCGAACCACAGTCACAAAGTATGGGTAAATTTCTTTTAAATTTCAAAATTTTGGCGAAGATTTGGACAAAGTGGAGGAAGATCTAATGGAAAATAGGCGATAAGTTGGGGCCTTTGTAAGTAGAATTACTGACGGAAATGTAATATTTACATAAATACACTTACTTTTTACTCCTCACACATTCGTCCTTCGCAGACCTCAATGCCGCCAAATTTTCCTCGCGCAACTCAACAACAACAACATTTCTTCGTGAATGCCAATTTATGATATTGCTGTAGATTTGTTTTAGATTTTCATACATTGGTGCACTCAATGGTCAGTTGTCACATCGATAAAATATCGCGTGATTACCCAAAAAGTGTGTTAGATATTTCCGAGTTTTTATACTCGATACCCATAGGGTAGAAGGGCATTATAACTTTGTGCCGGCAGGAAATGTATGTAACAGGTAGAAGGAGGCGTCTCCGACCCTATAAAGTATATACATATATTCTTGATCAGCATCAACAGCCGAGATGATGTCTGTCCGTCTGTCCGTATGAACACCTAGATCTCGGAGACTATAAGAGATAGAGCTATAATTTTTTGTCGACAGCATTTGTTATGTTTGCACACATATCAAGTTTGTTTCAAATTTTTTCCACGCCCACTCCCGCCCCCGCAAATCAACAAAAAACGTAATTTTAATTACGTATATACAATAAGAACTATAATAATTGGGTTCCCCGATTTGGTTTGGAAATTTGATTGCGATCAGATAAAAATTGTAGAAGTTATTAATAAAAAAATACTTTTGTATTTTCAAAAACGCCTGCTACATTGTCGCCTATATTGGTATGTGTAGTTTTGATAAACACGACAACAATTGCTCGTGTCTTAGATGCTTAGTAGAGGTGGAGAACTATCGATAGTCTGCGCCATCGATAGTTATTGATAGTTTCCACAAACTATCGACTATAACAAGGAAAATCTATCGTCGATAGTTGTCGATAGTGCAGTAAAAGAAAATAATTTAATTAATTTTTGAAATAATCCATATTGTTTAAAGTATGAGAGTATGAAATTGGGTTTCCAATCTTTTAATTATTATTCAAATAATATTAATTTTTTTTTTAGGTTTACCTTAACTGCTATTTATATATTTATTTCAACCAATAATTTTGTACGCCTATTTGAAGAGATTTGTCCTGCTTTGCTGAAGACCCTCTCCGACTCTACGGAGGAAGCGGATATACAAAGAAATTTGAAAAAATATCGACCACTATCGACGATAGCTATTGACCACTATCGAGAGTGCGCGCCGCTATCGAGAGCGTGTCGTTAGTGGCCAACCATCGATACTCGCGATAGTGCCATCGATAGTTCTCCACCTCTAGTGCTTAGAGTTAAATACCGGCTTCATCATGATACAATTATACAAGGTAGTCTCGTCGGCAAAAACCTGGTACCCTGTCTATGTTAGCAATGAGTGCGAGTGAAAGAGGCACAGCGTGGTAGTGTGAACGAGACGACAATGAAATGCGCATTAACCCTTAGACGATGATATTAATATTTACATATTTTGAAGCTAATATTAATGTCTCCTTGACATATTTTTAAAATGTAAATTGTTTATGAACAATATTAATAATATATATGAGAATTCTCTAATTCTCTAAATGTTTTAATTCTATCCGTGTCTACGGCATACATTGCAAAATGTCATTTTGCACAAGGGTTAATTGCAGAAAAAAATTCGTCCGTAGACAACCTCTTGCGTCGAAAAACGCACTGACGAAAGCTTTTGCCGACGAGACTACCTTCTATAATTGTATCATGGTAGAGTACAACTACTAACCATACAATACATAGATGCGTCAAGTCATACATCCAAAAGGTATCATTAAAAACAGTATTATTGCAGCCCCAGTCGGGCCGTGCGCAGTCGGGCCGTGCGCCAGACCCACAAACCACCAGCAGAGCCAACGCGGTCCTTGTGCAAGTGCCATTTAACTGCAAGCATATAGAACGCGAGCAATTGTTGTTGTCCTCTTCTTCGAGACTTTCGTCGCGGCAAATCAAAATTGACGTGCGCTAGTAGCTGCTCGTCAGCGAGACAACTGCATGTTGCAAAACTTCATATGCATACACATACTAATATAGGCGAGCATGTAAATACATACACGCATACATAGAAACGAAAGCAGAGCGCAACGAAATACGCCCGTGCTCATCGCACCGCATTTGATCTGCGACTGAACTCAACGCTGCGCGCTGCGTTAGAACTTCGAATTTTCGAATGAGCCGAAGAGGCTCAGTGTTCGAATCGCAGCGCACGGCCCGACTGGGGCTGCAATAATACTGTTTTTAATGATACCTTTTGGATGTATGACTTGACGCTTCTACACTAGTCGGCATAATTATTTTGACGAAAAAAAAATGATTCAAATTTTTAAGTAACTTTGCAATGGTTTAATATAACTTAATGAATTTTTTTGCTGCTTTACTTGGTGCTAATACAAACTTAAAAATAATGAATTCAACATTTTATCATATGAACTTGAAAAAATATAAGCTTATGTACTTTTCAAGCGGTGGCATAAGTATTTTGACAAGTGTATTTTAATGTGAATAACAAAGTTTAAACTTAAACAAAACTAAACGGGAACAAGGTATTTAGTAAAATATATAATTTCCTTTAGTTTCAATAACTTTTTCCAGGCGTTCCGGTACTGAATCGATTAAATTTCGGATGATCTCTGGAGATATCTCTTCCCAAAGGGAAGTGACCTCAGAAATTGTCTCCTCTCTGGTTTTATTTAACGATACTGTTCTTTTACGTTTCATAAGAGACCAGATGTTTTCAATTATATTTAAATCTGGACTTTGAGGTGGCCAGTCCAAAGTGGTAACACCAACATCTTTCAAAAATGTTGTAATCATCTTAGCTTTGTGGCATGGGGCGTTATCCTGTTGCAGAATGAAGGATTGACCAATAAGCCTGTCTCCAGAAGTAAATGCATTATCATTTAAAATCCGTAAATATTGGCCTTGGTTCATCGAACCAGTGACAGGAACAAAGTCACCCAGTCCATTAAACGCTACACATCCCCAGAACATCACAGAGCCTCTACCACGGCTTACTTTTTGGCAAACGGGCCGCCTTTTCTGCCTTTGAGCCCTTGGTAATCTTACAAAAATTTTATTTTTTGATGAATTATACTCAAAGGAGCTTTCATCTGTCCATAGAACGCTCCTCCAGAACTCCTTTGGCTTATTGTCATATTCCTTTGCAAATGACAGTCTTTTGAGCTTGTTTGCTTTTGTTATATATGGGACTTCTTTGACTTTATAAGTCTTAAAATCATATTCTTTTAGTCGTCTACGAACTGTGCGCTCACTAATTGATGTCTTAGCTGACAAATTAAATTGATCTGCTGCGGATTGGGGCTTTAGTAAAACATTTTTTTTAAATTCCCGTAATAGAACTCGGTCATCGCTGAAATCTGTTTTGCGCTTAGCACCTGATCTTCTTAAATTACGCATGTCATTATGCTTTTTAAACTTTTTGATTTGGTAGTGCACAGTTTGACGCGACACATTATACTCATTGGCAATGTCTTTGACTGATATTCCAGCGTTAAACTTTGCTACCATTGAAGATCTGGTAACCAAACTTAGCTCAGCTGTTTAGCCCATGTTATTTAATAATTGTTAATAACTTTCTATTTTAATAACAAGGTTTAATATTGCTCAAAGTTAAACACAGAAGTTCTTTAATTCTCGCGTGCTTAAAAGTGTAAAAATATTTCCATAAAGATGCTGTCAAAATACTTGTGCCACGCAAAAAGCCGTTGTCTGCATGCATTCTTATCAGTAGAAAGAGAATGCAAAAGGTAAACGAAATAAAATTTGGCATGCACATAGCTAAAAATAGATTCTTTGTTTTGCGCCTCATTTTCGCACCGTTATTTGACGAATTCAAGCAAAGCTAAGTTCAATAGTCAAAAAGAGTTTCGTCAAAATAATTGTGCCGACTTGTGTATGTATTGTATGGTTAGTGGTGCAACCCTAACATTTTGTGGTGTCCGGGTTCGAGTCCCGGTCGAGGTACAAACATTTTTTTAATGGTATATACAATAATTACTATAGTAATTGTGGTGTTCGGGTTCGAGTCCCGGTCGGGAAAACAAAATTCTTTTGTGTGTTGGCTCTAGTGAAAGGTTGCAAGACCGGCATGTTATGATGCTCGGGTTCAAATATCGATTGAGAATATATGCACATTTTTTTTTTATAATATTTTGAGAATATTACCGCATTATGTTGCTTGTATTCAAAATGGGTGGCGGGTAAACACTCGACTGTAGCTTTCAAACTTTTTGTTTCTTATGGGTTTTGAATGGGGTGAACGTAACATTTGAACTGAACGGGAAGAAATAGGCTATAAGTTGGCACTGCTGATAATTTGTAAGCCCGTATGCTGGGCTTACTATATGGTTTGTGATGATAGTTTTGCAGAACGCTAGCGTAATCGATGAAGCTTATACTCATTAGATTTGAATTAAAATAAAATAAAATATGTAAATGATTTTTTTTAAGGGAAACGGATAATTTCACATGCATTTAATTGTTGTGTCGGTTATGTTTGAATTTGCAAATAATTAAAAAATTTATAAAATAATATTTTTAATTTCAGTTCCGTGACATCAATACCTACATTCAGTCATTCATCAATGGGATCCTTAGCACCACCATCACCGATTTTGCAACAGAGAGACCTGACACCACCATCCGTATCCATGTATCCGTGCCATATGCCACTACGTCCTCCGCCCTTAGCATCTCATCATAATCTTGTGGGTGTCGGTGCAGGTCTGGGAACATCTTCAAATGAAGTTGCAAATGTCAGCAGCAGTCCAAATATAGCATCAAATCCACACGGCTCGAATGGGACAAAAAGTGTTAATAATGATGTAGCTGATTACGAAGCAAATTTGACTTACGGATTGCCACCGCCTCCACTGCCAATAGCACCACCAACGGCACCAAATTCCCTTAGCATCTCTGCCGCCCACCACCCCCAAATGGAGCATCATCGCCAATCGAATTGTAGTCCCATACAAATGAGCCATGGTCAAAGTTTTGCTAACGATAGTACATCACATGCAATACCGTCATATGCACACATGAGCTACAACTATGCAGCAGCGGCTGCTGCAGCTAACAGTGTAGCACCATCGGATAGCAATCATAATAACTCACACGTTTCCGGAAAACAACAGTTTTTTGCATCTTGCTTTTATTCACCTTGGGTTTAAGATTGTTTCTTGCAAAGCAAAAGCACTATATAACTTTTTTCCATCAATTAAAGATTACATAAATAGTCTTAATATCATATGTAAAAGCATTTCATATCGGTAGAACAATTTAGCACCCAACTCACAAAACATGAAAAAAACGAATTTACATATCTCTAACTCCGTTTCTTTGTCATAAGCATGGAAGTAGTCAAATACAAATATGTAAATCTCCGCCCAATCATGCCCTCAGTCTATTCAATACTTTTGAAAAGATTAAATAATGTTAATTTAGCTAAACTTAAGACTTAAATTATTTCTGTTAATCAAATCACAGCGTTTTTTCAGGTGCACTCTTAAATTACGGGCTCAGTCTATTAATATTAATTTATCAACATGTATAATTTAAGAATACAAAATTGTATAATAAAACATCGTAAATAATAATGTGAAAGTTGATTGAGATCGCTTGCCGGATTTTCATATTTGAGGTTGGATTTGAACCATAAGTCTAGAATATAGATCATATTCTAGCAATAAATCGTAACAATATGAAATGAATGAAATATTTTATAGCGAGCCACATCCAGCTTAACTAAACGCAATTTTTCCGCGAAATTGCGTAAAAAAATAACATACTTGGTACATTCTTATAACAGGCATTTGTTTATACGTTCATTTCCAGGATACATATTTGATATTTAAGAAATAAAGCGCTGGTCCCAGATAAATGAAGTCGCTTTATTTCTGCGCAACTCCATTGAACAAAATGCAATGTAGCGTGACGGTCACAAAGCCAAATTTGGAAACACAAATGTTAATAAAGACGGTGACACTAAAATAATATATAGTAAAGCGAAACTGATTGAAAAATATATATTGGATGTTCGATTCTAAATTCCCAGAAAATCAGAAGTAAATGAATTAAATTTTCAATATAAATGAAAAAATCTTTCAAAGTTTTTCGCGATGATGATTGATGCACACAAACTAGGTAATGAAACATTTACGTAAATCAAAACTAAACGAAATTCATCCGACCACCAACTTTAAGAGATCGTAGACAAATAAATCTAAAAGCAACATCACTTTTTTTCGCCCTTCCCAGTAGAAAATAAATTAAGGGTATCGATGTCAAATCGACTGTTTCACAGACGAAAAAATTGACAACCTCTTTTATCGTACTGCTATCGGCAAAGCGGTCACATGCAAAAATATGATAAATCTAAAACCATTGAAAAAATCGTAGTATTTTCTCGTTAAGAGAAATAGCTTGTTGAAAACGGTAACTCTAAAATTTGTGAAGCTTGCGAAAAATAAAGGTTTTTTCGCAGGTCATTAATTTTGTCCTTGGGATAATGTCGTCATAGAAATAGGCAAACAATTTGACTTTATATTTTCATTTATTTACGGAATATATAGTTTTCGCATGTCATTTATCCCATTTATCAGGGAAATGCGGTTTACCGATTAATTCGGCAAAAAACACAACATATTGAAATCTAAAAATATTGACGGATCTTCAGTTTGGTGTAACAGATTTTCAAATTTTTCTAAGTATAAGATTATCCGAAGAATAAATCTTGTAGTTTATGGTGGCTGGTGCCTTTTTAAAATATTTTTTAATTGATTTGCGATTCCTTACAAAATATCTACATCCAGAAAATAAAAAGAAATTGACAAAAACAGTAGATGATATTTAGAAAAATCCGCCAAGGCGATTTTTGTACCCTGTCTTAGATGTTTCCCGCACAAGGACTCATTGGTCTGTTGATAGTTTACAAGCCCAACATATTGTGGTATGCGAGTTCTAATCCCGATCGAGAATATATGCATATTTTGTTTGTTTTTTTATGCAATTCATATTTTTTTATTCCCTTTTTGCAAACACTATTTAAAACTTTATTTAAAAAAAGTTTGAACTTTTAAGAAATAAATACATTTTTTTGTAATCAGGTAATAATACAATTGGGCAATTCTCCGATATCGAATGTGACATTTTTACGCATTCAAACTGCAAACATCTAAGACACGAGCATTTGTTGTCGTTTTCATCTTCGACACTTTCGTCGCGGCAAAACAAAATTGACGTGCGCTAGTTGGTTGCCAAAATATAGGCAATACCAATATAGGCGGGCATAATGTAGCGAATATAGAATTCTATTGGTGTAAGGTTTATACAGCATGGCGTACACGCTTCTCCGGACTTTGGTCAGTAGCATGGGGTTAATGAAAAGGGCCAACTGATATTGCGCACCACTATAAAACAATAAAACATTAAGAAATCGCATACAAATGGGTAGACAGAGTAAGAGGAGTGGAAGGTGGAGGGTACATTCAAAAACGGTGAAAGAGAAGGGGAGGGGAAGGAGAGAAAGGTAGGTTAACAAAGAAGATGGAGCCACTGTCTAGTGCAACACTGGTGTTGTTGTGTGCAGCCGTCCACCCTACCGTGATCCTGCATTCGAAATCCGAAAAATAAATGCTAGTAGGATCGCTAAAGGAAAGTGGGTCGGCTAACGTACTCTTGCTCAGTGATGCATGTTTCCAAATAAAATAGAAAATTAAGTGAACATATTTAATTTACTACAGAAATAACTCACAAAAATAAATAAATATTTTGAAGGACTAACATGATAAGTATCAAATAAGGCCAAATGATAAATCAAGAATAAAAAAAAGGAACCTATAAATATCAGCTATGATCTTGCATAAATATAATATAAATAATTATTTTTGGTTCTATAAATACTAACAAATTAAGAATTAAGCAACATGATAATTTAAAACGGACTAATTTAAATCATTGGAGATAGAATGATGGAGTAGCCCACAGCATATAGCAAACATTAAATAAATATCTTCCAGTGCGTAAAGCTCTCCGTAAACAAATTACATGGGGATCAGCTAATGGCTGTCACTCAAAGCAAGTAGCCAGCAAGCAAAGTTAGGAGGGCTCTAAATTAAGTGTCCGAAAAGAGCTGAGATCGATTTCGGAGCGCAATCAGTGCATTCTAAACATCGACTCATAAAATTCTCTTTTTTCTGAGCATTGTCGTAGTTAAGGTAAGTAATAACAGAGTAATAAATTTTCGGGATCTTTTTGGGCACTTTATGATACAAAATGCTCATTACAAACTATCAGACATCTGTCTCTGGTTTTATTCAACGTTACTGTTGTTTTACGTTTCATAAGAGACCAGACGCTTTCAATTATATTTAAATCTGGACTTTGAGGTGGCCAGTCCAAAGTGGTAACACTAACATCCTTCAAAAATGTTGTAATCATCTTGGCTTTGTGTAATGGGGCGTTATCCTGTTGCAGAATGAAGGATTGACCAATAAGCCTGTCCAGAAGTAAATGCATTATCATTTAGATCCCGTAAATATTGGCCTTGGTTCATCAGGCCAGTGACAGGAACGAAGTCACCCAGTCCATTATAAGCTACACATCCCCAGAACAACACACAGCCTCCACCATGGCTTACTTTTTGGCAAACGGGCCTTTTCTGCCTTTATAATCTTACAAAAAATTTATTTTTTGATGATTTATACTCAAAGGAGCTTTCATCTGTCCATAGAACGCTCCTCCAGAACTGCTTTCCTTTGCAAAAGTCAGTCTTATAAGCTTGTTTGCTTTTGTTATATATGGTACTTCCTTGACTTTATAAGTCTTAAAATCACATTATTTTAATCGTGGACGGACTGTGCGCTCACTAATTGGTGTTTTAGCTGTCAAATTAAATTGATCTGCTGCGGATTGGGGCTTTAGAAAAACATTTTGTTAAATTCCCGTACAAGGACTCGGTCTTCACTGAGATCTGTTTTGCGCTTAGCACCTGATCTTCTTAAATTACGCATGTCATTATGCTTTTTAAACTTTTTAATTTGGTAGTACACAGTTTGGCGCGACACTTTAAACTCATTGGCAATGTCTTTGACTGCTATTCCTGCGTTAAACTGTTACGTTTTGGATATCGTTTGTGCCAGCAATGTTGGGGGGGGGGGGGGGTTTATCGATATATCGCGAGGCGATGTATCGGAGATAGGAAATGGCAACACCAGGGGAGGGAAATTTGAAAATTGCTCCTCCTGTTAAATAGGAGTTGGAAAAGGAAGGTCAACTTTTTTTCACGAGAGGTTAGAACGTGGATTTTTCTGGGTCGAGAGTTGAATTTAGATGAAGGTTGGAGACGGTCGACGAGAAAGAAGAGAAGACTGGACTCCACGTGATTGCTGTATCGTAGAATAAATGTTAAATACGAAGTTACACAAAATAAAGATTTGTTTAGTGTATAAAAAGAGATTGCTGCAATATTCCGTTACAAGATCGTAAACCAACATCAGTGTGAGCAAAGACAAACAACCATTAATGGCAACAACGTGCATGAAAGTATTAAAATAAAGTAAAAACGCCTGCGCTTCGATTCTCTTATCTATTGAGCGAGACTATACCGCGAGGAGTGACACATTGAACGAGGTGCAATTCGTAAAGTCATCAAGCAACACCACAACAAAACAATCAACAGCATTTTGGATGCGGCGATTGCAGCTGGAAAACGGTTACGTAGAGCCACCGCAGCTCATCCAATCCCACAACAAAACAACAACATAAGAAGCAGCAGCAACAACAACAATAATAACGCCAGCAACTCTGAATCGGGCCGCGACGGCAACAGAGAAAAAGCCGCAGCTCCTTAATCTTGTGAGGGCAACAGTTGAGCGTAACCTAACTCCGCTTAGAGCAAACAATCTGCGAGGGAGTGAGAAAGAACTTAATCGAGCGACACCAGCGGCCACAATCACCGCTGGATAAGTGCGGGCAACCGTCGCTGCGAGACACACGGCGCTTTAACGACAGGAGCGGCATCGACGGCGTGGGACGGCGAACGCCGAACAACGCATCCAACGACGAGCAAGAGGAGGAGCCTGTCCGAGTGAGTTAGTGCGGCGGCACCAAGCCGTTCCCCGTCCAATTTTAAAGTGACACCGCCAGCTCCCGATTGATGACGATCGTCATCAGCGGTTATAGATTTCTCCCTCGGCCAAAGAAGTTGTGAATGAACCTTAAAAGAAACCAAATTGAATTCTTATGAAAATCGAAGAGAAAACAAAATTAAAGATTGCATTAAAAAAAACTAAACAGAAATTTAACTTAAAACTCGAAGAATACAGTATATATACAAAAACGGCCACGAATGAAAGCTAATTAAAATAGAGTACAACTTTAAATTAAAGTAGATCAATGTTTTGCTGTAAAACGACAGAGTAGGTGATAGACAGAAAAATCATTCAGATCAACATTCGCATCTGCGGAGGAATAGATGTATACACATTTATAAAGATATACACATACATATATGCATTAAAGTATCACCTATCGCCCCTTCACCAAACCTCAAGAGCTCTTAGGCAGGTCAAGGTAGACATTTAAGCGAATCAAGCATACATTCATTTATATACATACACCCAAATATGCGTATACATACATACATAAATATACCTATCTGTGATCTCTTTACATACCATATATAATTGTTAAATGTTAGTGATTAAGAAAACTTCATGAATAATACAATAGTACTTACGATGAACATGGTCGTGTGAGTCTTCTCAGCATGGAGGGGAGGGGGATTCGACAGCGCTACGCCGGATGACTTACCGTCGTCAACAGTTTGTTTTGGATTTCCTTTTTGTTTAGCGCAATTTTTAATTGCGCGGCAGCTGTTTTGTTTTTCTGTTAGTGGTGTGTTTTTCTGTTTAAAAAAACAGCTGTTAATATCGGTGGACTTATCGATTGTGCGGACTGCGGGCCAGGGATGGAACTCCACCTGAGTACCGATGAGCCAGCCGGCACGGCCCCAGGGAAGACAACCAGTCCGCAACAAAACTTTGCTACCATTGAGGATCTGGTAACCAAACTTAGCTCAGTAGGTATACCCATTTAATTTATTAATTTTTAATAACTTTCTATTTTACTAACAACGTTGAATATTGCTCAAAGAAGTTATATCGCGTGCTTAAAAGTGTGAAAATATTTCCATAAAGATGCTGTCAAAATACTTGTGGCACGCAAAAAGCCGTTGTCTGCATGCATTCTTATCAGCAGAAAGAGAATGCAAAAGGTAAACGATATAAAATTTGGCATGCACATAGCTAAAAATAGATTCTTTGTTTTGAGCCTCATTTTCGCACCGTTATTTGACGATTTCAAGCAAAGCTAAGTTCAATAGTCAAAAAAGAGTTTCGTCAATTAATTGTGCCGACTAGTGTACATACAAATGTATGTACATGCATTCATATTTATGCAGGTATGTGTTCACCTGCTTTTGAGTGCAATACAGAAACATGAATGTTACTTTTAAATACAAAAATTAAATTTACAATTTGACATGCATTCTGAATTAACTGTCATTGATATTTTTCACAATAGTTTAGTGGTAATTGTGTCGATGTCACGATGTCGCAGAAAGTATGAAGACAGCAATAGATGGTGCTTTCGGACACATGGATTTATCCGTTAGAATACTCTTCTGTCTTCAGTGTATTCGGAAGCAATTTTCCCGTCTCCTCGCTCGTTGCAAGTCATTTAGATGCTAGCGAGTCAAAAGACTGTCAACACCAGATCATCTGGTTGTGGTGCCAAAACAGATGATGCGCCCAGGAAAAGCTGTGAAAACGAGCTTTTGTTGTGGTCGTAAGATATTTATTTTAATGTGGGGACTATTAACATTTGAACAACTGCAAATTCCTCCACATTTTATTTTGCAGCACATAACATAAAGACATTTAATTGTACATTTAATAATTTACAACATGTTCAAGAGTTAATTATTGCATCAAGTTTTGCACTGATGATGTGCCTACTGATGTAATAAAAAATATTTTCATAGTTATTTACTATGAAACTTGGTGTTTTAATATTTTATACTATGGTGCCGAATCTATTAACAAAATAGATACACAAAAAAACTTAACTTGGAATAATAAATAACTAAAATAAGTAAGAAAGCTACAGTCGAGTGTGCTCGACTGTGAGATACCCGCTACCTATTTTGAATAAAAGCAAAATATTGCGGTATTATTTTCAAAATATACCGAAAATACTACAAAATACAAAAATATATACCGAATGGTATATTTGGTATATCGATATAATACCACATTGAAAATATACCATAGACGATACAATATACCAGATTGTCCGCCAAAGCAACTAAGACCCCTAGTATCATAAGTAGGCATTTTTGCTCATACAAAAGTATTTCTTTAATAACTTCCACAACTTTTATCTGATCGCAATAAAATTTTCAGGAATCATAAATATGTACTATTGTTTTTATTGTACACACCAAAACTCGCTTGTTATTCGATTTTTTAGATTTGCGAGGGCGGAAGTTGGCTGTCGAAAAAAAATTATAGCTCTATCTCTTATAGTCTCTGAGATCCAGTGCTTCATACGGACGGACGGACAGACAGAGAGACATGGCTAGATCGTCTCGACTGTTGATGCTGATCAATAATATATATTCTTTATAGGATTGTAGATGCCTCCTTCTACCTGTTACATACATTTCCTGTCGGTACAAAGTTATAATACCCTTCTACCCTATGGGTAGCGGGTATAAATACTAGTAATAGATATTTACCCTAATATAGAAAACGGCACTTCACAAAAATAATGGGGCTCTCCTATGGTGGACAGCAGCTTTGGTGGACAAGGTTAGGGACACTTTTGTGAAAAAGAAACATCAACAAATGACTCCACTACTAATCTATCATTGCAGTTCTGACCCTGCAGTTCTGAGCGCTAGTTCGTTGCTGGTGAAATAAGCACTTACCACCCTGCTGAATTGGAGGTGTCGATTGGCCATGGGTAAGTGCTTACCTCGCCGATCACTACGTGGGTACTTACTAAATTGACCCTATAGTAAACGAACGTCGAACCACCTAGTCGACTCGAGTTTGCGATTGGCCATGGGTAAGTGCTTACCTCGTCGATCACTATATGGGTACTTACTAGATTGACCCTATAGTAAACGAACGTCGAACCACCTAGTTAATAAATGTATACGCATTAAAGCATAAGTACAAAATAACGGCAAGCATCGATTTTGTTTTTGTTATTTTGTGGAAAGGATTAAAGACAAAACTTCGATTGCGCTTTACATCGCAGTTTGTTTACGCGTCTTTGTTTTATTTTGTGCTACTCTTTTGGTCAAACGCAGCTGTGTTTGCTGGCTGACGAAATTTTGCAAGCATTTGAGTTGAGAAGTGCAAGGCGGATCAATGGATTATTAGGTGAGTGACTTAAAAAATAATATACATATGTTTGTATTATATGTGTACTAATGTGTAAATATTAAATAAGCAGATAATAAAAGGACGACAAGCAGTTAGCATAATGTATTGCTCTACAGTGGAAAACGACAATGTGCCTAAAGAGACGAAGTGGAAATTATGACAGAAAATCTACGTTATGGAAATAATGACAGGGGAATGCGGACCTAAAAAGAAAGGCAGTTTCTTTGGTGTTATGATCGGTGAGTATTTTAAATAATTATTATCCACTTCTATTATAACTTTTTTAATCCTTTTTATTTCCAGATTCAATAACTGAGGACCACTTTACAAAAGCCTTACAGCTCAAAAAAAACGATATTCTAAAAACTCAAGTTGCCTTTAAGTAATAAAAGTATCCGACTTATTAAATAAAGAAAAATTTAAATAAAATAAAAACTGTAATTGTAATTGCACATTTTTTTTAATTTATAATGGCCGACCCTTCTATGGGGTCCGATGTAAGTACCTACTTCACCGACCCTTCAATGGGGTCCAATGTAAGCACTTATTTTACCGCCCGTTACATAGGGTCCCATGTAAGTATTTACTTTACCGGCCGTTCCATGGGGTCCAATGTAAGTACTTTCCTTAAAGACCCTAATATGTTGCACTATTTCACTAGTTCGTGGGTAATCGAGGCGGTGGCGATTGACCCTATTTGCGGACATTTCAAACAAAAACGGAAATTAAAAAAAAGCATTGCTAGACGCCACTTTGTAAGTAGTGGTGGTCCACTTTGTAAGTAGTGTTGGTCTGCTGGTAAGTGCTTATTTCACCAGCCACGAACCAGCGCTCAGAACTGCAGGGCAGCAGACCACCACTACTTACAAATACTCATACCTTTTAAGGTCCTTACTTCATCCACAACTTTTTCGAGAGAATCTTTTGTTTCGACTGCAAATAAAAAACAAATTCAAATTGGCCGAATTTAAAAAATAACTTAGACACTCGAGAGGGAGAGAGACCTCGAGAGGAACTAACTTGTTCGGTGAGATCCGAAATAATCTTCTCAAGGCGCTCAATACTCTCTCCACATTTGCACGATTTCTTATCTAAAAAACAACAGGTTTAATACATAATTTGTTTCAGCTGTTAAGAAACTCCAATCGCTGAATTTTCATGGCTGGGATGTCCGACATCGTTTCGTATGTTGATTCTTGGGGCTTTTGTATAATATAATATATATGACATAATTTAGGGTACGACAATATCCTCAATAATCAATATGGTGAAGTAACGGCATTATAATCATATCCTTTAAATATGGTATTGCGACTGCTTTATAAATCAACTGGTTTAATTCAAAAATTTCTTCAGAAGATAAGGGCTCCGCATCTACTACGTAAATACCCAAGTCAGAGGATATAGGCTCCGTATAAAAGTTCCGCACATTCTTGAATCGTCTTCCTCTAAATGTATCTTCCATAATTGATTCTATTCTAATCGGAATATCCCCTTCGATGTAACAATAATTGTTTGGTTCCTTCTGGATTAATGTGCTTCCTTTAAATATTATTAAATTTTTTCTTTTTTCGGTCTCTAATCTCTCTTGGATAGGTAAATTTTTTTCTTCGTCAATTCTCCGGTGAATTTGCTCTAAAATGTTTGTTGGCTTTCTGACAAAATTTTTCAAATGTTACAAATAATTTTTAAAAGCATAAGCAGAGCCTTTAACTGGATCGCCAACCTGTTCCACCGTTTCTTTTACATGTAGTAAGCTATGTATGTTATATGAAACACTATTTTCTCCAAATATAATTGGAAAATTTGAAACAAATATTCCCGTATACAGTAAAAATTGTCTAAATTCCGTGGCTTTCCAGTTGTATAGTTCACCTAAGGGTCTTGGCTTTCTTGCGAATTCTTTAGGCATATTTTTGCGTATGTCAATTAATTTTTGAGATATTTTAGATTTCTTGTCGTTCGTCAATTTATTATAAGTCTTATTTGTCATCAATCGAACAAGAAATTTACGCATGACTCCTAGGTCAAATAAATGCATGCAGTCTAGTGGAATTTGGGAAACCATTTTTACATTCACGGTTTCAAAGGGTGTCATTTTTGTCAAATATTGTTTTAAGTGATGATCGGAATATTTCCTACTTTTGAAGTCCTCGTTGGTTATTAAGTCTTCACTCTTTGTTCTGTATGTTAAAACACTATTTATTTTTTGTCCGACTTGTAAGCATTTTGAACATCCATGCGAAGATGTATGTCCGGGAGTCCCACTGCAGTGGACTTAGTGCACTGATGTAAGCTCTAGCTGGGGCATTACAAACAATAGCCCTTAATTTTAATTGAATATTTCTTTCGTCTGTGTCAATTCCATTTTGAAGAAGATCTTTTAGCTCACAAGTAAATTGGCTTAGAAATTCGTACAGACTATTGAGCTTGGATTTTCCAAAAAATATTCCAACAGGCACAACAGGAGAATTTTTAATATTTGTTACTTTTATCAAAATTGGCCATAGTTGCGAATTTGAACTTTTGAATAGCGGAATTCCATCAATGTTTATGTCAATAGTTATGTCGTCATTAAAATTAATTAAACTCAAAAGCTTAGCAATCTGAGTTTTAATGCCAATGTGCAAATAACGGCCATCACTCATTTGCATTATTTCAGCTTTTTTAGGCGCACTGTATTTGTAAAATGGTCCGACATCTAAACTATTTTTGTTTAGTATTCGAACTAAATCAATTGCACGGTCACGTGTTAGTCTATGTTTTAGAAACCATTTTTTAAGATCGTCATTTAAGTTATTGTTACCGTCGTTTCTTTTCGTCTTTAGTTCATTGTCAATATTGTCTTCATAAATTATTGCCTCCAAAAAATTCGCTTCACTGTCATTATTTCCATAATGTAAATTTTCTCTAATAATTTCCACTTCCGCTTTGGGCACATTTTTGTTCTCCACTGTGGAACTTAACTTTTCTTTATATTTAGTAGCACAAAATAAAACAACAGTGAAGTAAAGCATAATCGAAGTTTTGTCTTTAAACTTGTGTATGCTTTTTCCACAAAATAACAAAAACAAAAGCGATGCTTGCCGTTATTTAGTACTTATGCTTTAATGCGCATATAACTAGGGGGTTCGACGTTCGATTACTATAGGGTTAATCTAGTAAGTACCCATGTAGTGATCGACGAGGTAAGCACTTATCCAGGGCCAATCGCAAACTCGAGTCGACTCGGTGGTTCGACGTTCGATTACTATAGGGCCACTTTAGTAAGTACCCATGTAGTGATCGGCGAGGTAAGCACTTACCCATGGCCAATCGACACCTCCAGTTCTGCAGGGTAGATTTTACTGAACCCGTTCACTGCTTTTAATTTGATTTATTAACTTTGTTTTCACTAATAACTTTTTCCTAACCTGCCAACATCACGATTACAAGTCAAAACCCTTTCCCGGAAATCTATTTGATATTTAATCCAACTGAAAAAGGCAATAGCTTGTACTTTTATATTTGTTATTTTTTTCAATTGTCAGTAACAAGGTCCACCAATAGATGGCGCTATTTTAAACTTTCAGAACCCAACAATGCTAACCATGGACAAAGGTACATCCACTTATAGAAAACACAACAAAACATGTAGTACTATTTTCTGAAACTAAATAGTAGAATTTAAATATTATATTTTCAATTAAAAAATATTTTAAAAATTGCATACTTCGATAAGCGGCCTATTATATTACAATGTAGATACATAGACGAAAGCACAGCGCAACCACTAACCATACAATACATAGATGCGTCATCACATACAAAATTTTGTATCATTAAAAACTGAATTATAGCGATCCCAGTCGGGCCGAGCGATTCGAACACCAGAGCATCTCCGGCTCATTTTAGATTTTACTTCTGTCAGTAAACTTGAAAGGGAATTAACAAATTTAAATCGCATTAAAAAAACAAAATATTGCCGTTTGGGAGTTGAACCCGGACCCCCAACATGTTGGGCTTGCAAACCACCAGCAAAGCCAACGCCGACCTTGTGCAGGCGCCATTTAACTGCAAACATATAGGACGCGAGCAATTGTTGTTGTCTTCATCTTCAAGATATTTCGTCGCGGCAAAACAAAATTGGCGTTAATTAGCTGCTTGTTTGCGAGGCAACCGCTCGTTGCAAAACTTCACATGCATACACATACTGATATAGGCGAGCATGTAGAAACGAAAGCAGAGCGCAACGAAATACACACTGAACGCTGCGCGCTGCGTTAAAACTTCGAATTTTCGAATGAGCCGTAGAGGTTCTGGAGTTCTAGTCGCAGAGCTCGTCTCTTCTGGGGTCGCTGTTTCGAATGATAAGATTTGCTTCAAGAGCTGCCATTATATGGTTAGTGGTATAAGCACTAGATACATATGTAGATGAGTCATCCCATACAAAAAAAATCTGTCATTAAAAACTGAATTATGGCCAGTGCTGCCAATTTGGATTTTTTCCCGTCAAAACATGCTTTTTTTGAAGGCTAACTACTGGAAAAATTTGTGAATTGCGGGAATTGTGAAAAGCGGGAATTCTGGCTTTTTTTTTTTTAGAAATTCTGTTGGCTTTTTCCCAACTTTTTTTTGTGTTGTTAACACAAAAGTACGAAAAGTACAAAATATGGAAAAGTGGCAGCTTTACGATAGTCACTTATAAACAATCCAGAAAATGTGTTGGCGTATCGATTGTTTTCTCGAAATACGCTAATGTCCTCACTCACTTAGTGTTTCCATTTCAATTTCATCAAGTGGGCCAACATCAACAACACAAACAAATTTTGGTTTGAGGTGCAACACTTTTAAGATTCTGGTGAAAACCGCAGATTTTTTGAGTTGGCAACTGTGGCCATCCAAATATTGTGTTTGCCCTGGTCATACGCGGAAATAGCTAAGTTAAGCTAATTAAATCCTAATTAAGCATAAGGTAAAGTGTTAATTTCAAGCCAAAGATATACTCTATTCATTTTTATTTTAATATAGAGAAACGGAGGAGAAGATAACGATAAAATAATGGAAATCTTTATATTTTAAACGAAAATGAACTTAATAAATTATTTTTTCGAAATTTTTCTCTTTTTTGATACATTTGTTTTTCTTTTAAACAAAAATGAACTTAATAAATTGTTATTTTTCAAGACATTTTTTCTCTTTTTATACCCGCTAACCATAGGGTAGAAGGGTATTATAACTTTGTGCCGACAGGAAATGTATGTAACAGGTAGAAGGAGGCATCTCCGACCCTATAAAGTATATATATTCTTGATCAGCGTCAACAGCCGATACGATATAGCCATGTCCGTCTGTGTGTCTGTCCGTATGAAACACTGGATCTCAGAGACTATAAGAGATAGAGCTATAATTTTTCGACAGCATTTGTTATGTCTGCACGTAGATCAAGTTTGTTTCAAATGTTTGCCACGCCCACTTCCGCCCTCGCAAATCAAAAAAAAATCGAATAACAAGCCCTCTATGGTATATTTTGAATGCGGTACTACATCGATATACCAAATATACCATTTGGTATATTTTAAGTATATTTACAGTATATTCGGTATATTTTGAGAAAAATACCGCAAAATATATTTCTTTTATTCAAAATGGGTAGCGGGTATCTCACAGTCGAGTACACTCGACGTTCGAAAAAGCAATATATTTCGCAATTTTTACAAATTTTAGAGTCACCGTTACTGGCAACCTTTATGACCCTAAATTAAATTGCTTGTTTTCGTGCACAAAAAAGTTTTTTGTGTTGCCCTATTGAGCTATATTATGCTAAGGAGAAGAAGGATTGCCAATGATAAGAGAAACCGGGCCCGGCAGCGCCGTAATTCTTAGGTACACAAATATTTCCAGCGCAGATGAAAAAAGGGTGCACATAAGTTTAAATCCCGATTAGTAGTTTTTAGTATTTTGTTATTTTGACTGGTCTCATCCTATAGTATTTAAGCAAATGACTGAAAATTGTGCGTTCTTGTTCAGAATTAGAGGAAGTCATAGATTTAACATATATTTTAATGGATTTCTCACAGCATAAAATCCTATCAATCCTGGCAAAATCGGATTCTAATCCATCTTCTAATTCTGTCGGAGACGACCATTTTCTTTTATTTGCATACCACATCCGGGCAAATCGGTCATTTGAATTGATGTGCTAGTGGAAAGGCAACTTGAGCAGAAAATTTAACGACGCATTGTTGAGAATGTCAACTCAGCATTCCCCTAGGAAAACGAGAAGCCAGCAAACTATGTATCTGCCGGCTACTTCAGGAACTGCATCTGCGATACCTACAGGGATGCCTGTGGCTGCTTGAATCGCAGCCGGTGGAGGCACGAGTGCACTAGTTGCAATTGGTAGCAATTATACCCTGGCCCTGCAAAATTAGCGCGTTTCCAAAGCCAAGATAGCGTTAGCAAAGCAATGTGAGACTCTGGTTGATCAAAATGACTCAGACTTAAGTGCAGTTAAGTGATCCGTTGTTGAGTGGAAGCGCACCGTCAGTGTGAGTGAAACGCGATCAACGATACGAATCGACAATAGCAGATCAGCGTTGACACACTTGAGTGGAAATCTGCCGCCATTTACAAGTGCGAATCAAACGGTGCTCATGAATGGAAACCGACAAGTGCTTGTGAGTGAAATGTTGCCGCCTAATTTATGCGCGTCATCGGCAAGTGTAATTGGGCTGACATCGTCAGCGCCATCTTGTTTTATGACCGCCAGTAATTCAAGGCCTCATTACACACAAGTCAAGGAAGTTGTACCATAGTACAGCTCAAGAGGGATCACTCCATCGAAATCAACGACTATGGTTCCTAGATTTTCAGTATCAAGTGTTCGTAAACTTCCGGAACTGCCCGAGTTTGGAGGCAAATCAGAAGATTAGGCCGATATTTGCTTACGCGTTTACTTAAACTATAGCGGCGTATGGTTGCACAAACCTGGAGAACAACCAGAGTCTGCAGAAGGCACTAAAAGGTTATGCGCATGACACTGTCATTGCTAATCCACCCAAGCAACGTAAACGTAGATTAAGAGCAGCTACTGTTCAAAGCGTGCGAGATCTGCAGGCTGATCACATCCACCCACCTAGCATTTGCTATCTGCACGGCAACTACTGGCACTTAGGCACGAGAAACATAGACGGTGCTCTCGTACAAGTCGCCTTCTTGAATTCCTTGCAATTTGGAACATTATGTTACATATCGCATATTGAACACTGCCTGCTGGAACGTTACTCCTGTCGGTCTGTGTCATTTCGTATCCATTATCTCGACGTCAGTTATTGTGCACGCAACATTTGCAAATTCAGTGAGCCATCTATTGAAATGCGTGACATTTGGATAAAATTACAGAGTGCTGGCATGTCTTGCGCACTCAACTCTCCTTCCTGGTGGCAGCTTTGCAACCAGTTCCTCCATTAGCGTCGGGTTGCTCAAAATAAATTTTTCCATTTGGTAGCAAATACAACGATCTTTGCCAAGTGCTGTTCATCAAAGCGACTTGTACGAGAGCATCGTCTATGATTCTCGTGCCTAAGTGCCAGTAGTTGCCGTGCAGACAGCAAATGCTAGGTGGGTGGATGTGAAGGACGACATCACAGATTGCAGCACGAGACGTGGAATTCTTCGAGGAGAACGCCCAAAACAGTCAACGAAAACAGAAGTGAGAATGAGCCACAGCCAACGAGAGCTGTCCAGGGGTCCACGAAGTGGAATCTGAGCTGCGTCGACTAAAAGCGGAAACGATTACTCTTTTGTATAATGCCCGTCACGCTATAGATCTGCCAGAGAACCTACAACTTTAGTCGATCTACAAATCCGTGGAGCGGAAAAACGCCAGCATTACAATTTGGAAAACGTACATGAAGTGCGTAATCTAAGCTTACCGATGCAGAGCCTGCATTGAAGAGATTTGCAAAGAGTTGATCCTAATGACCGTCTTATAATTAAGACATTTGATAATGCAGTGCCGAAGCTTTTGCTTGGACTGGATCATGCTTATTTAGGATGGTCTATAGAGAGTAGACAACAACGGGCCCTATGCATCGGCCACCAAGGTGCGGTGGCTGGTCTTTGGTCCAACAAATGATTGCAGAGTAGTGTCCTCACCGGTAGCCGAGTACTTCGAGATGGAGAATTTTGCGTGAAGCTCGCACCGGCTGTTGCAGCCAGTACGGACACATGAGCCCGAAAGATTTTCGAAGAGACCACGGTGAGACTTAAACAGAGATACCAGACAGAACTCTTATGGAAACGCAATGACATTGTAATGCCATGGAGCTACGATATGGTGTTAAAGAAACTGGTGAATATTGAAAGAAAAATTAAACGTTATCCTCAATTTGGCCTAGCGCACAGGGAAATTATGAATGATTACGTTTATAAATTTATATTACGCTTGGAGCTTGGATCAGAATGAGATACATTTAGACAACGAAAAGAAACTATAGTATTTTTACTTTGCTGCAAAGAATCCCAATAAGCCAGGCAAGCTGCGACTGGTCCTCAACGCAGCGGCGAAAATTGGCGATGTATCGCTAAATTCGGTACTGGACAAGGGTCAACACTACAAGCCGTTACCATCGGAGTCTGCGGCGATATCAAGCAGATGTTTTACCAGATCGTTATACGAGCAAGGGATAGATGTGCACAACGATATCTATGGCGTAAAGGATGATGACTGTAATGACGGATGGCGCAGCCTATTCACAGAGAGCGGCATACTACGTGAAGACTATAAATACGCTGGAGTGCTGCCTTATGATTACCGCCAAATGGCTGCTGCGAGAAATTTATCGAAGAGGGTTCTGGGCACGAGATTGATGAACACTGTTAGGCAAGAGCATAGCATCGCCATAAGTGCAACCATGCTCTGGTCCGATTCTCAAACAGTGCTGCATTGGATAAGCAGTGCACACCTCCGATTTTTCATACTCTCCCATCGTCACATATTGACGGAGATGATGGTACACCATAACCATTTGAAGATGAATCATCTGAATCTGGATGCAACCATTAGCGAGATTCGCAAAAGGTATTAGGTGACGAACTACTGAAGGTTATCATGCTTTACATGCTAGAGGGCGCATCCAGTATAGCCGATGATAGCGCCTCTGCCCTAGGATCGCCTCAAAGTCTATACCTTTGGACCGGTACTTGTGGTAGCCGGTCGCCATAAGGAGAAGAGATGGGTCCCCTTATTTACATACCTGAAAACAAGATCGATTCATCTGAAGATTAAATACGACCTGTCGACGGATGCCTCCATAATTGCAATGCGCAATTTTATGTGTCGTCGTGGACCAATTAAGAGACGAGAGGCCATTAAATTCGAATAAGTCTTGGAGCCAGAGAAGATTCAAGACGAATAGACCTCCCAATCAATTTGGAGGAGGCGTCTGGGAACGTATGGTGCAGACCGTCAATAGAGTACTGCGACATACGTTAAAGGATATGTCACCTAAGGAGCAAGTGCTGCAGAGCCTTTTTAATAGAGTCGGAGAACATCATCAACTCTCGTCCGCTTACCCACTTGCCGCTAGCGGATTAGGAGGCGCCTCTGACACCAAACGATTTTGTGGTGGGCGTATCGAATACCAAAATACGAGAGTCGTCGAGGAACTGAAGCTTGACAAATGCATGATGAGGGATCGATCCTGGAGAAGATGGGTCTCCGAGTATCTACGCTTGTGCGACGAGAGAAGTGGTGCAGGCGCACCGATCCGATGCATATAGACGATGTGGTTTATTAAACTGTTTGGCCGAAACGGCTTGACTATCAGCCCTGGTCGAATTCTCAGCTGACAAGTGCTGATATCGAGATTAAACGCAGTTTGACACTCACTTTATAATGGAATCTTCGTGTAATCCTGCTGCTCATCCCACTTCTTTTATGTTCATCAACTTTGTGCATGACCAGGTGAATAAGGATTCCATTTCCAATCTTCTTATCATCACCTATCGACAATAATGATCCGTATATCGCAGAGACAGTGTCAATCAAGTTTCTCAATGCTGAAGAGGAGGGCTGCAAAATCTTTTCATTAAATTCATTACATTTTTTCATTAAATATCAAACAATCATTGTAATATACTCTTTTAAAACTTGCCATTACTTTCTCATACTATAGTTGTCCTCGGTGACTTGAAACGCTCTCACCGTTCCGAAAGCCTCACCAGAGAGACATGAATTGAATTTCTCAATGCGCGGAATCGAATGGTCATTGTCAAACAAACTGATAACATTTTTGGAATACTTGGAATACTTTCCGCTGAACTTCGGCAATGACAGCTTAGGCAGACGGGTGCGAGGAGCGGCAATCTGCTGAATCGATACATTGGCGGATGATGTATCGGCCAACAATTTCACCACCGCCTTCAGCCTTGCCTTTGCAGAAATGCAAATCTCTTTTAACTCGCAACGATATTCGTCAAATGTCTCTATCCTGCTTTGATATTTGAGATCATTTTTAAATGCGAAGATATCTCGAGCCTGCACTCTAACTCTGTCAAATGCTCTTCACGCAAATAGCAAGTTTCTTCCTAGAGCCTTCAAGAGATTATTTCGAATTCATTATTAAACTATTAAACGAGACGAGAAAATAAAAGACAAAAAAAAAAATAAATACAAAATAACAACAACAAAAATATGGATAATTATTGTTATGCAAAACGAAAACGACAAGAATGACGACGCGCTGTAACTTCTGATACTCGACTGCTTTATAATTTCAATGTTAAGTTACATTAAGCCTAACTTAATTAAAGCGAAGCGAGGCGAATTCGCTCAGAGAACAACATGAGAGCTTTATTGTGCTATCGCTTCGCCCTAATTCTATCAACTTCATTGATGCTCTTAAATTAACTTAACCAATTGTGCCAACAAATGTTTTTTTTTTACCAAAATTTCCATATGAATGAGCACTCTTTCAATTGGCTACTTAATTAGTGGAGACGCATGGTTTCATGGGGAGGGATACACGCCAAGTCGCTATTCCACTTCAAGCCAAGTTTGCTCTGTTTAGTGTAAATATAATATAAATTATAAATTATTTTAGGTTCTTAGCAACCGGAGATTTGCAATGTCACGTCAGTGGTATATATATATAATTGAAATGGTGGTCGATACATTATGACTCGTCTTGAAGCCCTATGGCCGGAGGCAAATATGCAAAAGTGGACAGATGAGTTCATGGCTAAGTGAAACTTTTCACAAACTGTTTGATCGCGCACGCTCACTGCAGCTAAGCGAATGTTTAATTATAGGCTTAATAGAGCTCGCTGTTGCATTTATAATGTTTTTCGTAATTTAAGAACGAAGTGGATTTTGGTCCAGAGAAAGTTGCGTTGTTACTCAGAAGAGCGCAAAAGATTGTTGCTGCTTGCTGTTCTCTGAAAATTTTTCTGATCTGTTTGAATCCTACAGATTATAAAGCAATTGTATATCAAATTTGAAGTTAAATGAAACATCTCCGTCAGCAGCAAAAAATGGACGCCAGCTGGACTATCCAAAATTCATTAGGAATATAGCGAATGGATATACAAACTCAAATGAGGGCTCCGTCCCTTGGCGAAATGAGTCTGCCGGCATTTCGCAAAAATAAAAAACAAAAAAGAAAAGACCCCTAGTAAGTAGGCGTTTTTTGTCTTTAATAACTTCCTCAATTTGTATGCAAACATAAGAAATGCCGTCGAAAAAAAAAACTATAGTTCTATCTCTTATAGTCTCTGAGATCCAGTGTTTCATACGGACAGACGGACATGGCTATATCGTCTCGGCTGTTGGTGCTGATCAAGAATATATATACTTTATAGGGTCGGAGATGACTTCTTCTACCTGTTCCAAACATTTCCTGCCGGCACAAAGTTATAATACCCTTCTACCCGATTTTCATCGCCAGAAGATGCTGTTGAAGCGTTCAATCACCATGTTTTGGAAGTGCCGCAATAAGAGTGGTAAAAAGTGCTTCGTCAATTAGTTTGAGCGCATGCAAAAGCATGTATGTACTATATATGTAAATCTTGCTGAAGAATAGTTTGAAAAACAATAAATCCATTTTTGATGATAAATATTTGCATTTTCATTATTAGGCCAGAAATATATAATATATAGCGGGTAGCGGGAATAAATTGTGTACTTAATTTGTCATTTCGTTTGTAATCAGTGTTTCACGCAACTATACATACCAAACTTTTTTTATATTTTTCTTAAAACCACCTAACTGCCTGTCTATTCGGTCGTGTGTGCATGTATTGTGCTGGATGTGTACATATGTACATGTAGAAAAGAGAACGAATGAATAGAATAAAATGAGAGCAGATATTGAGAACTTTTTAATGAAATTTTGACTCAAAGTCGTATCTTGATTATTGAGGGAAAATTCAGTAATAGTTTAACACTCGGGGAGTTCGCTTCGTTTTGCACGCAAGGATAATTTTTGTGCTTTTTATATTGCACCGTGTTATCTGTAGTCAAGTTGTACGTATCGACTTAATTACACACACTACACATAGTTAAAATGCAAATGATCATACATAAATATTTATTTATTCAATAATTTACATATTTTACATAAATATGAATAAGAATATGAGTGTGAAAAATTGTGAATTCATATTTACCAAGTGAGAGTGCCAATAAAGTGATCTCATATAAATTTTAAAATAAATAGAATTCAACTGTTATGTCTTCAATGATTTTTATAAGAAATAAATTTTATATGTAAAGGAATACGCATATATGCGCGTAGCGGTATCTGTATATATGTATGTATATGTACATACATATTAAAATCTAAACAGCTGCGTCTATTCAAGGAATTGTGTAACGGTTGTGGGGCTTATAAATAGAAATGTTTCGTCGTTTATACGAAAATCCCCAGAAAAAGTAAAAAGCTCTGTTACCAGCTAAGTAATTACTATGTATATTTAGTTGTATATCTATATTTATGGAGATGACCACATTTATAACAAATATATCCATAAGTGTATTTAGCGTCCAACAATATAAATGAATGAGTGCATCGACTAGCGGTTTTTTGCCTCTATTCCATTTTTTTTTATGGCACAAATTTGTTTTATATTGGGAAAATGCATGTACAAAATCATCACTATCTTCTTGAACTTCAATTTTGGAAGTTTGGAAGGGTTCGTATGTCCATGTTCAGTCTATGTTCAGGTTTCATTTATTCTTATATACATAAGAAATATTTATGTACAAACATATATGCATGTGTAGTTTGTCTGTATAGCGTACGGTGACGGCGGATGTCTAAAAATAAACTGGGCAACTCATTAAAAATTTCATTTTAGCTTTTCGACTTTTAAACCGATAGAGAGAAAACGATCAAATTTCCATTTTCCAAAAAATATTGATGAGTCGTGTGCAATACTTCAACTAGACCTAAATATACATGTGTACATATGTACATAAATTTATGTGTATTGCATGTGCAGATTTGCATTTATTGGCTAATTAATTTATTTATTATTAAAAAATGTTTCACACAGGAAGGTCTGGTAGAAGGGTATTATTATTGTGGATACATACATATATTCATATTCATCAACAGCCGAGAACATTTAGACCTGCACGCCTGTTTGTCCGTATTGGCAACTAGATTTCCAAAAGTATAAGAGAGAGATACAAATATACTCAGATCAATTTTCATTTTATTTTACCAAGCCCACTTCCGTTTCTGTTCATCGAAAAACTCGAATAAAAATCGTAAAAAAAGTAAACCTGCTATAGATGCTGGAATGTGAGTTACCCTTCTTAACCTTCTATACTCACAGACACATTTCATAAATAATTTCTAACTGTTAAATACCCGCTACCCATTGGGTAGAAGGGTATTATAACTTTGTGCCGGCAGGAAATGTATGTAACAGGTAGAACGAGGCATCTCCGACCCTATACGACCCTATACTTATACGAACAGCTAGACCGCAGACTATAGGAGATGGATATATACATACATTTTTTTCAATAGCACTTGTAATGTTTGCACGTATGTATGTAGATAAAATTTGTTTTAAATTTTTCTACGCTCACTTCCGCAAATTGACAAAACTCGAATAACAAGCGTAATTTTAAAGCTATATCATATCAGCTATTTCAATAATAAGTGCTAGGTAATGAATGCCATTTTATCTAGTGTGGCCATAAATTTTTATACCCGCTACCCATAGGGTAGAAGGGTATTATAACTTTGTGCCAGCAGGAAATGTATGTAACAGGTAGAAGGAGGCATCTCCGACCCTATAAAGTATATATATATTCTTGATCAGCGTCAACAGCCGAGACGATATAGCCATGTCCGTCTGTCCGTCTGTGTGTCTGTCCGTATGAAACACTGGATCTCAGAGACTATAAGAGATAGAGCTATAATTTTTTTCGACAGCATTTGTTATGTTTGCACGCAGATCAAGTTTGTTTCAAATTTTTGCCACGCCCACTTCCGCCCCCGCAAATCAAAAAAATCGAATAACACGCGTAATTTTAAAGCTAGAGTTCCGAATTTTGGTATATACAATAATAACTATAGTATATATAATTTCTGAATTTGGTTGCGATCAGATAAAAATTGTCGAAGTTATTAAAGAAATACTTTTGTATGGGCAGTAACGCCTACTTACTAGGGGTCTTAGTTGCTTTGGCTGACAATCTGGTATATTGTGCTGTCTATGGTATATTTTGAATACGGTACTATGTCGATATACCAAATATACCATTCGGTATATTTTTAGTATTTTTGCAGTATATTTGGTATATTTTGAGAAAATACCGCAAAATATATTTCTTTAATTCAAAATGGGTAGCGGGTATCTCACAGTCGAGTACACTCGACTGTAGCTTTCTTACATAGTGATTTTGAAATTGCTTGCCATTCTTTCAAAAGCAAAAAAATAGAGGAAATGTTTAGAGAAAATAGCCGAATTGATCAAATTCACCACATTGATCTTTTCAAAACGAGTTCATTAATATAATAAAAAACATAAATAAATATAATCAACTAATTAATAAGTTGTTAAATATATAGACCAAAATTCTTTTTAAATGCACCCAGTGTCGCATTGTTTAATAAATCGCTAATATTCCGTTGATTTTATTTTACCTATGATATTTTTCTTTCTGCATCAGTTTGTCTAAAAAACAGGTGCTTGAATTGCATTATTCAAGTTTTTGAGCTTAGGCTTAAGTAGGGTATCACCACTAACCATATAATACTTACATATGTAGATACTTTAACTCTTGAAGCAAAACGTATCATTCGCCGAATGCTGCAATTAGAACCGAATTCGAACGCTGCGCGTAACTTACCGTACGTTCAGTCGCATGACAGTTTTAAATAGTGTGTGCAAAAAAGAATTACGGCTTCATTAATTAAAATTGTAATTTTAAAAACCAAATATGTATGTATATGTAATTATTCTCGATCCGGAATCGAACTCGCACACCACTTGCAAACTATCAGCAGAGCCAATGCAGACCTTGTTCAGGCGCCATTTAACTGCAAACATCTAAGACTCGAGCAATTGCTGTCGTCTTCATCTTCGAGACTTGCGAGGCAACTGCACGTTGCAAAACTTCACATGCATACACGTGCCAATATAGATTGGCGAGCATGTAGATAGATAGACACAAAACGAAAGCACAGCGCAACGAAATGCGCTCGTACTCATTGTTTCGCATTCGATCTACGACTGAACTAAGTGTGTGACGAACGCTGCGCGCTGCGCTAGAAGTTCTAGCCTAGAACTTCGAAATGAGCTGAAGAGGCTCTGGGGCAGTGCTGCCAACTTTTGACCAGCAAAAAAAGCTCAAAAAAATTATTAATAAATCCAAAAAAAAGCTAAAAACAAATGTATAAAAAAAGAGAAAAAATGTCTTCAAAAATAACAATTTATTAAGTTCATTTTTATTTAAAAGATAAAGATTTGCATTATTTTATCGTTATCTCCTTAGTCTGTCTTTTTTGCATATGACATATTAGTGCCTATCATCTGCAGATATTTTATAGGCACTTCATAGTCGACGCAGCATTTTCCCATCCGTCACAATCCGATTCTCTATATTACAAAAAATGAATAGAGTATATCTTTTGCTTGAAATTAATATTTTACCTTATGCTTAGAATGCATTCCCTAATTTGGATTTAATTAGGTTAACCTGACAAATAGCCAGAAATCGCGTATGACCAGGGCAAACACAATATTTAGATGGCCACAGTTGCCAACTCAAAAAATCGCCGGTTTTCACCAGAATCTTTAAAGACCAAAATTTGTTTATGTTGCTGATGTTGGCCCACTTGATCTAATTGAAATGGAAAGCGAGTGATGAAATTAGCGTATTTCGAGAAAACAATCGATACGCCAACACATTTTCTGGATTGTTTATAAGGGACTTTCGTAAAGCTGCCACTTTTCCATATTTTGTACTTTTGTGTTAACAACACAAAAAAAAGTTGGGAAAAAGCCAACAAAATTTCTAAAAAAGCTAGAATTCCCGCTTTTCAAAATTCCCGCATTTCATAAATTTTTCCCGCATTTAGCCTTCAAAAAAAGCCAGTTTTGACGGGAAAAAATCCAAATTGGCAGCACTGCTCTGGGGTTCTAATCACAGCTCTCGGCTCTTCTGGGGTCGCAATAATTCTGTTGCGAATGATACGTTTTGCTTCAAGAGTTAAAGCATCTATGTATTATATGGTAAGTGGTATCACCATTAAAACATTGATTACCGACGATAACTATCGAGACTGCAGTGCTGCTCACCCATCGATAGGTACGAAATGTATTATTGATTCAAAAAAACAACACAATTTTATCGAAAGAAACGTACTAAAACGTTTATTAACAATCTGTTAAATTAAGCTATGTTTGTTTATAACTTAGAATTAACTTTTAATATGGCAATACGACGTTCATTAATTTTATTTTTAAAAAATGTAAGGGCCTGACCCGTTGACGATTAAAGAGAACCTTCAGCATGGGGGTGGCTGAAGATTTCGCTCCCAGCTTTGTGAAAAAGCCACAATTGCATCAGGAAGACGATGGCAATCGTTTGATATTCGAGTGCCAACTTTTGTCGGCTCCAAAACCGGATATCGAATGGTTTCGAAGTGATAACAAATTATCAGAGGATGGTCGAACCAAATTCAAAATCCAACCAATTGGAGACAACAAATTTACGGTAGTATTAGAATTGGACGATGTCGTTGAAACAGATGCAGGCCTTTATAAGGTTAAAGCAAAAAATAAATCGGGAGAAGTATCCGCATCAATTAATTTAAACTTCACACGTAAGTCAACATATAAAGCATAATATTCTTATATTTTGTAATCCCATTTAGGCTTCTGTTTTCTCACATATACATAAGTTACTAAATATAACTAACTGACCGAACTATAAAATAAAGTCCAAACCATAAGATGAAGTAGATTGCAAATTTATACTGCACAATTCTGACAAGTTCACTACTAAAGTTAGAGTTGAATTAAATATACATACATACATATATTCCATGTGGTTTAGTTTTGAAGTTAGAACTAAAACCCACAAAATTTCAGTTCATATTAAAATTTTAAATTCGGGAATTGGCTTGAAAGTTGAGTGTTGGTCGCTATGTTCTGTATTCTTATTTCGAATTTTTCTATTTTAAGGTATGTAAAAAAACATTCGCTATATTTTCAATGTATAGTATAAGAAATAGAATTGCATTTTCATGCTATTGTTGAGAAAAAAAATATTCTCATATAAATTTTTCAAAATTTTTATGTCGTATATCCTTTTACCTGCCTGGGCACAGAAAGCATCATTGCAAACCTATTTTTTTTTTCCAATTTTAATATGTAATTTCAAATTCCTCAGGTTGTCTCTTCAATGACATAAAAGAAATTCATTTATTAATTCGTGATTTTATGGAGTATTGACACTTTATGTATTAAATTAAAGTGGTGTCAACATTTTAAAATTTTTAAAACAAACTCGAGCTGCAGAGGACATATACTCAAATAGTTTATAAAATACAGACACAAATGAACATGTACATAGTATGTATATCAAGTGTTTAAACTTGTCAAATATGTGTTATATATAGTACTCCATGGTGTTTAGTTTTGTTTAGAGTTTTATTGGGTTATTTATCGTAACCTAACAGATCGAAAATTAATCATTTTTAATGTTAAATATAAATCAACCCTATGAATCGATAAATTCAATTTTGAATTCTTTACAATCCAGACCATAATGCAAGAATTTTGATCTTCAAATTTTAAAGCATAAATTTGGAATTGCATAGAATTGCAAAGAAAATGGAAATAATTAATTTATTATCTTGAGGCCTAACACATATTTAAAAATGCTTTATGGTGTTAGCCACGAAGCTAGTTTAAATTTTTTGAAAAGTTTTTTTTTGTGAACATTTTATTCAGTTCAATTTAGGTGTTTGATTTCACATTTTGATATATAATGAAAGTTGCCGTATACTCTGTTATTCTAAATTAGACTCCAAACATTTTATATTTCATTCATATTTTTATGTATTTATGCTCCTCCCACATTATTGTACAGCTGCTGACGAACCAAAAGAAAAGTAAGCAACTTCAATTCAATTTGTTTTAAAACATTTTTTGTTTTCCTTTATAACAATAATTTTTTTAATATTAATATTAATTTAAGAATAATAAAATCGTGCTTGCCTCCGTCATTGCTTAAAATATAAACTAATCTACCATAATTTTTAATTTATTAATGCTATTCAAATACTTTTTTATAAGTGGGAAAGTTTTGTCTTCTTGAAGACATAAGGTGAGTTGAGAAATGTTTCGCAGATATTTATATGTTGTGCTGTTCAGACAATGAATTTATTGTCTAATTATATATGTATGTAATACTATATATACATAAGTGTTCCATTCCAATCAGGTTCCGTTGTTACAACTATTCAAAAAATTATTTTCGATGTGGAAAGTATTTCTTGAAATATGTACTAAGGTTGCTAATGAATATTTCTAAAAAAAAAAATGCCATCACTGCCTATTTAATAAACGTAATATTAAAAAAAAAATAGATGAAATCACATTCATTGCCTATTTCTGGCAACAATTTACCAAGCACATATTGCAATTTGGCTCCAATATTTCTTAAATTGTCTTTCTTTTTAATTTTGTAATAAAAATTATTAAAATTGATGTTTTCTCCACTTTGTCGATTTAAGTGCAGAATAATAAGTTGTCTATTTTTTCGTATGTGAAACTGCTGATTTGACATTCACATACATTCCAGTCTCAGTACGTTAACATTTTTTTGCGCTGCGAACAGCATCCTTGATGCCGCAAGGATTTTTCACAGCCGTTTTTTTTTTTTATACCCTCTACCCATAGGGTAACTATGTGCGGCAGGAAATGTATGTAACAGGCAGAAGGAGGCATCTCCAACCCTTTAAAGTTTATATATTCTTGATCAGCGCCTCAGGCCGAGACGAGCCATGACCGTCTGTCCGTCAGTCTGTTGAACACCTAGATATCAGTATATTATTATGGTATATTTTAAGAATAATGCCGCGCTGTTTTGCTTTCATTCAAAATGGGTAGCGACTGTAGCTTTCTTAGCTGTAGGTTTTTATATGGAGTTGTGCAGAACATGATTTTGCTTATCTGGAAGCAGCGCTTTATTCAAATAAAAATAAAAGACTCTCACATGCAACTTATTATTTTTACTATTTTACTATAAAATCATTTTATTTTTATCTTACTGTCCTCGTATGATGTTAGTGTTTTCCAAATTTCATAGCATGTTCATTTGGTTTTTTTGTTTTTTTTTAAGTATTAAGCTTCGACATCCCAATTAACATATATTATAATTATATTAGACAAATCGACGGCATCGCCCCGACATTCGCGAAAAAACCCACCATACGACAAGAAGAGGATGGAAAGCGTCTTTTATTTGAATGCCGAGTAAATGCCGATCCTCTACCAACAATCACATGGTTTCATAATGGCACGCCTGTTAAGGAATCTACAAGACATAAAGTAAGTCCAATACCATTCATAAGTATATATTTACTTATGAAATGTTTGTAGAACTTTATCTTGTAAACTGAGTATAAAAAGTTTAATGTTAATACTTCTGTAATTTCAGCTTATCGTCGATAAGGATGTACATTCGTATTTTGCAGCTCTTGAAATTCAAAATGTCACAGTTGAGGATGCTGGCAAATATAAAGTAAATGCAAAAAATGAGCTTGGCGAGAGTAATGCAACTATCAGTCTAAACTTTGACAGTAAGTTTTGGTATTTTCTGCTAAAACGCAAATTTATGCACTAGTAATTCCAAATGTAAAAATTATATATTGTTTGGCACTAAGAATAGAGCTATTTTTATTAATATATCTAACGCATGCTTTAATACTACTACTAAAATAAATATAATTTTTAAAATGCATCCAACAAAAAAAAATCAAATCATTTTATTTTAGATGCTGCGCTTGATTTTTACTCCATACAATTGATTCGTGCGCAACACAATTAAATACAATCGAAAATAATATTCAAATCACTAATTTAGAGTGAAGATAATGTCATTTAAGATTTTGCGAATTTCAAAGTTAAGATTTTAAGACTACTCATCAAAAATATACTTTAGAAAATTATATTTAGTTCATTTTATAAAAAATGGTGATAGTTTCGACTAAAGCAAATGAGTCGGGGCATCTGATTTTGTATATCCAAAATAATTTTTTTGTTAGCTGGCAAGTTTGTAATATAATTGTAACAATTTTTCCACGATAACATAGTTACATACATTCATAGATTCGAGCCCATCTTCATCAATATTCGTTTTTCTAGATTTTGAAAACCCTAAGGTTGAAATTCTAAACAAATCTTTACCTACACGAATATTGTATTAATGTATAAATGTAAGCGATTCTATAAATAAACTGTACTATATTGTATGTAAACTGTTTTAGCTTTTAGCTCACATACTAAGTTCTTGTAATTTCAATAACTCGTATAACATGGAAACTTCAACTTCATAGGCGACGAGGCTCCCATGCCGGAGAGCACAGATGGAATTAAGCCCACATTTACTGAACGTCCCGTTATTTGTCAAAGCGAGGATGGTGGAAATGTTACTTTTGAATGTAGATGCGTTGGAGATCCAACACCAACGGTTACATGGTACGCAACTGTTCAGCTTTTCCTGAGCACCCAAATAAATTTTCTTGAGTCCCATTAAAAATTTTCATTTTTAATCTGTTGACATAATATTGTTTATGGAGAAGACCAAAATGTTGACACCATTGAGATGATTAGAAAAAAATCCGAAATTTGAGTAATAACCGTTTCCTTTATGTACACTACAATCCTACATTATAAAAAGGTCACATGGCGAGACAGTCTTGAGTGAGGGCAAACGCTACAAAATGTCATTAACTCTGGATCAAAAACTCTACCATATGGCACGCTTAGAGATTAGCAGTGTAGTCTCAAGCGACCAAGGCGAATATCGAGCCCAAGCGAAAAATAAACATGGTACCGGCATTGCAACGATTAATTTAAACTTTGAAAGCGGCTCGAAAAAGTAAGGCATCTACTTCCAAATCAAAAAATGTACATCTGTACAATATATTAATAACGCTGTTTATATAGAATTCCGGACGGTAAGTCTCCACGATTCCCAAAAAAACCAACAATTCGACAAGAGGAGGATATATTGTTAATGGAATGCATTTTGGAGGCACATCCAGTTCCGGATATAACCTGGTATTGCTCAGATAAGCAGATCACAGACACTCTACGAACTAAAATGACACGAAAGGCCATTACCAAAGACAGCTATATTTTAACGCTCGAAATACAAAACCCCACTAAAGATGATGGTGGCAACTATCGATGCAACGCTATTAATATGTATGGAGAAAGCAATGCAAATATTGCGCTTAATTTCCAAGGTATATATTTATCCATTTTTATCGTCTGAATTTAAAACAATAGTTTTAAACAGAACCCGCAAAATATTCTACACTATATCTACAACCTACTACAACTTATCGATAAGAATTATTTAAAGTAATGCATTATATAAATTTCAATTGAAGTCAAATTTTGCTTATAAGTATTTAATAGGCAAAGTAATTTTGCCTTAATTTGTACAACAATTGTTTTATATTGCTGCACATAAAGGTATCATAAGCAACCCAGATGTTTAATTTTATGTTGCATAGATTAAATGTCATACCTTTCGATTTATGCCATTAGAGTTCTAATGTTTATAAATAAATATAAGTGTGTCCACGTTTAAAATGTCATAATTTGCTTAGTATAACGGCCAACTCACAAGTTTAACAAAAAACTCGCAACAAGCTTTACAATTCTTTTTTAACTCTATTTTTTTATCCTTTTACTTTTTAATTAAAAAATCAACAACTTTTTTTTTACATGCTTGATAAATGAGTAATTATCGTCCATGATTTTTTGGTACATTTATTGCAATAACGCAATAATACTTATTTATTTTAATTTTTTTAGAATATATTTTTGAACAAAAATAAATTAATCGATTTGAACGTAAAGATAATATTGTTTTATAATGTTATTGTAGGTGCGAATGATGCAAATGGTTTTGCGCCGTCCTTCATCGAGAAGCCTAGGATAATACCAAATGAGACAGGCACTTTAATAACAATGAAGTGTAAATGCAAAGCAAAGCCTGAACCAACAGTAACGTGGTACAGAGGACAAGAGCTTGTCACAAAAAGTAAAAAAATTAAAATCAACAGCACGATAATCTCCGAAGATATTTATGAATTGACTTTGGAAATTAAGGTATGCATGTTATATTTAATTTTTATTAAATTTTATGGTACTGATTTTAAAAACTTTAGGATCCCGGAGCAACTGACGGTGGTACCTACCGGTGCAATGTAAAAAATGATTTCGGTGAATCAAATGCGAATTTGAATTTAAATATTGAAGCAGAGCCTGAGCCCGAAGGTGAAGGCCCAACATTTATTGAAAAGCCCCGCATTATATCTGAAAATAATGGTAAACTTGTCATTATGGAGTGCAAAGTCAAGGCTGATCCAAAGCCAGATGTTATTTGGTTCCGCAATGGAGATGTTATTCAGGAATCCAATAAACTGAAAATGTCCATGGAACAGCGAGGTGATCAGTACTACATTAAATTGGAATTACTTGACCCGCAGTTGGAGGACTCGGGACTGTATAAGTGCAACATTAAAAATTCATTGGGAGAACTGAATGCGAATCTCACTCTGAATATTGAAAGTAAGTATTGAAATAGAAATCAAGTAAGGAAGCTACAATCGAGTGTGCTTGAAAAAAGTCTAAAAACTGCACCTAAGCCTTCATTTGGTATATCGATATACTATTGATTGCATTTAAATTATACCAAAAAGTAAAAAACAAAATTGTTAACCAAAGCAAATAAGACCCGACTGCCGCATCCGCTAAATAATGATAAAATAATTTAAATTCTCCTGCAGATTTCTTCTCAATATTTGAGATTATGCTCTGTATTTAGCTTATTTTTCTTTAATTAATAACATTTCTAACATGCTTTCTGATTGTGATTACTTTAAAGCCCTTGGTGATTTTAATATTGCTGGTGTCTAATGGCATCCGCCAAGAATTTTAATGGACTGTGCCCCTCTACATCCCATGTTTTTATCGATAGTCTTTACGGAGTATCATTGTCTCAGATTAATGGTATTTCAAATTTTTTAAACAGCTCTCTAGACCTTATTTTTGTTTTAGACCCAGATTCCTGTTCTCTATCGAAAACATCTCTTATATCTTCGCCTGAAGACCCTTACCATCCTACTTTGGAAATTATGTTGGAGCTCCCATATATTGCGCCATGAAGAATTCGACATTTGTCTGATAAACCCTTATGGTTTATTAAGAAATTATCGAGCTTAAAAAGTCGTAGGTCGAGTCTTTACAAAAATTTCAAGGAAACTGTCTCTTTTCTTGATTTTCTCCGCTATTCCGATGCTCAAGCAGCTTTTCGCACGGATAGCAATGAGTGTTATAATAATTATTTGAGTAGGTGCAGAATAAGATATCAGCGTGATCCTAAACGATTTTACGACTTCGTTAACTCGAAGCGTAGATCCGCGTCAGCGCCAGCTTTCATGTCTTTGGAGAATATGACAGTATCTAAAGGTATTGCCGATTTATTTGCGGACTTTTTCCAAACGACATATTCTGTTCCAAGTTTTCAAAATTCCTTCTCTTATCCTTATCAGGTAAATGAATCTAATTGTATTTTTGGTTCCTTAATTACTAAAAGCTCTACTTTAACGGAACTATTGGCTATAAAACCTGTTTTTTCGACAGGCCCGGTTGGAATGCCTAGTTGTGTGCTAAAGTATTGCGCCGGTAGTATCTATAAACCGCTTCTTAAATTGTTTGAATTATCCGTTAACTCATGCTGTTTTCCAAAAATCTGGAAAAATCATATATTATACCTATCCTTAAAAAGGGAACAAAACTAAAGTTCAAAATTATCGCGGTATATCTAAATTATCTGCGATTCCGAAAAGATCGTAACTTCTCAACTGCAACATCTGTGTAAATCTATAATTTCACCTTACCAACATGGGTTTCTGAAATCTAGGTCCACTTCTACTAACGTATTGGAGTTCGCCTCTATTGTAATTAAAGGATTCGAGAATAAAATGCAAACGGATGTCATTTACACCGATTTTAGTAAGGCTTTTGACTCAGTAAGTCATCACCTCTTATTATATAGACTTAATCTTTTAGGGTTTCCTCATAGCCTAATTGAGTGGATCTCCTCATACCTATCTAACAGAATACAGAATGTTTATTATAATGGCTTTGTATCTAAATGTGTCCAAGATATTTCTGGTGTTTTCCAGGGTAGTCATTTGGGTCCTCTATTGTTCACTTTGTTCATAAATGATCTTCGTTCTGTTATAGAGCATTCCCGTGTTCTTATGTACGCTGATGACGTTAAGCTTTGTCTGACATTTAATGATAGTCTGTTGCAATGTGATTTTGATCGTCTAGAATCTTGGTGCAGAGTAAATATGTTACATCTCAATTGCAAAAAATGTAAGCTTATAACCTTCTGTAGCGGTTTTACCCAGCTGGAATCCCCAGTATAGGGTTTATCAAGATAGGATTGAGTCGGTGAAGAAACTATTTTTGATATTAGTTCTTCATAGTTTAAATTGGAACAATAATATTAGATTACCACCTTATCGTAGTAGACTTTTATTACTAAACCTTTCTTCTCTCTCTCTCTGACCGTAGAACTATGCAAGGTGCTATTTTCATACAGAGACTAATTAATGGGGAAATATAATCTTTGGAGCTGTTAAGTAAAATTAGTTTTGCGGTTCCGGTCAGGATCACTAGAAATTGTCTTCCTCTTCCCATTTCACGTAGAACTACTAACTTTGCTTGCCATAATCCCTTCCGTAGTCTGTGTGTGAATTATAATAATCTCAATAACGTAGTTTGCTCCAGTAAATCTTCTCTGCTTAAAACCTCATTATTAGCATATTTATCGAGTATCCTAACATATTTTGCTTCCATATTAATATAGTATTACTAGTGTATTTATTAGCTGTCCAGCGTCTTTTAATATTTATTCGCGGTTTTGGATTAAAGCACGCTGCTCACAAATTTATTTTGTTTTGTTCGCTCGTCAACAAGCCCGTGCTTGGTATCGCTGGGCCACTTGATGGTATTGCCATTAGTACGTCAACGTCCAAATAAATAAATATGTATATTTACCTATAGAAATTCCTAACCTTGCCTTTAATTTTGATTTTCTTGCAGTTGTTCCTGTCATAAAGGACAAACCTAAAATCATTAAGATAATAAAAAAACGAACTGTTGTCATTGAATGCACAGTTGCTTCCAAATTTGAACCAAAATGTACATGGTACAAGGAAAGCAATACGGTTCAAGAAAGCAACCGACATGTGTATCTAATTGAAAAAACGAAAGAAGGTGAATTTGCAGTGAAGCTTGAAATAAATGAAGTCGAAGATAGTGATAAAGGAGCATACAAATTGGTGGCAAGCAATGAAAAGGGCGAGGCTGTATCCCAAGTGGTCAATCTAGTTGACATTCCAGAGGAAGAGCGTAAACCAACAAAACCGCAAATTACCCGTAAACTTGTTGATCAAAAAATAACTGAAACAAATACATTTGAACTTTTGATAAGTCTAAAGCAATCTGATCGCAAATGCAAAGTAGAGTGGTATAAAGGAAGCACTCTTATTCGTGAAACAAAGGATATTACAACAACATTTGATGGCACGATTGCCAGATTGACTTTTAGTTCAGCGAAAACGGAGAATACGTCAAATTATAAGGTCGTTGTCGTCAATGAGGCTGGCAAGGATGAGTCCTCTTGCAAAATTACTGTTGAAAAGAAGAGCAAAAAGAAAGATGAAAAGGTTGAACAGGAAAAGGAAGGAGAAACCGAAAAGAAAACAAAGGTAAATAAAACATTTGATGACAAAAATATCGGTGGCGAAGAAAAAAATCAAAAAAATCGAAAAGAATCTGTTCAAGAACAAAAGGTTCAGATTGAAGAACAGGGTATTCAGATTTCAACAGAGCATCAAATAATTCAACAGACTGATGAGAAAATAGTGGTAGAAAAATCGCAAAAACTGTTTTCAAGTTTGGAAAAACAAGAGGAATTTCATTTGCAAATTTCATCTAATCTACAAAAGAAAACTTCTGATATTTCCACAACGGTTAGTTCAATACATTATAAAGTTTATAATTTTGGTCATTAAATTTCCATTTAGCAGTACTATATTTTTCCAAGTTCCTAATTCAAATTAAATATAGCTGTCAGTCAGCTTTCACTTAAATGAGACAATTTATTCTCCTTGCACGCACTTCCCTTCCGGAAAGGATTTAAGTTTTTAATTTTTAACAGTAGAACTAACTATTTCACCCACAGTCGGGAGTCACTTTGTACCAGATGCCAAAAACCAAACATCATAAGCTTCTGCTTCATCCACCGGATATTGTTCTACCGAATAACGAACAGAAAACCATCTTTGGTGTGAAATTAGCCCCAGTTAAATATGTTTTATGTGAAGAGGTTTGCAATAAGCACTTTCTTAGAAATTTGATTATTTATTATTTTCTCTTGTCATTGTTTAAAAACTTCTATCAGATTTAATGAAACACAGTTCTAAAGTCTGATAACATTTTCTCTCCTCTTTCAATCTGAAATTTTGCTCTCGAATTATTTTCTATTCTATTTTCGATCTCTATTTCTATAAAACTAAGTAAATATTATTTGTTACTAATAAACAAAAACAAAAAACAATGTAATCCTAATTTTTCTATTTGTTTGAAGTTAAAAATACAGTACAGTCATGGGCTATTTTGGAGCCCATTAATTAGTATTTCTATATGGTAGTTTCATATTTACGAAAATAAATAATAGGTAAATAACATTGAAAAAACTATTTAGACGAAATTACAAATAAGTGTTAAGGCCTTAACGCACACATTTTATTTAAAATGTTACATAACCGAAGAATCGGCTTTGTTTGAGAAGTAATAAGTCTTGTAAGTAAAACTTTCTATCAAATAAGACAGACTTAGCTCGGTAATTTTTAGGTAGAGGGCTAATAAATTGGATTATTGAGTTGTTTTGCAATGGGAACGGCAGAGGATTTATTGTATTGAGCGCATTATAGCTTTCATTTTTAATATATATTTTTTATTGAGAGCAATTCATACACATATAGTACATATGTATGTAAATGAACAACTTACATAAATTCCATGTTCTTAAACTAACCATTTTTCTTTCTATGAACTTGTCAATAACAAAAAAAAACTCACAAACACACAAAACACAAAAACAAAAATAGAATGAAGAAGTCATTAAAGAAAATCAAGACCAAGAAATCAAAGATAAATCGAAACAGAAAAAGAAAGATGACAATGCGGCACATGATATTAAGAGCGAAAGTAATGAAATTGAAGATCCTTTAAAACATGAAATCAAAAATACAGAACAGAAAACACCAAGTAAATCAAGAGAAGACGAAAACAAAGCTGAAGAGGAAAAGGAAAATGCTCCAAAGCCCGACTCGAAAATATTAAAATCTTCAGATGAATCAGCATCAGATAGAAATAAAATTATATCTTTAGATGATAAAAAAGACGTAAAAGAGCCAAACAACGATCCTTCGCTGGAAGAGAATATGCATCCCGCAAAACAACAAAAAATTGTGGAGAAGAATAAAAAAGAAGAAAAAGCAGTTCCAAAAGACAAATCTAGCAGCGAAGTTAAGAAATCGCTCGATATTAATGTCGATGACCTAGATTCGGTTAAAAATAAGCCAGTTTTGAATGAAGAATCAAAAAAGAAACAAAATAAAAAAGATTCCGATTTGACTGTGAAACAAAATGATAATTTTGCAGGTCAATCTCCTGAGGTAAGGATTTTTTAAAACGTGACAACCAAAATGAAGATATTATTATTCGCCGAAATTTAATATAATCGACAACAAAAACTTACACAAATTTTATTTTCCTAAATTGCATGGAAACAATTTATAATATTATTTAAATATAAAATATTAACATATTATTAACATTGTATATTAAAACTAACGAAGATAATTGATTATACGCGAAATTAATTAATATATATTTTCATGCATTATAGCAAGAATCTTCTGAACAAGTGGCCCTGAAGAAAATTGAACGCAAAGTAAGTTATTAATGATAATTTAAATTATAATAAGAAATATTAAAAAAATTGAATAAAACGTTCGGATACATATTTAGCTTACATTATCTATATTATGTTTAAAATAATATAAAATGCAGACAAGTGACCTTAAATAGATGGAAAAATTATTTTGTTGAATTTCCTAACTCACAAATTCCAGTAAATGTCTATTTGTATTGACTGCCTGAACTATGTGACAATCATAATTATTATTCAATATTTGTATTAAGTTTAGTTACATATGTTATGTAAGTGAAATTACTTTGCAGTTGTGTATATTTTTAATACAAAAGCAAAAGCAAAACTCTCAGCGCGAAAAATATTGCAATACTTCGCCGAAATGAACATTTTCATGTAATTTATTTAAGGTCAATATTTAAAGCAAATAAACTACGTCATGGTATGTACATATTATAATACACATGGCACACAAACATATGTTTCATAAAGTTAGAAATTATCTTCAATGGAAAATTAAATTTTAACAAACCGCATTATTCATTTTAATATCTTCGTTTTGTTTACATATTTGTATGGTCAGGCCAGTGTTGTATCTGTTAAAGAAGAATCCAAATCTGAGGTACGTCGAAAGTCAATAGCAAAGGCACACGAAGACGATTCCTCAGTTTCATCAAGAAGATCTTCACTTGTGGTAAGAGCGTATTGATTTAATATGATCGGCATGTACTATGTGCCAAAATTTGTAATACGTTTCCATAGAGTGCACATGACAAGCAGGTTTTTGGGTAGCAAACACGAGTGTACTTATAACTCCAACTTTTTTAAATAATAGAAATTTGTATTTTATAGCCTGTTTACAATAAATATATGAAGCTTAAGTGAATTTTTTTTCTACAAACGTGGAATATATATTTTAACTCCATCGCATATCTAGTTGTAGTATACCGATAAAAGAAACATTTTTTTTAAATGGGTATCATTCAAACACACTTAATTGTACCTTTCTTGTTAAAAGGGAAAAGAGCTTTTAAGTTTAGTGAGTGGTGTGTGATAATGTATAATGTCTATAGTTTAGAGCACATTTTACAGTTTTCAAATACATATACATATGTAGGTATTTCTCGCATTTTATGAAGAGTTTGTTTTTATGTTTTATGTTTTCCAAGGAGGAGAGTTTCGCATCTGAGTCGAGGCGTACTTCTATTGTGGAGAAGAAAGCATTGGAGGTACGTATATAATTTATGTGGTTTACGAGTTATAGTTCAATAAAAATGTAGTTTGCAAGTTTGTATCATTACTCAAAATTATAAATTACCAAAAAAAAAAAAATTTATTTACAATATACATTAATAATATTTTATTCTCGTAATATATGTTGTTTAATATTAGTATATTTCTGATAGTAATTTGACGAAACAAGTTATTTATGTATAGTTATAAGAAATCGAATATATTATTATAAGACGAGATGTATATTCCGATATAGGAAGTTGTTGTTCACAACAACAAAATTGAAGCCAACAGTAATCCTCAAGCCATAAAAGAAGAAATTCCGAAGTTGAAACCAGCGGGGAAACGTCCAATTTCAAAGGTGAGCGATGAACGGTATTTGAAAAAATGGAACATCGCTTCTATAAGCCGCTCTTCGATTTTCTAAACTAAACTTTCATCATTCTACTTCTTTCTATTTTCTATTTTCTTTCTTTCTGCTAAACTGCAATTTATGTGATATCTTTTTTTTTTAAGTATGTATATATACATATACATAACATACTATATATGTATATATTGTACAAACAACGTTTGTACCACCTCATAATTTATTTGTAATACTTTAATTTACATATATTTCTAAATATATTTATTTTATAATAACATGTGTTTAGCTATATAGAACTTAATAAAAAACCTTTTCTTTAAAGTTAAGAAATCTATCTATCTTTAAAAATCTATTCATGTATCTGAATATGTATACCTAATATATGTTTAGATAGATTTATTAACTGTTGAGGTAAGCTGTCTTATTGCTGGAATAAATATATACATAAATTCCTAAATAAGAAAACTTAAGTTACTAATCAATTTTGAAATTTGACACAAAACTAATATACTTATGTAAACGTATGATTAACAACCCATTTCAATGTCGTGTTTGTCTTCATATATATAAAATAGACAGTAGAGGAGCAAAAACCAGTCGAGGAACTACCAAAGTTACGAAAAACATCGATTGCACAGCCAAAAGAGGAAGTGAAGCCTGAAACTAAACCAAAGGCCAAAGCCAAACCTAAAGCAAAACCAAAGTACGAAGAGCTCCCAGAAATTCCAGATTACGAACGTCCAACCCTTGAAAAATACGAAAAATCGGAATTCAAACCCACTGATTTTGCACGTGATCTTGAAATACCCAATAAAATGGAGAAACCAGTTTTAGAACTACCCATTAAGCAAGCAGAAACGGCGCAGAATAATAATGGGCTTGCTAAGGTAAGCACATAAACTGCAAACATAATTAAAATTTTACAGGCCTAATGTAATTTCTACAGCTTTGTAAGAAAACACTCTTGAAAATGTTAATACTCAGTGGTGGCAATAGCCTCTAGACTCAAGTCATCAGTCTAGAGGCTATTGCCACCACTGAGTATTAACATCAGCTGGAATCTTTTTAAATTGGAATTAACTATGCTCAACATAAATTTTTAACCATAGGGTAGAAGTGTATTAAAACTTTGACCATCAGAAAATGTATATAAAAAATAAAAAATCGTCAATAGTTGAGATGAAAAAGTTAAGTCAAGTCCGTCTCGTCCGTTGACGTCAGCGGACTTAGCTAGAGACACTTCGGATAGGCCTTATTCTATCACATGCATTTTCCGAAAAAAAAAACCTCCAACCAACTGTAGCGCCTCATTATTCACTATTGTAATTGTTATTAGTGTTTTATTGATAAAGTTTACGTGTTTGTTTATGATTGTCTTTGTGTTGCATTGCAGAAAAATAAAATTATAGAAGAAGAATTGGAACAACCAAAAGGTATTAAAATTGGCAAAGGTAAACTTCCGGCTGAGGAGGATATTAGAGACGGCGCAACACTTAAACCCGTAATAGTCGAACCAAAGGTAAGATTACGGTAAAAAACATTATATGTTCAAAATCTGTGTCTGATGTCTGATACATACTAAATTCAAAAACAAAAATTTATTTCTAACATGGTCTTGGTCTCTCCTTATTCATATATCTTACACAATAAAAGACGGATAATCCAATAGAACGCGCCGAAAAAGGAAAAAAGGTAAGTAGTAATTCCCCCGTAACAATCCTATAATAAGTAAGACTATAGTCGAGTGTGCTCGATTGTAGAATACCCGCTACCCATTTTCAAAAAATAGTTGAATCATTGATATATTGACATTAATTTAAGATCGCCAGAAGATCGAAAAAGAATGAAATTATTTTTTTCACAACTTATTTCTGACCCCACCTCAAATTTGGAAACAAAATGTTGCCGTCGACAACACCAATTTTCGTTTTGGTGAGCGACCAATAAATCCGTCACATGAATTATTATTATACATCCGTATAATGAATTATTATTATTGTATTACTTAAATGCAAAAAGTGGCTTAAAAGAGTAGTTGAAATCAGATGAATGAAATCGGTTAAAAGGGTGGCATTCCCTTTCTGTGGGAAATAGCTAATTTCCGTTCAACTGTTTTTTTTTTTTTAAAGTAAGTTACAAAACTCTTTGCGGAAAAGAGAAAAGGCAAAACATAATTCTTCTATAGAGGATGAAATCATTCTTATGTGAGCTGAATTCATCCAGGAAATTTAAAATACAAAATGCATTTTTTCGCGTTGTTTTCTTCTGAACAAAACACAAGTCAGCTGTTTCAGCAGTAAGAAATGATAGTAAAACGATGACCAAAAAGTGGTGAAATCCGGAGCACCTAAAAACAAAAATGTCGGTTTTGGTCCCACAACGAAAATGAAAAGTAAAAACCGGTGCACCCCTGTATATCTTAAAAAATGTATAATATGCTGCCTTACTGATCTCATTTTAATGTAATTAAACCCTATTGGGAGACTCATTGAAGTTTGAAAAGATTTTGTTTTAAGTAACTTGTATAATGCGGCATTAAAACCAACCTCTTAGGAAAATACCCCATCTGTGATGGATATTGTAAAACAACGACGTCGTTCCTCTATCCGAAGCTTAATGACTAAGGAACCCATTCAGAACGAATCTTTCCTTGGAATAGTTTTAAAACCTGTAGTAAAGGACGCTAAAGAAATAGTTCAGCCACAGCAAGCTAAAGAGTTACTTAAGGTAAAATGGTACTTGAGATTTACAATATTATCCTATCTAATTCAAATTTCTACATATGCAGATGTATACTATAAAATCTTTTCTATTTTTCTTGCGAATAATTTCCCATTTTTGTAATCAATGGAGGAGGTTATAGCCTCCGAAAGTTTACTCTACTTCTTCTACTTTTTCAACATCTTTTTCCTACTTCTTCAATATCTTTGTCTGCTTTATTCTATATTAAATTTTCTTACTCGCTTTTTAGCTCTTTATTCTTTGGAACTTTATGTGCTTAGCCTAATTTTATACGTACCTTTTCTAGAATTCTGTAAAAAAACAATCTTTGCATTTATGCATATACAAAAGTAGCTTATATGTTCATACTTTTCAATTTACCTTTGAAAATAGAAATATGGGAATGTGTCGCCCATTATTGAACATATTATTAAATGTATTATTGTTGTAATAATCCAAATAAAATTTCGATCAAAAAAATAATACGATTCAAATTATTTGAATGAAAAAAATCTGTTTTGAATAATGTTCATATGTATGTTAACTTTTGTATATGATTCATAATATTTAAACACGAAAATTATTCATCAATAATAAAAGTCCCATATTCACCCACACCAAAAAAAGGCACATGTGACGGAACAATTAACTCCCACGAATGCAACCAAAGCGAAAATATCTGATTTAAAAAAACCTGAACCTATACCAACCATTGTGGATAATAATGAACGACCTGAGTTAGATAATTATGAACGTGTGGAAATTGAAAAAGTTAAACCGAAACCTGAGAAGCCCATTACAGTCATTAACACTCCGGACAAGCAACCTGACGTTCAAGTGCCTGCTGACAGCTTGAAGGTAAGGGCTTAAAATACACTTAGCGACTGAAATAATTTCACTTGATTTTCTTTTTTTCATTAAATATCTCATCTATACTATATATAAAACTTCAATGTCTCTGTTATACTTTGAATCGACTTATGTACAAGTTTTTAAATAATTATATCATATGTATATAAGTATATAATTATACACATATTAATATTTCATATACACATACATTCAGATATTCTTAATATATTTAGAAATTTTAATATATTTACTAAAAATGTGCATAGATTGCGTAATATGAAGACAGAGGTGTAGGTATACATTTATCATACATACTAATATTTGTTCATATATTCAAACATATATTAATAATATTTCATATACTCAATATATTTAAATATTTTATTTTATCATTCGTTCCACTAAAAAAGAATTCAACAAAAAAATTATGTTTCGTGGTAGTTAAAATTAAAATACCCATAGACATTATACGAAAGGCATCCAGATAAAAGAGGTATGTGTATGTAAACACACACTACGTATGAGTATTAAATTCTACCGACACATAAGCATTTCCAATATATTTTTAATTTTTGTGTTTTATATATTTAACAAATATACATTCATATATATAAAATGTTATATATAAGTATATGTATTTTAATGCGCAAAATTTGCTCGACATATATAATATAGCAATTTAAATGTTTGAGATCTGTCTGCTCTTGTCGTTCTTGACCAACGGTTTGAATTATATGTTTATAATAGATATATATACATATATATAAACTAGTATATCGTGAAGAAAATTAAATAAAAAATAATAATCGGAACATCCATTACAAAAAACTATTTGCAATGGAACTGCTGTGCAATCTGAATTAATTAAAGAAATATTGTATATAAGCGTTCATACATATGTACATACATATATTCATAGATCAATTTGTAAGCTTATAGCAATATGGCGACCTTTCAATTGTCAGTTACTGCGGTATGTATCAGTAGTCATTTAGAAAATTGCTTGATTGGATTTCCTTTAAGAAACATTCAATTTTAATATAAATTCAAGTGTATCCGAAATTATTAAATATTTTAAAAAATGGTGGGAAGTAAAAAAAAATCTACAGAAAAAAGTTAATATATTCTAATCATAATATTCATTTAAATTCAAAATGTTTGATTTTATGACTTCATTTTTTTTTATTCAGGAAGACAAAACGAAAGTTCCCAGAATGCAGCCTCCTGCGCCCGGTGAGCCACCAAAAATTGAGGTAATTCGGGAGAAGCGTCCATCACTTGCTCCAGAGCCACCGAGTAGACGAGGATCCCTAATTCCTCCCGCCGACATGGGCCGTCGACCATCCTTAATCATTAATGACGAGGTAAATTTTTAACGTCTTTTTACATATTGAATAATTCATTCTCTTGAAGTAGTATGCCACCGCCACCTCTTTTAATTTTTTTGTCGTGGCAAGATTGTCAAACATTTAAATTGACCGTGAGTTAAATTGAAGGCGCATAATTATATTTTATGCATATTATACAGTGGCGTGCAAGTCTGAGTACATGTTTGCAACTACTTACTTTGGGTTCGCATAAGCAAGTTATTAGTAAAGTAAATGCTTAGACTTTTTCTATCAAAATAGACATTCATCACTGGCATGTTCAGAGTTCAGGTATAAGTAAATGTAAAAGGTAAAAAAGGAATCGGTCTTCTGTAATTCTGTCTATCACTCTATTTCTTTCCCACTCTTTTATAAGTAGAAAAGAGAATCAAGGAAAGAAGGGATTTAAAAAAGATTTAAATGTCAATTGTATTGTTGTGGCCGTCTTGAAAATTAAACATGAACTAGTCCTATGTAATAAATTTCATATATAAATCATGTTTAAAAGTAAAAAGTAAATAAATTGCACAGTAATTCAGATCAAAACATTAGAACTGAACTGATTGATCACTATATCAAATTTTTATAAAATATCATTGCTTTCTTAGATATATGTATAAATAAACTCTTGCTTTCGTCTGTTTTTTGGCTATTATTTAAACAACCGACAACTACCTTAATTGATAGCAAACATTATTGCTAATCCAAAATTGATAATTAATAAGAATTAATAGTCCGAGTAGTATAATTATAATTTATTTAGTGAGAACCCTTACTAAATTCTAATAATCCTTAAGATATACTGTTTGTTTATATATTTTTTTACGCTGCGGTTGCTTTATAGTATTCTATACAGATAAAAATTAGAAATAAATATCAATCAACCGAAAAACAGTTTGAATATATTAAGTTAGTAGACCTGGGAACACATACATACATACATATCACAATATAAATTTTATATAACCAAAGGAAGAGATTTCGAACAATATTTTGATATATATAATATTTATACATTGTTTAATAATTGAATGTCTTGTACTTAATTGTATTGCACCTTGTTATCAAAATTGTACCTAATTTCATGTATATTTCCTATGTCCCTTCTATGTACCATGTTCACAAACTAAACAACAACAAAAATCACTACAACACCAATACATATAACATATCCGATTCAACAAAACAAAAACTGTATTGTATTCGACATGCCTGTGAATCGCAACTTTACAACCGATCGAACAATCCAACGCACTTCCTACCTACAACAACAAACCCATTTTCCACTTGGTATAAACACAATGCAATAAATATTCACCACACCCATGTGCACGTATATATACGTACATATATATATATTATATATATACATATATATATAAATATAAATATATTTATAAACAAATTCAGAAGAAACTACGCCCCGGCGAAGTTATGGATACGCGGGTAAGACAATCCAAAAAATTTTTTGTTATCTTGTTAAAACCCTCTGTTTTTATGTCGTTAGCAATTATAGCGAGGTTAAATTCATATTTGAACATTTCTTTTCTATTATTTATTGTTAAATTTTGGTAAAGTTTTACAAAATTATAAGTTTTAAATAAATTAAAAATAAGCCCATTTCTAATTTTGAAAAAGGTAAAATTTGTAATATTTTAGTTTATCAAATAAGTAATTATAAATTTATTTGAAGTGTTAGAAGCTTAAAATAATTTGAATAATTTCGTGCAACTTTACAATATATTTAGGACTACCCCAATACTAGATTACATTTATATAAATGAAATGAGTGAATACACATAAATGGAATTAACATTACACGTTTACATTTATCGGTTAATTGTTTAAACATATTTATCGATCTAAAATAGATGGCATTGCTCGAAAACTATTTAATTCCGAATGATTTTGACATTCGTATTGCAACATTCATCTACGGCTAAATTATATATGCGATTCAACTTTGTACATATACCATATTGCATTTTCTAATAATAGACGAATTTTCAAGTCACACAAATTTGTCTAAAATAAAAATAAAGAAATATATAATGCCCAGATTTGTTAGATGCGTAAATATGCATTACATTATTATGTGGGATTTTTATTTATATTTGCATATCATTGCGTATTATTTAATCATCCACATATACCACAATAATAGAAAAGAGACATACTGCATCGTAAATAGACTGCACGTGTCTTATGCATTAGGATATTAAATTATATGTATATTCAATTGACAGTTGTGATGACAACTTTTGCAAACAAAAAGCTATTTAAATTAAAGAAGAGTAAATATATTTAAAAAAAAGAAATTAAAAATACATTCAAAGTTATTAAATATTTATATCATTGCATTAACTGAAATATTTTTCAAAATCATTAAAAAAAATTTAACAAATTTAAATTAATACAATTTTTTCGCCCAAGCTAGTTTTATTCAAAAGCATAAAAACAAAAGTCGATCGGACTTAATAAGTTCTTTAACTTATGATATTGTTTACACAGATACAACTGGAACTATTTATATATTTCCCGCTGTTTTATATTTCTCCTGCTTGTTAATTGGCACCACTGACAGGTCAAAATGGTCTACAGCTAAACCGCATTATTATAATCATACATATGTGTATATAAAAAACAAAACTTAACAATAATATACATTATGTATTCGTTATGAGCATTTAAACAAAAAAATTTGTTGCGAAGGTGCATTTGGTTAAGTGTATCGCGAGTGTAGAGACGAGGCCGTGTTCGGTGTTAACGTAAAGACATAAGAACTAAAAAAATATAAATTTTCAATTTATTAATTTCAACAACTGATAACAAATAGAAAGAAATTTCAGAATATATTAATTACAAACAATTAAATATATCTCAATTACTAATAATATTTATTTACTACACAAACAAATATATAATAGAAAGGTCGAGATAGAAATAATACTTTTTGGCATGTGCAGTACGCTTCACTATCATCCATATAAATTCAACATTGTATCACTATCAATCTTGTTAAATAGTCAAAACGCAAAATGAATGTTCTTCGGCCTTTTATTGATTTTAATTAAAACACACACATATTGCAGTTATTGAGGCCAGGCGAGGTTGGTGAAGGACAGGTGAGAGTTAGTTGTGCTTTTTCCCTCACGTTTTTATGTTGTAGTATTTTGGTCGATTCCATTTTTTAAAAGAAACCCCTATCAGACATCCAATTTCCAAATATTCGTTCACCTGCATTAAATTAATAATTACCAATGCCAATAAATTAACTACAAGCACTAGGGCTGCAAACTAGCCACATTTTTTTTACAAAGGTTTTGAGACTTAGTGTACTTAAACATTCAAAAGCATAACAAAACGTAATAATCAAATATTGTATTTTTAGACTTTTAATTGACGTCATAATATTTATTTTTTGATGTTGCCACCAAATAAATGATTAGATATACTTGTATTATAGAGTGGTGGGAGATTAATTAATCAATTAATCAATCTTGTATAATACAATCATTAAAAATTACGATAAGCTGTTTGCAGCCTTGGTTACATTACATTAAATCAAAGTATGTAGATTTAGTTAATTATTAATTTTTTTTAAATGCTTTCATATTTACGCATACTTCCATTTGAATGCTAGGTTCATTTGTATGCAACTACATACATATAGTAGTATGTATATCAAAAGTCGTAGTTGCTCAATACGAGAATGAATACTCATACACATGATTCGTTGATTGATTTTCTTTATTACTATGTTAAATATAATAATTTAATATAATTTACCAGCTACCCATAGTGTAGAAGAATTCTATAAAGTTGTGCCTGCAGAAAATAAATGTAGGTACAGGCAAGACGATGCACATCCGACTCAAAATGCCATGTCCGTCCGTGGAGCACTGACATCTCATAGACTATAAAAGATATAAACACCACCTTTGTTGTTGTTGCACGCAGATTAAGTTTGTTGTGGATTTCGAAAAAAAAACAAGGTAGTATGTAGAAGTTTGTTGTGAAGACGAAATATGGATTTCGGTATACAATCATTTGCTACGTGGATATAGTTTAATACTTTTTGCACTGTTTTGCTTTTATTGAATGGGTAGCAGGTGTATCACAGTCGTACACACTCGACTGTAGCTTTCTTACTTCTTATTCTTCTTCTTATTATTACTTCGAATTAAAGAGGACGTATAAAATGCAAGCAATATAACCGAACATTTTTCAGGAAGGGATATAAAAATTGTCCATTTCTATAATTATTTAACTTTCAAGGGCATTTCAAAGGTGTGTCGTTTTTTGAATATTTGATATTATTTTGAAAATTATTCATTAAAATACTTATTTTTGTTTCGATAGCACAAGCAGCAAAGACCAGGCGAAATGGGGGACACAAAACAGGTCTAAATATATATTTATATTTGTTATCGCTTGTTTTGTTTGTGTTGATTACTTATATTAAATTCAGAATAGTCGTACCATGAAGGTTTTGTAAATATTGATTTACATAGATATCCGACTGTATATTCACATCAATACTTTATTTAAATTTGTGACTGGCATTAGCCCTTCTCACATTCCTGTAAATAATATATTCTAAGTCGTTTATTTGTACATCAAGTAGTAGTGTGAAATAATATTATACATTATTCGTTGTCTTTAATTAGGAGTTCTAAAGATAAATAACCACTGCAATTGGCTGTTATATACAAATTTGTTAGAAGGAATAATACAGTTTTTAAAATATTTTTAAAGTTAATCATAATCATTAGTATATTGCAACCTATTCTGGTTCTGCAATGTTTATTTTACTATGACATTATGATTATTATGATTTTCTTCTATTATGTATTTTGTTTGCATTTATTTATCTATGCTTGCACTTGTGATCTAAATACAGCTGTACTTTATGGGGCGGCAATGGTCTATAAGGGTGTTATTATTACAAATGGGTTTACAATGTAAACTAATTATTAGTCACTTGTTGGAAATTTGAAGAATCATTTGGGAATACATAATTAAAATTAATATTATAAAATGGTTTTTATTTTAAACGTGCACATATTAAAACAAGATTGATTCAATATCAATGTGCACTTAATGAATTAATTAATCTACACGTTTTGTAAAACGCTCATATACACACATATATACTAATTAAACAAACAATCTTTTTGTCATGCATAATAACTGTTAAGTAAAAGTTTGAAATTTTTTAGTAGTTGATGTATGTATATCTGTAGTTTTGAAATTAATATTTTTCGTGTTTTGGTTCTTAACAACTCCGAATTATAACGGAATAAAGTATATTATATACTTTGAATTGTAGTTTTCCATTTTCCATTGACAATATAAATGATTTCATAAATTGGTTTAATCTTTACTGTTTACTTTTCTTCATTACGCTTCAAGAATACCAATATCGACTGACATATGTATATTTGATAATTTTGTTTGTTGCTATGTGTTCGTGATGTTATTGTGCTTGTCCAATAAAAGCGGAGACGTCCTTCCATTGATGTACGGAGACCAAGTGTTCAAGACCTGGAAGACCTTATAAACAAACCTTCAACTCCGTTGCGTGATGTTGGTGATGGAGGTCCACCCTCAATTATCGATGTACAGGAGTCATACTCCGTGGTCGAAGGTATGTTGTCAACCTAAAATAAATGTTATCTTAAATGTAACTAATGTCCAAGTGGAAAATGTTTCAAAACTTAGTTTTTTATGTACTATAGTTGTTCACTAATGTATTAAAGCTAGAATTGGGATAAATTTTTATCCTTTAGGTATTTTATAAAAAAAAATTAAAAAAGTAGTGTTATTCTTAATTTTACACAACTCATGAGATTCTTTTTAGTACCACCAGCTACTACTAATTTTTACTTCCATTTCACTGAAAATCTATTTACATCGATAAAAAAAAAAAAACTATTTCAAATAAGTAAAGACAACTATAAACATATTACAATTATTTTATAGTAATAATAATCTAAAATTCATGTTAACATATTTTCTAAGGCTGCACAGCATTTAGTGATGCGCAAAGTGTAGTGAGGTTAAAGTGTAACATTATAAAGCCAGAGTGTATAATTTGTCAAAGCTAAGGGATATTAATTAATATTTCTATGAACTAACTTCAAAATATATAAATTTGGTGTTTTTTTTTCTTAATTGTCAAAGCTTAGACTTTGCAATTGCACTGCACATTAAAATAAACCTTTTATTTTAACCTTTTACAAATATTACTGTTTCTGAAATCCTGAAAAATTGTTTAGGGATAGAAGAACTTCATTCCAAATTTAAAGTGACTCACAAAAATTCAACTGCTTTTGAATTATGAACTCCTAGAATGGCAAAATCTCTTGCACTACGGTTAGTTTGTTTTTGCAATTATGCATTTTAAAATAAAATTCTTTATCATATCAATATAAATTTGGTTACCATAAAGATGTATATACTAGAATGAAACTATTACTTAAAGAACAAAAAATTGGATTTCTTTAATACAATCGAGTTTTAGTTTTTTTGGTAGGACGACCAATTTGTTTCATGCATGAGCTTGTTTGTACCCATACTTACCCATATATATATATCTATGTTTGTTTCATTGTTATGTTTCATGAAATTGACAGACTCGACGGCCTACCTTACGGTTGGTGTCGAGGGCAACCCAGCACCTACATTTAAATTCTACAAAGGCGTTAGTGAAATACTTGAGGGCGGTCGCTACAAATTCCTAACGGATGGGCAAACGAACACAATTACATTGTGTATGCGTAAGTGCAAACCGAACGATGAAAGCAAATATAAGGTTGTTGTTTCGAATATACATGGTGAGGACTCCGCGGAGATGCAATTATATGTCTCCGATTCAAGTGGTATGGATTTCCGTGCCATGCTTAAAAAACGTCGTTATCAAAAATGGGACAAAGAAGAACAAGACCCTAATTGGGGCGATCTTAAAGAAACTGAAAAACCGTTGCCCGCTTTAAAAAAAGTCGAAAGGGTAAGGAAACAAAATATGGTTTACAAAACTAACAATTTTTTTCCAAAACAAAATTTTAATCAAAATTACTGCACATCACGACATTGTAGTAATTTTAAATTTTGATTGCAAATTGCATTCTTTAAACGTTAAGTGAGCGCAGAAAACTATATAAAAATCTAATTTAAAACGAAGAATTTCTTGCAAATCTTCAAATGCCCTTTCAATTGTAATGTATCATTGTTATAATTTTATATAATTATTATATCACTCTTAAAATTCTCCACACCCTATTGAATGTTAAAATGCAAAAATAAGGTACAGGTATAGGACCAATATCGACAGTTGACAAGATATCGATTCTCAGCTAAAAAAAAATTAGAAAACGACGATGGCTTGTCCAGTTATCGAATTTTACCTTAAATTTTCAACTAACTTTACTAGTTGTCCTAATCATAATACTTTTGCTTGGATGTGGCAATTGGTAATGAAATTTCTCTTTCTGGGACTGTTAAACACTAAGAACAACATATTTAATCGTTATAATGTACAATATGTAATATACAGGCGCCATCATCTCGTAGGCCATCCCTAGCTGAGCTGATCCCCGATTGGCCGACGTTGCATCCATTTCGACGCGAGGAGGTGCGATTTCAAATAACAGAGTTTATTTCATTATAAATCAAAATTTAAAAATAAAAGAAAAATTTTTTTTTTGATGAACAGGTTTTCTTGCTTTTTGGCGTCTTTGTCCCTCCATCGACTTTTTATACTCTGATGTAATTTTGTAGTTTTTAACAGACTAACTGTGCTTGTGCTATACTTGAGATGAGATTTGGGAGCACATTCATTTATTTTCCTCATATTATGGACATTGTTTGTACAATATTAGACAAACATATAAAGTGATATTTTTATTGTTCGGTTGATATTTTCTTTTTGTCTTCAATTCCTTTTGTTAGTTTTGATATTGGACGTCTACAATGATCTTATGATTATCAAAATTTCAAACGGATATATATAGTACATTAATTATATACAATGAACGTTTATTTATCCTTTGAAATTAACTACATTTTTTCTCCAATTTTGAAATACATATTTAAAATGTTCCTTCATAAATTGCGATTAAAAATAAACGATGAAGGAAAATATAAGAAATTTAATTAGTAATACAAACAGCAGTTAATAATCATTGTTGTTTCGAAGAAACAACTCATTTTAATTGCTATAAATATTTTATGAATGTATATTAAAAATTGTTTTTTGCGTTGATTTGTATTTTTTGCTTTTGATTTGTTTTATTAAAATTATCATAGTTCGTAATCATACTCAGTATTAGAAATTACTTGAGTGAAATAGAATTAAATAAAATATATATAGAGAGATGATTTAAAATAGTACACATTTGTCGATCTTATGTGTGCATCTATTTTAATTGTGAATGCTAATTGTAATCCTATATCAATATTGATGTCGTTTGACCTCTTTACCCATTTTTGACAACGCAAATAAATTCAATCATTAACAACAACATCGCGATAAATGAGCATAGAAGGTTGAGTCATTCCTTAGCCCGCTGATAGACCAGTTCGCAAAGGAAGGAAAAGATAAGAAAGTTGTATTTGAAGCGCGATTCAGCAAGCCAAATTGCAAACCGAAATGGCTTTTTAGAAAAGATGTGAGTATTAATTAATAATTGTAAATTATTTTCAGTTTTATTTGTTTTTTTAATCAATTTTAAAAATGGTAATCAATATTACAAGTTTTTATATACAAATAAGTGCGTTGGTGTGATAAAAATTTGCCGTGAAAAATCGATTGATTAAATTCTAAAAAGGAGCCAATGTTACATTTGTATGTAAAAGTAAGCTTAGACTGCTTTTAGATTCTCGTTAATCAATCCAATTTTTTTCGAGAGGAATAAATTAATTTATTTCCTAAATTCAATTAGAATATTACTATTCACAAGTTGAAAAATTATTAATTTATTATTACAAAACAACGGCTTATATTAAAGACTATTAATTTAATATGAGAAAAGTAACATTTTCTTTTCCATTGATTACCTAAACGTTCTCACGTTTTAGATCAGATATATTTTAATCATTTATAAAAAATATGTTACATACCTAGTATTAAAATTTTCTATTATTAAATGGGGCTCCATATTATAGGAGGTGTTCACAGGCAGCAAATACAAATTCAAGCAAGAGAATGATACGTACCAGTTGATAATAACAACGCCTAAGGTGGAGGATACTGGCAAATACACAATTGAAATTGGCGGCGTGTCCAGCACCGCATTTCTTAATGTTGAGGAAGCCGATCCCACCTACACATTTACAAAACCACTCAAAAAGAAACTTGAAGGATTTACGCGACATGAGACGACATTGGAATGTGCTGTTAGCAGTAGCATGGCCAATGTGCATTGGTTCAAGGATAACAAAAAAATTGAATCGGATGATCCACGTTATTTGATCTCCAAAGATATTAATGGTAATCTAAAGCTCATTATCAAAGAATCTCTATTGGAGGACACGGGCAAATATCGATGTCAATTAGATAAACAACCAGATAAAACCGAATGTGCCCTTAATGTTGTGGAGTATCCCTACAAGTTTGTCAAAGTACTCAAATCACAGCAATGTATAGAGAAGGATACTGTTACCCTGGCTTGTGAAATTGACGATGCCCAAGGTGATGTTCAATGGTTCCGTAATGATGAGGAAATAAAGCCCGATAAACGTATGCAAATTATTAAAGACGGCCGTAAGCGAAAGCTTGTGATTAAAGATTGCAAAGTTACTGATGCGGGTCAGTTTAGGTGTACAACAAATGCTGATAAGACCGACGCTGAAATTATCATAAACTGTAAGAAAATAATATATTTTCATTTTTTTTTTTAGTTGCTTTGCCTGAAAATATATTATATTATATATTTCTTTTGAACTATTTAAGATCAAAATCGATTCAACAAGAAACTTAAAGACACTGATGCTGTGGAGCGTGAGAAATGGTATTAGATGTAGAGCTACAGGATCAAACAGCTCCATGTGATTGGAAGTTTAATGGAGAACCCATAGTGCCAAACGAACGTATTGAAATTAAAAATTTAGGCGGTGGTAAACATCAATTGGTTTTTAACAGTCTTGAATTAACCGATGTTGGTGAGATAACCTGTGAGTCGGGACAATTGAACTCAACCTGCAAACTTTCTGTACGCAAAGGAGAGAGTAGACCCAACATCGATTGTCCAGATGAGTTCGCTGGTCCTATAAGTGCAGCTGTAATTATTGAAGTGCCCTACAAAGGTATTTTAATTATTTATTTATGGGTCATTTTTAAACTTTTACATTGTAATTTCTAAGTTAATTGACTTCCAGTACAAATAGGCCGTTTATAGTTTTTTTTTTTTTGTAATTATAAATCCATTTATTTATCGTGTTAAAACACATTAATCTTATTAAGATGCCTTATTATATTATTATTGCAAGTAGTATATTCCTTATTTTGTCTCTTTCATGAAGTCTGCGGTACAAGACAAACTCCGATTGAAGCTAAATTAATTAAAGATGGCAAACCCTTGCCCGTCAAGGATGTCGAAGTTGCGGTCACCGATGACAAGGTTACCTTTAAAATTAAAAAACCCTCACGAGATTTGTCAGGACCATATCAAATAAAAATTGTCAATGGGCAGGGTGAAGATACGAAAAATGTTAACATTATATGCCAAGATGTCCCAGAACCTCCGAGAGATATAGATATTACTGATGTGTATCAAACTTCATGTGTCGTGCAATTCAAACCACCAGCGGACGATGGCGGAAGTCCTATAACAAAATACGTGATCGAACGCCAAGACTTGAGCAAAAAACAAGGCTGGGATCCTGTCGCTGAGGTTCTACCAAACGAGCCATGTCTTAAGAAAATTGACGACTTGGTACCAAAGAAGCAGTACAGATTCCGTTTACGTGCTGTCAACAAAATTGGCCCATCTGACCCGGCTACCTTCAAAAACTCAATACTCGCAAAAGATCCATGGGATGAGCCTGGTAAACCAAAAGAGGTTGATCTGGTCGATTGGGATAAAGATCATGCTGATTTGAAATGGGAGGCACCCGACAGCGATGGTGGTGATCCCATCACAGCATACGTTGTTGAATATAAGGAAAAATTCTCCAATGATTGGGTGGCCGGCAAAGAAGTACCCGGAGATGCTAGAACAGCAACCGTTAATGATCTCAAAGAGGGCCAACAGTACGAATTTCGAGTCCGTGCTATTAATCGAGCTGGTCCTGGCGAGCCTAGCGACAAGACGAAAGCCATTATTGCCAAATGCCGTTTTGTTAAGCCATTCCTCATTGGCGATGGCCTTAAAAATATCACTATTAAGAAAGGGCAAACTGTGCGCTTTGATATAAAGTATGACGGTGAACCGGAACCAACGGCTAGTTGGTTGAAAGATACACAAGTACTAAAGTTTGACAATCAGCGCACTTGTCTGGAGCAACTCGAGCGTAACTCGTCCATTACTATTAAGAAGGCGGTGCGCAAGGATACCGGCAAATACAAATTAGTTTTGACGAATAGTTCAGGTACAATTGAATCGGAAGCACAAGTTGTGGTTCTTGATCGTCCATTGGCACCCGGTGGTCCCTTTGAGCCAGAAGAAGTTCGTGCTCATCATATTAAGATGAAATGGAAGCGCCCTGCTGATGATGGCGGTTGTGAAATCACCGGCTATGCGTTGGAGCGTATGGATGATGAAACTGGACGCTGGATACCAGCGGGAGAAGTTGGCCCAGAAGAGACGTCATTTGATTTCAAGGGACTCACACCAAATAAAAAATACAAATTCCGTGTCAAGGCTATTAACAAAGAAGGCGAGTCCGAACCGCTTGAAACAACTGATGCGATTGTTGCCAAGAATCCATACGATCCTCCAAGTCCACCAAATCAACCAGTCATTGATGATTATGATAATAAAAGTGTACTTCTTAAATGGAAAAGACCTCCATCGGATGGTGGACGACCAATTACACATTATATTGTTGAAATTAAGGATAAATTTTCGCCAACGTGGACGGAAGTAACCAAAACGGAGGATCCAACGCCCGAATGCAAAGTTGAAGGACTTAAGGAAAAAATGATCTATCAATTCCGAGTACGTGCTGTCAACAAGGCTGGACCCTCAGAGCCATCACAGCCTACCGATAATCATTTGTGCAAGCATAAAAATCGTAAGTAATTCAATAGGTATTCAAGATCAAGATCATCCTAAAAGTATATTATTGCTTTTTTTTTTGGCTTGGCATTGGCTTAACACACCTTTCCACAATTATGAAAATGTGTATAATTATATTTCTGTGCTTCATATATATATGTTTATTTATTATATATTTACTGTGGAACGTATTTACTTAGCAATTTATTTTGTAGTAAACAGCGTAATTACTTTATTTACAAAATGCAATCAAATTTATTTAATAAAACTATTATAGGACTTAAAAGCTATATAAAATCTTTGTAAATAAGTTATCAGAAAATCAAATAATTCATATACACAATATAAATAGAAAAATGTAAATCTAATAATGGTTAATTGTAGTGTTATTTCTTCATTGCTCGATTAACTACACTTTTATTTATTTTAAAATGCCTTTGATGATATTGGAGGCTCCGAGTGCTTCAAAATTTGTGTATATGGTTCGAATTTCGATTACTATTTTAGCTTTTTTTCCTGTTTCATAAATTATTTTTAAATAAATAATAAATTTAAATTATTTAAGCATACTGCAAATATACAAATGCAATATATATTATTTTTTATTTTAAATAAGCTTTAAGCTTATCGTAACTGGTCCCAATAAATAAAATATTTGTAATTTGCTTTTATAAATATCGTTACCCTAACAAATAAAATGTGGTTTGGAAAAATTAACATGCTTTAAGCTTGTGAAACGCTTTTTCAAAGTACGTATGCAATTGCAATATTATTCATATCGGATTATGTTTAAATTAAAATTTTTTTATCACTACCTTATTTATCAAAACTTAATAGTTAAGCCACAAATTGACCGAACGACCTTTAAGCGGGTTACTCTCAAGAGTGGTCGAACTCATAAATGGTCGGTGGACGTTAGCGGTGAGCCCGTACCGGAATTGGCATGGAGTTGGCGAGATGATGTTCCATTAACGAGCGGTGATCGAATTACTATCGAAAAGGTTGACTACCACACGGAATTTGTGATAACAAATGTAAAGCGCAACGATAGTGGGCTCTATACATTGAAAGCTGAAAATCGAAATGGTGTTGATCGCGAAACGGTTGAGTTAATTGTTTTAGGTAAGCCCAGCTCACCAAAGGGACCACTCGTTGTCGACGATGTTACCGCAACTGGATGTAAGCTGCATTGGAAAAAGCCGGATGACGATGGCGGAGTACCGATTAAGGAATATGTGATTGAAAAAATGGATACTGCAACTGGTAAATGGATTCGAGTTGGTAGATCAGCTGGTGAAAAAGAACCCCCCAGTTTTGACGTGACTGGGTTAAATCCGGGATCAGAGTATAAATTCCGTGTGTCGGCAGTCAATGAGGAGGGCGAATCAGAACCATTAACAACACTTGTAGGCGTTGTCGCCAAAGATCCCTTCGATGAGCCAAATAAACCTGGTACTCCAGAGGTTGTCGATTATGACAATCAAAGTGTTAAACTGAAGTGGACCCCACCAAATAATGATGGTGGTGCTCCAATTCAAAAGTACATCATTGAAAAGAAAGATAAAAATAAACCAGAATGGGAAAAAGCTTTGGAAGTTTCAGGTGATCATTTGGAAGGAACAATTGCCGGTCTTCAGGAATATGGTGAATACGAGTTCCGAGTAATTGCCGTCAACAAAGCTGGCCCATCTCCACCGTCAGACGCAAGTCTGCCACAGATCATCAAATATAAAAAATGTGAGTATGACGTAAGCAAACTCTTTGCGTAAAAGTTGTTTATATTCTATAAAACAAGTAAAAACCTACAGTCGAGTATGCCTAATTGTGAGATTTCCGCTACTCATTTTCTAAATTCTAAAAATATACCAAACACAACCGCTTCCAGGCACAAAGTTGTAATACCATCCTATCCTATGGGTAGCGGGTATAAAAATCGTACACTGATAATATTTTTTTTAAGAAAATACTTTATATTCTCTAACCAGCAAACATGACGCATTTGTGTTCGCTCTGAAAACCCTTTACATTCTATCTTCGCTGTTTCTTTTTAATATTTAACTATTCAAATTAGATACATTCTGAACTTATTAAATGAAACTAGAGATTAGAAATCCTTATAAGTGCTGTTGCAAATATCGATTAATGCTGTTAATATTCTTTACTATCTACAGTGAAACCTCGAATTGATCGCACCAACTTAAAGCCTTTGCTAATACGTGCTGGCAAACCTATAAAATACGACGTCAATGTACGTGGTGAACCAGTTCCAACAATTACATGGTATCAAAACGACAATGAGCTCAAACCAGAAAACTTGCCAAGCAATGCTGAAATTAAAAACATACCTCATAATACTAAATTATCGATAATAGACGCGGTACGAGAGCACACTGGTGTCTATAAGATTCGCGCTGAGAATGACCATGGTTTTGATGAGGCAACTGTTGAAGTGAACGTTTTGGGTCCTCCTGGTAAGCCAAGGGGACCGTTAACGGTCAACGATATTACCAAGGACAGCTGCAAGTTAAAATGGAAGAAACCAGAAGATGATGGTGGTAAGCCCATAACGGCCTATCAAGTCGAGAAATTCGATAAAAAACAAGGTCGTTGGGTACCCGTCGGACGTACCTCTGGTAATGATACCGAATTTGATGTCAAAGGTCTTCAGGAAGGCCATGAGTATCAGTTTCGGGTCAAGGCCATTAATGAGGAGGGCGAATCCGAACCTCTCGAGACCGACGGCAGCATAATTGCTAAAAATCCATATGAAGCGGCCAGTAAGCCAGGTACACCTATAATCGAGGATTACAATGAACATATGGTCAAACTAAAATGGGAGGTACCAAAAGACAATGGTGGTGCCCCCATCACAGGTTACATTATTGAGAAAAAAGATAAATTCGCACCGATATGGGACGAAGTTCTTACCACGAACGTAAGTATTTTCTCATACAGATGTAATCTCTGCCTACGCAAATTTTTTTTTTTGTTAGAATTGAAGTCATTAACGTGAATTGAAAAAAATATAATTTCTGGTTTACTATTATAACAATTGGGTCGACTTATATTTCCAATTTGAAATTAATATCGCAAATAAGTAAGTTAATTGAGGAAGACGATCTAATATAGTATTTCTTAAGATAGTATGGTGTTCACTGGTCATAAAAATATAAAACACTGTATAACGATAAAAAAAAAATAAATAACCTCTTTGATATTTAGACACCTGCACCAGAGGCAACAGTCGAGGGTCTTATCGAAGGAAACGAGTATCAATTCCGTGTTCGAGCTATTAATAAGGCAGGCCCTAGCGAACCAAGTGATGCGACTGCACCTCATTTAGCCAAGCCAAGAAACCGTAAGAAATTTAAATCATACTTCTGCGAAATTTTTAATTAGAATTTGTTCTTCTGATACATAACAAGTTTTATACTAATTTTTCAGCTTCAATATCAACAAAATTGCTTTCCATAATTAATAAGTTTTTACTTTTTTTTTGTTAAGCTTTCACTGTTGGGTATATTTAAAAATAACAATGCCTTTGAAGATCTTTAACTCGTAATGATTTATTCCAATCTTATACACATAATAATTTATAGTGTTAAGCCAAGCCATGGTCGTGTAATGTTTTTAATGTGCCTAACTCCAATTGATACTCATTAATACGTTTGTAAATTTTTGTAGTCAAACCATCCATAAACCGAGAGAAAATGAAACCCATTAAAGTTCGAGCGGGTCAACCAGTTAAATTTGATGTAGATGTCAAAGGAGAGCCCGCACCAACGTTAACGTGGGCCTTTAAAGAAAAAGAAATTACGCCTAGTGGTCAAGCACGATTAGATAATGAAGACTATAATACTAAACTGACATTGTTAGATACGACACGCAAAGATAGTGGCGTCTATAAACTTCGTGCTGAGAATATTAATGGTGTTGATGAGGCGGAAGTGGAAGTTATTATATTAGATAAACCTTCGAAGCCCGAAGGTCCATTGGATGTAAGCGATATTCATAAAGAAGGCTGCAAACTGAAATGGAAGAAACCAAAAGATAATGGTGGTGTACCTCTTACTGGATATGTTGTCGAAAAAATGGATACAGCGACTGGTAAATGGGTACCTATTGGATCTGTTGATCCTGCGAAAACTGAGATTGATGTGAAGGGTCTCGAGCCCAATCATCGCTATCAATTCCGTGTTAAGGCTGTCAATGAGGAAGGCGAATCGGAACCACTAGAAACGGAATCAGCAATTACAGCGAAGAATCCATTTGATATAGCTTCACCGCCTGGCTTACCAGAGCTGGAAGATTGGGATGAGCATCACGTTAAATTGAAATGGGAACCACCTATGCGAGATGGGGGATCACCAATTACAAACTACATTATTGAAGTAATGGACAAGGATTCCGGAGAATTTGTAAAAGCAGCCGAAACCGATGGTCCCATTTGCAAAGGTGTTGTCAAGAAGTTGGAGGAAGGTCAACAATATAAGTTTCGGGTTCGTGCTATCAACAAAGCTGGCCCGTCAGAACCATCTGAGCAAACGAATTGGCATACTGCAAAGCCTAGATTCTGTAAGTTAATAAACTTAAAAAACATTCACTTATTCAAAATAAAAACAAATTACAAATTATATTTTGTTTGCAGTGAAACCCCATATTGACAGAACGAATTTGAAGCCTATAACTGTCAAAGCAGGATTGTCAATTAGCTTGGATGTTAATGTGAAAGGTGAGCCAGCTCCAACGGTTGAGTGGCTATTTAATAGTTTGCCCGTTGTCACCGAGGAAGAGGGTATTAAGATTGATAACGTGGATTATAATACCAAATTCTTCATAATGCGAGCCAAACGCCCGCAGAGTGGCAAATACACCATAAAGGCTACAAATGAAGTGGGCGAAGATATTGCAGAATTAGAAGTGACAGTGTTGGGCAAACCAGGAAAACCAAAGGGCCCACTCGAAGCAAGCGATATAACGAAGCACGGCTGTAAGCTGAAATGGAAAAAGCCTGATGATGATGGTGGCTCTCCGATAGACTATTATGAAATTGAAAAACTTGATCCACATACGGGACAATGGTTGCCATGTGGCAAAAGCTCAGAGCCCGAAGCTAAGGTAACTGGACTTCAAGAAGGTAAGCCTTACAAATTCCGTGTGCGGGCTGTTAATAAGGAAGGTGAATCTGAGAGCTTGGAAATGGAACAATCGATTATTGCAAAGAATCCATATGATGAACCCGACAAACCGGGACGCCCAGAGCCTACGAATTGGGACAAGGATTTTGTTGATTTGGCATGGACGCCGCCTAAAAATGATGGGGGAGCGCCAATACAAAAATATATCATACAAATGCGTGATAAGTCTGGTAGAGCTTGGGTGGATGCGGCCACTGTTCCGGGTGATAAAACCAAGGGGACGGTTACTGGAGTTGAGGAAGGACATGAGTACGAGTTCCGCGTTGTTGCTGTAAACAAAGCTGGTCCAAGCGATCCCAGCGATGTCTCCAAGTCCGTGGTGGCAAAACCACGATTCTTAAAACCACACATTGATCGCAAGAATCTACAAAAGAAGATCATGCGCAGTGGCCAAATGTTACATATGGAGGCTGCAGTTAAAGCCGAGCCTCCAGCGAAAATCACCTGGACATATAATGGAGAGGAAATTGTAAGCAATGAAAAAATTAAAATTGAAAATGAAGAGTATAAGACGACGTTTATAATGCCTAAAGTACGACGCGCCGATAAAGGTTTGTATGTGGTTTCAGCTAAAAATGATTCTGGAACGGATATGGTAGAGATTGAGCTGGAAGTATTATGCAAGCCAAGCAAACCAAAGGGACCTTTAGCTGTATCCGACGTGTCGGCTGAAAGTGTACACCTAAAATGGGAAAAGCCAGATGACGATGGTGGAGAACCCATTGAACATTATGTAGTTGAACGTATGGATACCGAAACTGGTCGTTGGGTGCCAGTTGCGACAACAAAAACGCCCGAAGCCAATATTACCGGTTTAACCGAAGGCAAAGAATACTTCTTCCGCGTAAAGGCTGTCAATAGCGAAGGAGAATCCGAACCTTTGACCACTGATACGCCAATTACAGCGAAAAATCCATACGATGCAGCCAATACACCTGGTAAGCCACAACTTACTGATTGGTCGGCTAATCATGCCGATCTCAAATGGCGGGAGCCAGAAGATGATGGTGGTACTCCTATTACCGGCTATATTGTTGAGAAGAAGGATAATAATACCGGCAAATGGCAAAAAGTATTAGAAACAAATACTCCTGCTTGCAAGGCCCGTGTTAACGATTTGATAGAAGGCACCAAATATCAGTTTAGAGTCAAGGCTATCAACAAGGCGGGCCAGAGTAAGCCATCTGAGCCTTCGGATCAAATGATAGCCAAAGACCGATTTGCACCACCGAAAATTGATAGAACCAATATTAAGGATATTACTATCAAGGCTGGTCAGCATATACGATACGACATTAAAATTTCAGGAGAGCCAGTCCCATCCAAGATATGGTTCCATAATAAAGCTCGAATCGAAGATGATGCGTATAACAT